>NW_028270178.1:67865264-68168534 GCF_037043375.1 Chiloscyllium plagiosum | reverse complement strand
AGCATATTGGAATTCAAAGAGAACATGAATTTTTAAAGTGACCATAAAGGACACCCGACAATCAGAAACAAAGCCAATTACATGGATTTGAGAGGAGAACTGACCAGATTAAACATAGTAAACAGACTAAAATGTATGACTGTAAATGAACAGCAGAAAACATTTGGAGTCAATAAGTCATAGAGACATACAGCACAGAAACAGACCCTTCGTTCAGACTCGTCCATTCCGCCCAGATATCTGAACCCAATCCCATCCCAGAGGCCAGTACTTGGCCCATATCCCTCGAAACTCGTCCTACTCATATACCCATGCAGATATCTTTTAAATGTTGTAATTGTATCAATCTCCACCATTTCCTCTGGCAGCTCATTCCATACACACACCACCATACACGCATGAAAACATGGCCCCTCAGGTCTATTTCATATTTTTCCCATCTCATCTTTAACCGATGTTTTCTACTTCGGGACTCCCACCCCAGGGAAAAGACCAATCCTATCCATGCCCCTCATGATTGTATAACCCTCTATAATGTCACCCCTCAGCCTCTGACGCTCATGGGAAAACAACACCAGCCTGTTCAGCCTCTCCCGATAGCTCCAATTCTCCAACCACTGGAAACATCCATGTAAATCTTTTCTGAACCACAACATCCTTCTGAGAGTAAGGAGACCGGAATTGCATGCAATATTCCAATAGTGGCCTAACCAATGTCCTGTACAGCCGCAACACGACCTCCCAACTCCTGCAATCAACACTCTGACCAATAAAGTAAACCATACCAAACGCTTTCTTCTCCAGTCTACTTTAATGGGGCTATGAACTTGCATTGCAAGGTTCCTGTTCAGCAAAACTCCCGTCCAATCTGAAAAGCAACGCTCAACCACCACCCTCTGTCTTCTACCTTTGAGCCAGTTCTGTATCTCAATGACTAGTTCTCCCTGCATTCCATTAGAGCTAACCTTGCTAAACGGTATCCCATGGGGTACCTTGTCGAACGCCTCATTGAAGTCCATATTGATCACGTCCACTGCTCTGCTCTCATCAATCTTTTTTGTAACTTTTACAAAAAGCTCAATCAAGTATGTTAGACATGATTTCCCACGCTCAAAGACATGTCGACTATCCCTTATCAGTCCTTGCCTTCCAAAATACATGTACATCCTGACCCTCAGGATTCCCTGAAACAAATTGCCCACCCCAATGTAAAACTCACTCGTCTATAGTTCTCTGGCTTGTCCTTACCACCTTTCTGAAACAGTGGCACCACGTTAACCAACCTCCAGTCTTCCTGCACCTCACCTGTGACTATGAGCGGTACAAATATCTCAGAAAGGGGCCCAGCAATCTCATCCCAAACTTCACACAGAGTTCTCTGTACACCTGATCAGGTCCTGGGGACTAATTCACATTTATGCGTTTCAAGACATCCAGTACCTCCTCCTCTGTGATATGGACCTTTTCGAAGTAGTCACCATCTATTTTCCCCACACTTTACATCTTCCACAACATTCTCCACAGTCAACACTGTTGCTAAATATACGTTTAGGACCTCTACCGTCTCATTCTTTTCCACATAGAGGCTGCCTTGCTGATCTTTGAGGGGCTCTATTCTCTCCCTAATTACCCATTTCTCCTTTAAGTACTTATAAAAATCCTTTGGATTATCCTTGACCCTATATGCCAAAGCTAACTCATGTACTCTTATTACCCTTATGTCTTTCCTCTTAAGTTTATTTCTACTGCCTTTCTACTCTAGGGATTCATTCGATTTCTGCTGTCTATACCTGATATATGCTTCCTTCATTTTCTTAACCAAACTCTCAATTTCTCTTGTTGTCCAGCATTCCCGAGACCTACTAGCCTTTCCTTTCACCCTAATTTTAATACTGTATACTGTCTCTGGACTGCCGTTATCTCGTTTTGGAAGGCTTCCAAATTTCCAACGATAAAGGTTTCATTCTCTCAAAATGGTCACTATCCAATTCCTGCATCTCGCTAAACTGCCACTTAAAAGTAATGAAAAAGTAAAGAACTTTCAAAATTAAGGCTCTTATGAGCTGAGCTCTGGTGGGTCCTGTAGATCTGGAGGTGACCAGATGCATGGAGAGTGCTGTGTAGCAAAGCAGCACCAGGTCAGTGTTAGGCACACAGACAGAATGGGCAAATAGATTCACATCTGAAATCACATCTCCCAGCCTGAAGCTGTACTCACACATTCCAGTAAAAATCTCAAGAATTAGGACATCAAAATTGGCCTAATAGTCCAAAATATACTTTTAAAAAAAAATCCATCATTCAAATTGTTAAATCCTTCAGCTTCCATAACCCATTGTAACTTGATCCCTCCCACAGGTTCTAAGATTCCTTCTACCTCTAAATTTGTACCACCCTCCAGGTTTTGCCGCCCTTCCTACCTCCAGAATATGGTCCAGTCTCTACAACTCTTTTATCCTCTGCAATGTTTCCCAGAAGGGCACTGGAGGGTGATGGGAGTTGCAGAGATAGGCAGGGATATCAGGACAAGAGGGTTATGCAGATATGAGGTATATTGCAGTGGCTAAAAGGGGCTTCTGTAATTTTGAGGGTTTATACACATAAAGGAGGTTACAGAATTAAAGAGGAGTCCAGACACTTGAAGAGGTTTCACGGTTTATGAGTGTTGCAGGACTGGAGAAACCTGTCAAGATAGGGAGGGTTTAAGATTGAAGGATCTGCTGAAAACCTTTACAGGATTAAAGGCAAGATTCTTGGCAGTCTGGAGGAACAGAAGGATATTGGGGTCCACGTCCGCAGATCCATCAAAGTTGTCACCAAGTTTTAGATTAGATTAGATTAGATTACTTACAGTGTGGAAACAGGCCCTTCGGCCCAACAAGTCCACACCGCCCCGCCGAAGCGCAACCCACCCATACCCCTACATGTACCCCTTACCTAACACTATGGGCAATTTAGCATGGCCAATTCACCTGACCTGCACACCTTTGGACTGTGGGAGGAAACCGGAGCACCTGGAGGAAACCCACGCAGACACGGGGAGAACGTGCAAACTCCACACAGTCAGTCGCCTGAGGCGGGAATTGAACCCGAGTCTCTGGCGCTGTGAGGCAGCAGTGCTAACCACTGTGCCACCGTGCCACCCACTAGGTGTATGGTGTGTTGCCTTTCATTAGCAGCAGGATTGAGTTTAAGAGCCATGAGGTTATGCTGCAGCTCCCTATATCCCTGGTTAGACCACACTTGGTATATTGTGTTCAGTTCTGTTTGCCTTTTTCCAGCAAAGATTAGAAGCATTAGACTGCGTGCAGGATGTACTTCTCAGAATTCTAACTGGACTGGAGGACAGGTGTTATGAAGAAAGGTTGAGGGAGCTAGGGCTTTTCTCTTTGGAACGCAAATGAATTAGAGGTGACATGATAGATGTGTACGGGATGAGGCGAGGCATAGCCAGAGACGTATAGCCATTTTCACAATGGGAAATTATGGGTGCAGAATTTGAAGGTGATTGCGGGAAGGTTCAGGGAGATGTCAAAGGTAGGTTCATTACACATAGCATAGTGGGCGGTTGGAATACATTGCCGGCAGTTACCAGCAGCATCAGATACTGGAAGGTTATTTAACTAACTCCTGGATAGGCACATGAATGATAGTGAAGTGAAGGGAATAAAAGGATGATTAGTGTAGGAATAGGGCCAGTCAATGACAGAAGTGGGAAGTTGAGTGTGGACCCTGTAGAGATCGGAGATGTGCTAAATTAACATTTCTCATCGGTGTTCACTCAGGTAAAGGAAGGTATTGCAGAGGAGATTAATGAGGTACAAGATATTCGACTAGAAAGGATCGAGGTTAGTTATGAACAGGTGTTATAAATTCTAGAAAGAGTGAAAGTAGACAAGTCCCCTGTGCCAGGTGGGATTTATCCGAGGATTCTCGGGGAAGCTAGCGAGGAGATAGCAGAGTCTTTGTCTTTGATATTTGAGTCATCATTGTCTACAGGTTTGGTACCAGAGGACTGGAGGTTTGCAAATGTTGTGCCCTTGTTCAAGAAGGGCAGCAGAGATGACTAAGGTAATTATAGACCAGTGAGCCTTACTTCCATTGGAGGAAAGGTTTTGGAAAGGATTATGAGAGATAAGGTTTGTAATCATCTAGCAAGCAACAATTTGATTTCAGATAGTCAACATGGTTTCGTTGAGGGCAGGTCATGTCTCACAAACCTAAATTATTTTTTGAGAAGGTGACCAAACACATAGATGAGGGTAGGGCAGCTGACGTGGTATACATGAACTTCAGTAAAGCCTTTGATAAGGTTCCACATGGTTGGAATGATGGACAAAATGTAGAGGCATGGAATTGAGGGTGATTTAGCAAATTTGATTAGAAACTGGCTTTCTGAAAGAAGGCAGTGGGTGGTGGTTGATGGAAAATATTCAGTCTGGAGTCCAGTTACTAGTGGTGTGCCAGAACGATCTGTTTTGGGACCACTGCTGTTTGTCATTTTCATAAATGACTTAGTCACAGGCGTAGGTGGATGGATTAGTAAATTTGCAGATGACACTAAAGTCGGTGGAGTAGTGGACAGTTTGGAAGAATGTTACAAGTTGCAGGGGGACTTGGATAAACTGCAGAATTGGGCTGAGAGGTTGGCAAATGGAGTTAAATACAGCTAAATGTGAGGTGATGCACTTTGGGAAGAATAACAGGAAGGCAGAGTACTAGGTCAATGGAAAGATTCTTGGTAGTGTGGACGTGCAGAGGGATCTTGGAGGCCATGTGCATAGATCCCTGAAACTTGCCACCCAGGTGGATAGTGCTGTTAAGAAGGCATACGGTGTGTTATGTTTCATTGGTAGAGGAATTAAGTTCCGGAACCGCAATATCATGCTGCAACTGTACAAAATGCTGGTGCGGTCACACATGGAATATTGTGGTTGGTCCATTACGAAAAAAGATGTGGAAGCATTGAAAAAGGTGCAGAGGATATTTACCAGGATGTTGCTTTGTCTGGACGGAAGGTCTTATGAGGAAAGGTTGAGAGACTTGTATCTGTTCTCATTGGAAATAAGAAGGCTAAGGGGGATTTGATACAGACATACAAGATGATCAGAGGATTAGATAGGGTAGAGAATGGAAGACATTTTCTTAGGATTATGACATCAGCTTGTACGAGAGGGCACAAATACAAATTGAAGGATGATAGATAGAAGACAGATGTCAGAATCAAGTTCTGTACGCAGAGAGTGGTAAGGACGTGGAAAGCCCAACCTGCTAATGTAGTCAACTCAGCCACATTCGGGAGCTTTAAGCAATCTTTTGGTAAGCACATGGATGACTTTGGGATAGTGTAGGGGGACGAGCTGAGAATATCTCACATGTCGGCGCAACATCGAGGGCCGAAGGGCCTGTTCTGTGCTGTATTGTTCTATGTTCTATGTATGTATGTTAGTTTGATCTTACAGTCTGAGCTGTACTGTTCTATGCTCTATGTTCTATATATGTAGGTTAGTTTGATCTTATAGTCGGTTAAAAGGTCTGCACAACATCGAAGACTGAAGGGTCTGTACTCTTCTATGTTTGAAATAGTCAGGGTTACAATGGCAGGAAGAGGTTTTGGGAAGCTGGAGAGGATGGGGTCTGAATGAAGAGACAAAAATAGGAATGGTTGCTATGAATATCACAGGTTACAGAGACAGCGAAGGTCTGATCTGGAGCAAACAACCCAGACTGGGAGGGTTAAGAGGACTGGAGGTAACTTCACAGGGAGGGAGGGCCATAGATCGACAGCAGGTTGAAGAAATGTGGAGAGCTGGAGGGGCTACAGGATTTCGTGAAAATGGGGAGATTGGGGGTATGGAGCATTTTACTGGCATATGATGTTGGTAGGATGGGGCGGTTTACACAGACACAAGTGTTTTAGTTGACCGGAGCAGATTACAGAGATAAAGTGGGTTGTGTAGACTAGAAGAACAAATAGATATATGGAGGAAAGTTATGATTGAAGATATTTATAGATATAGAAAGGCTTAGGATCTGGGAGTTATTTAGGAATGGAGGGTGTGGAACAGGACAGATTTTCCAGGAGATAAGTACCGTAATTTTGGTTGGAGACAGTTTCACGGATAAGGAAATACTAGTAGCCTCCTCCGGTGTGGTTAAAGTGTGAAGGGCTGTGGTGGGTTGAGGGGTTGGGACGATTACACAGATAAGGGTGTAAGAACTGGAGATGAGTCGATGGAAGGAGAGACTCGAGGAGCTTGCATTGACAGGGTGTGTGCTCGCGACAGGAGGATGTCACACAGATAGTGAATTTTGTAGGAACTGTATTGGGACAGTCACAGACATTGGAGTGGGGTCTACAGATCGGGATTTCTGCCGGGACCAGGAAGGATGGTAGGGTCTTCACAGATTGATTTTGTCTTTAGGACTGGAAGAAGATACCGATAACCTAATCTTAATGTATGCCATCTTATTCTTCTTCCTGAACAGAGCCTCAATATCCCTCATCAGCCAGGGATCCCTGAACCTGCCAACGTTTCTCTTTACCCTAACAGAGACATACTGGCTCTGCATTCTTGAGAACACACTTTGAAAAGCCTCCCGTTTGCCAGTCGTTCCTTTTCAGATAAAACAGACTCGCCCCCAATCGATGGGAGCATGATTTGGACAAGCCTGTGTTGGATTGGGGTGGGCAAAGTTAAAAATCACACAACACCAGGTTAGAGTCCAGCAGATTTATTCGGAGGCACTAGGTTTCAGAGCACTGCTTCATCAGTGGTTGTGCAGCACAATCATAAGGCACAGAATTTCTAGGAACAGGAATGCAGTGTCATGAAATGTAATATAAAAAAAAAAATTAGATGAAGCCTTTCATTTTTTAGAATGATCAATGGAGCTACCAACGCTAGTGCTTTCAAATAAACCTGTTGGAGTATATCCTGGTGTTTGGTGATTTTTAACTTGACCCAATTGAGCCATGCTGCATCCTGCTGAATTGCCCCAAAACTGGCTTCACTCCAGTTTAGCACCTTAATCTATGGACCTGCCTGAATTTTTTTCCCATAACTATGTTAAAACTAAGATAGTTGTGGTCATTGAACCTAAAGTGTTCTCCGAAAGACACTTCAGTCACTGGCCTGACCTCGTTTTCTGAGGGGAGGTCCGGTGTTGCACCCGCCGGAGTCGAGTTAGGCGCTCTACATCTTGATTTAGGAAACTTTCTCGAAGAGATTTGACAAATTCCACCCCATACGTTCCATTACACTCTGGGTGGCACAGTCAATTTAGGGAAAAATAAAATCTCCAATCAAAATTACTTCATTATTCCAAAAGATATCTGTGATCTCTCTACACATCTGCACCTCTATTGGGTGTCCATAATACAGTCCCAATAGAGTTAACAACTCCTCCTCCTTTCTAACTTCTGACCATATGATGTCATTTGATGACCCCTAAAGAGTATCCTCTCCGACCACTGTTGTTATTATGCCATCCCTTTTCAAAAGGACAACTCCCCCTCCTCACTTACTTGCCCTTCTGTCACCCCTGTAGCTTCTGCATCCTGGAACACTGAGTTGCCAGTCCTGCCCTTCTCTCAGCCATGTTTGTGTTATGGTTATAATGACCCAGTCCTCAAAGCCAATCCATGCTCTCAGCTCATATGCCTTACCAGTCAGGCCTCGTGTGTTGAAGTAAATTGACTTTAAACCAGAAGTCTTTTCCCTGCCTTGACTGTGCCCCTGGATATCCTGCATAGGAAACCTGTTCTCGATGGCTGATGTATGATCCAAGCACTGAATACCCTGTCCCTGACACCAGCTCCTCAGCCACACATCCAGCTGGCCTATTTTTCTATGTCTTTCCTCACTGGTATGTGGCACTGGGAATACTCTGGAGATCACTACCCTTGAGGTCCCACTTTTAAACTTCTTACCTAATGCCCGATGCACATTTCACAGTATCCCATTCCATTTGTCTGCTTCCAGTATGTGGACTGATGTGCACAATGACCTCTGGCTGTTTACCATCCCCTTCAGAATGTTCAGTAACGAATCAGAGACATCCTTGACCCTGGCACCCGGGAGGCAGCACACCATCCTGGGGTCGCTCCTGCAGCCACACAGTCTCCTGCCTGTCCCCTTCACAACTGAGTCTCCTGTGAGTATTGCTATCACGAGACGAAGGCTGGGAGGAACTAACTGCAATTGGGTCTATATTAGGAATGTGGGAGTATTTTTAAGTGATGAAGTGAAAACTCAGGGCCAGCGTGTTCTGTGAAGAGTGAACATTGAACAGTAACGGCTGCATCCAGCGAATACTTATCAAGTGATATCGTGAGTTTGATAAAGAAATTATAGTGCGATGAAAACAGCTGAAGCCCTACACAAGTATAGAGAGGACAAGGGGATTGTAGAAAATGAGGGTGAAACAAAAGTCATGAAATTTATTTGGCAGGTATGATTGAGGAAAAAACACAAGATACTTTACCAGTATAGTTAAAGTAAGAGGATTCTCAGCTAACGAGTGGGGCCTGTTAGAAACCAAAGATACATTTTGTACATGGAGTCAGAGGAAGTAGGTGAGGTCTTCAATGAGTACTTCCCATCTGTATTCACACAGGAGAAAGGCAGTGTTGCCGGAGATTTCAATTGGGAAGGTGAGGTTCGAGAACATGTGAGGATCAATAAGGAGGAGGTAATAAATGTTTTCACATGCATAAAGGTGAATAAATCCTCAGTGTCTAATGAAACGAATCCCAGGAAGTTGTGGCAGGGAAGGGAGGAGATTGCTGGGGCCCTGGTGGAGAGATGTAATACTTTGCTAGCCACAGGTGAAGTGCCAAATGACTGGAGGATCGCTATTGTGATTCCTTTGATCAAGAAGGGCAGCAGGGATAGGCCCGGTAATTATAGAGCAGATAGTCTGACAGCAGGGTGAGGGAAATTATTGGAAACAATTCTGAGGGACATAATGAATCAACAAATGAAAGGCAGGGATAGATCAAGAATAGTCAGCATGGATTTGGTCGAGGAAGATTCTGTCTGATTAATTCAGCTGAGTTTTCTTTGAAATTACTATTGGAAATATCGATGAGGGCTGTGCAGATGATGTGAATTCCATGGAGTTCAGTGAGGCCTTTGACAAGGTCCCACATGGAAGGCTGACAAATGGGTTCCAAACTGGTGGAGGATTATTTTTGTGTTTGAAGTTCTTTCGACAGCGGGTGTACCACAGGGATCTGTGCAGCAACGATTGTTGTTTATTATGTGCATGAATAACTCGGACGTGAAAGCAGAAGATATCATTAGTAAGTTTGCAGATGACATGAAAGGTGAGGATGTTTTCCACATTGAGGGGGATGTTCTCAGGCTACCGTCTGAAGGTTGAGGCTCGGACAGAATTTCAAGAGAGTCATTTAAATTGACAAGACAGGCAAGAGCTCAGCATGCAATGAGGGAAAACTGATCGATTAAACTGCATTTATTTTTATGTGAAAGGCCTAACAGGTTATACTGATGAACGCACAGCATGGATGGGAACATGGGAATGGGAAATCACTGGAATTACAGAAACACTACTGAGGGAGGGACTGGACTCGCAGCTCAATGTTCCAGGATAGAGATGCTTAAGGGAGGATAGATCAGGAGGAAGAGAGGAGGGGGACTGGAGTTTTTGATCAGTGAAAACATCACTACAGCAGTGAGAGACGATATTCCTGGGGAACGCCCAGTGAAGCTATGTTAGTGGAACAGAGAAAAAGGATGAATCATCATTTTGAAATGACTGTACTACAGGCCCCCAATAGTGAGTGGTAAATCGAGCAACACGTATGTCGGAAGATCTCAGATATCTCTAAGAATGACAGGGTTGTAATTGTCGGGGATTTTAATTTTCCAAACCTAGACTGGGACTGTCACAATGTTCACAACTTGACGTTGTCTCTCCTGACTTCAGCAAGGCCTTTGACAGGGTTTAGCGTGGTGCATTGTTTAGTAAGGTTAGATCATATGGGATCAGGGAGAGGAAGACAATCGGAGACAAAATTGGTTGACAGTAGGAGACAGAGGATAGTGGGAGAGGGTTGTTGTGCAGACTGGCGGCCTCTGACCAGTGGTATGCCAGTAAGATTGGTGCAGAGTCCACACATGTGCATTATTGACATAAGCGAGAACATAGGAATCATTGTTAGTAAGTTTGTGGATAGTAAAATAAGCGTTATATTGGGCAGTGAATAAGGTTATCGAAGGGGCTCTTGACCAATTGGGTCAAGGAATGAAAAATGGATTTTAATTGAGGTGATGGATTTTGTTAAGCCAAAACATGGAATATTAACATAATTAATGGTAGGGCCATGGACAGTGTTGTCAAACTCAGAGAGACCAAGGGGCGCAGTTACATTGTTCCTTGGAAGTGGTATCACATGTGGACAGGATGGTGAAAGCAGCATTAGGCACCCTTGCTCTCATGGGTCAGAGCATTGAGTACACGAGTTGGAACATCATCATATGGCTGTACAAGACATTGCTGGGTCTCCAGTTTGAGTATTGCGTGGAATTCTGACCCTCCTGCTTTTGGAAGCATTTTCTGAAAGTGTAAATGGAGCAGAGATTGACGAAGATGTTATGATACTGGAGGGTTTGACAGAATCGTAGAGGCTGGATAAGCTGGAAAGTAAAATGGGGAAATGCGGTAGCTTTGGCAGATAAGGTTAAGGAGAATCCAAAGAGATTCTACAGCATACAAGTACAAGAAGAAACTAAGAGACAATAGAGCCCCTCAAAGTTCAGTGCGACCATCTATGTGTGGAACCACAGGAGATGGACGAGAGCTGAAATGAATATTTCATGTCAGAACGTACTGTGGATAAAGACTAGTACACAAAGGGAAAGAAACAGTGATGGCTTGAAAAGTGTCCCTATTACAGAAGAGGTGGTGCTGGAGGTCATAGACCAAAAGGGTAGACAAAGCCCTAGGTCCTGAACAAGTGTATCTCAGAACATTGTGGCAAAGTCGCAGCGGGGGACCATGGCAGAGATATTTCTTTCATTGTCCTTCGTATTTCCATTGGGGGTAGATGGCTGTGGGGTGAACTTATACAGGTTTATAAAATCATGAGTGGTATACTTAACGTGAATAGCTGAGGTCTCCGCCGCAGGGTAGGCGTGTCCATAGCCAGAGTGCATAAATATGTGTGAGAGAGTAAATACTTTAAAGGGATCGGAGGAGAACATTTTCCACACATCCTATGGTGCTCATATTGAATGAGCTGCCAGGGGAAGTGGTAGAGAAAAGTACAATGACAACATGGAAAAGACATTTGGGCAGATACATGGGGAGGAGCTGGTCTGAAGGGATATGGGTGAAATGCAGGGAAACGCGACTCGTTCAGCAACCGTGGTCAGCATCGACTAGTTGCTTGGAAGGTTCTGTTTCCGTGCTGCGTGACTCTGTCTTCAGTTATTGGAGGAGCAGATTACCGAGATAAAGCATGTTGCGAGATGGATGGTAGCATGGAATCCAGATCATTTCAAATATGTAGAAGTACGAGAGGGAAGGGTGGAGGTTACACAGACAGGAACTCATGTAAGACTTACAATTTATTGAAGATACTGTTCCACGAGACGAGGTATATGTACAGTGTTGGAGACAGAATGCAGAACAGAAAGATCCCAGGCAGCACTCCCATCCTCTCGCAGAATGCTTGCTTTCCCCTCTGTTGCCCTGATGCTCACGAAGACAGCACACGTCTGGATTGATAACTGTGACACTCCTGATGCTGTCTCAGTACAACAAAACTTATAGTAGGAGCAGTGATTGAGCCTGAGGTGTGTCTCTATCATGCTCCCCTTCCAGCAATGCATCTATGTCATGTCTTGTTAGCTGATGTTTGGAACCCTCTCATTGCTCTCTGGTCTGTGCAATGTGAGTGATCTTAACTCACTGCAGGATTTATTGAAGGCTCCATATCTCCGTGGCCTTTGTCTCTCTTACTGACCAACCATCTTCAATGTGGTGACATAAAATACACCCAGCAGCTGGGAAGTCTATTCTCAGGACCCTCCTCAGGATCTTCCTAAGTACCTACAGAACTCTGAGCAGTAATGGTTACACAGGGAGAATGGTACTGAATCCCACAGAGATCTGGGAAATCCCAGTTTCCATCGCTGGACTGTACTGGCGTGTCTCTTTGGAGTGGATAATTCGATTGGCTCAGGATGCGGAGGAGCTACAAGAGCGACAGACGCTGACCGAGGCAGCAATTAGACCCATACACTGAGGGATACCACATGGAGAGAGGCTGAGTGATATCACTGGATTGCAGGAAGGTATCAGGACCAAACAATTGTATGGGAAGAAGGTGTTCTCCTTCATGATAACTGATCATGAATGAGCAGCCTGTGAGCAGCGAAGTGATGGCCTAGTGGTGTTATTGCTGGAGTATGTATCCCAAACCACAGCTAATGTTAGAGGAGACAGGTTTGAATCCCACAATCAGAAATGGTGGAATTGGAAACAAATAAATTTTAAAAATGTAATTAACAATCCATAAATAAGTATAAAACCATTGCTGATGTACAAAAATCCGAAAAAATAATCTTTTTGAGAAAGATATCTGCCCATCCTCACGTTGTCTGCACGACATGCCTACAGAAAAGTGTTTCCCTCTCAATTACCCGCTGAAATGGCTAAGCAAGTTACTCAGCTCAAGGGTAGCTAGGGCTGGGTAAGAAAGGCTGGTCAGCCAGAGACACCCACATCCCATACTTGATTTAAAAAAATAATCCATTAGGATGGTCCCACTGGAACTGTGTTGGAACCTGTGTGCTGGCCAGTCATGTCGGTAGGTTTATGGATAGGGCTGTAAACTGACAGAGAGGATGCAGGGACAGCGTTCAGGTGAAAGGAACTTTCCAAATCCAAATAGAAAAGGTGACGCATCGGAACAGCATGGGGATGTGGCTGAAGACAAGCAGAAAGGAACAGGATGAGACAAAGTTTAACTAAAACTGTACCTCAGTGAATCGGTTTGTGACAGGCAATTGTGAGGAAGAGAAAATTATGGCTTTTTTTTCGAATGGACAATGTCTCTGCAATAAGGCGAATGGGTTTGTGACACAGAGATAAAAGAGATTTAGACAACAGCGAGACACGGTTACAGGGTGAACAAAAATATTCAATGGTTAGCAACCTTGTGGAAACTCAGGCAAAATGGTAACACTAACAATAATGGATAACAAAGGTGTTACAGAGAAAGCATTTGGCCGCAGATCATGAAGTAGAGTCAGTCTGAATGTAAATTCTGGCTATTACTTGCCAAGGACACAAGCAGCAGAACAGTTTTAGCCACTGAACAGCATTTCATTGCTCATCACTGCATTAAACAGGAACTCATTGGATTGTTTAATAAAGGCATTGTGAAAATTTCGTGAAACTTCAATATTCACATAATCTGGGACAATCTTACTGACAAGAATGAAATCGGAAGAGGAGTTCAAAAAGTGTGTTTTTTTCAGTGTTTCTTTGAATAACACATTGTGTAACTGGCTAGGGATGTAACTATCTCAGAATGAACGTTGCGTTATGATACTTCATGAATAAATAATGCTACCTGGCGAGATCCTCTGGGAAATTGTGATAAAGCGCTGTGTAAAGGAATATGAAGTTTTAACGTGAATCACAGGAAGGACAAGCTACAAGTAGAAACAAAAATAGCCAATTACATGAGTTTGAGAGGAGAACTGACCAAGGTAAACAGGCTAAACAGACTGAAATATGAGTCTTCGAGGAGAAAGTGAGGTCTGCAGATGCTGGAGATCAAAGTTGAAACTTTTTTGCTGGAACAGCACAGCAGGTCAGGCAGCATCCAGGGAACAGGAGATTCGACGTTTCGGGCACAGGCCTGAAGAAGGGCCTGTGCCCGAAACGTCGAATCTCCTGTTCCCTGGATGCTGCCTGACCTGCTGTGCTGTTCCAGCAATAAAATTTAAACTGAAATATGAGTCTGTAAATGAACAATGGAAAACATTTGAAGGAACGGAGTAAAACACTCAACAAAAGGACATTCCATTGAAACAGTAAAAACCTCAGCAACAAGCTCACACCTGTCCCTCACCCAGAAGAAAAATGGATCTTATTGGATTATGGGGCTGAGAAGATCACCAAAAAGTACTTAAAATCCTGGAGTGAGAGAAATTTTTAGGAGTAAGTTTTGAAGGGATTGCAAAGGGAAGGGGAATCATGGTCAGGGTTTAATGACACGATAGGAGCAGGTAGAGGTGAAGATGCTGGAGGTGGTGAGAGTGTTACAGAGAGTGGTCAGGGCCTGAACGGCGTTACAAAGCCAGTATGGATTGCTGCAGCTGGAGAGCTTTGCAGAGGTAGAGAGGGACATATGTATTTTTCTTTATTCATTCATGGGATGTGGGTATCACTGATTGGACCAGCCTTCTTTGGCTCCACTGCTAATTACCCAGAGGGTAGCTCAGAGTCAGTCATATTGCTGTGGGTTCGGAGTCACATGTAGGCCAGACCAGGTGAGAATATCAGATGTCCTTCCCGAAAGGACGTAAGCGAACCTGAAGAGATCTTCCTAACAATTAACAATGCTTTTACGGTGGCTCCACCAATGTCTTGTACAGCCACAAGATGATTTCCCAACTCCTACTCTCAATGCTCTGGCCAATGAAGGGAACCATCCCAAACGCCTGCTTCCCCAGCCTGTCTACCTTTGACGCCACTTTCAAAGAACTGTGTACATGCACCCCTGGGTCTCTGACTGACAACACCACCCAGGCTCCGAACATTAACTGTACAAGTCCCACCCTGGTTTGCTTCACCAAGATGGAACACTTCACATTTATCTTACTATACTCCATCTGCTACTCGTCAGCCCACTATCCCAGCAGTACTGCCCATCCTGTTGTATCATTAATAACCTTCTTCATTGTCTACTTCACCACCAATTTCAGTGTCACCCAAAAAATTACTTACCAGTAAACCAATACTCCCATCCAAACCAGTTATCCAAATGACAAACAGTGAACCCACTATACCGCTGGTCACATGCCTCCAGTCATAAAAACAACATGTCTGCCATCACCCTCTGTGTCCAACCATCAAACCAATTTTGTATTCGGTTCACTAGCTCCTCCTGAATGCCATATCATTTTACATTGATCTAACTTTAATACCCACTTTACCATCGGAACGTAGAACACAGAACAGTACAGCACAAGACCCTCCAGCCATGATGCCATGCCAATCTATTATCCAACCGTAAGGTCAAACTAACCCACAAACCCTTCATTTTATAATCATATATGTGCCTACCAGAAGTATATTAAATGTCCCTAATGCATCTAATTTTACTGCCACCGCTGGTAGTGAATTCCACTCACCCACCACTCTATATGTAATAAACCTATTTCTGAAATCTCCCCTTAAGCATCCGCTAATAACCTTAAAATTATACCCTCTTGTAATAGCTATTTATGTCAGTGTAAAAAAAGTCTCTCACTACTCACTCTCTCTGTGCTTCTCATCATCTTTTTCACCTCTACCAAGTCGCTCCTCACCCTTCTTCACTCCAATGAAAAAAGCCTTAGTTGCCTTAACCTTTCTTCATAAGGCATGCTCTCCAGTCCAGGCAGCATCTGGTAAATCTCCTCTTGCCCCTCTCTGAAGCTTCCACTTCCTTCCGGTAATGAAGAGACCAGAACTGAACACAATATTCCAAGTGGGGTCTAACCAGGGCTCCATAGAGCTGAGACATATCCTCACGGCTTTAAAACTCAATCACCAAGCTGATGAAATCCAACACAATATATTCCTTCTTAACAATCCTGTCAGCTTGGGTGGCAATTTTGAGGGATCTATGGACTTGGAACCCAACATCCCTCTGTTCCTCCACACTGCCAAGGATCCTGCCTTTAAGCCTGCATTCTGCATTCCAATGCAATCTTCCAAAATGAATGACTTCACACTTTTCCAGATTGACCTCCATCTGCCACCTCTCAGCCCAGCTCTGCATCCTGTCATTGTCCCATTGCAACCTACAACAGCCCTCCACACTATCAGCCACTCCACCAAACTTCGTGTCATTGGCAAACTTACTAACCCATTCTTCCACTCACATATCCAAGTCATTCATAAAATCACAAAGCGCAGAGGTCATGCAACCTCTCCCTGCAGAAAACCAGTGGTCACCGAGCTCGAGGACGAATGCTTTCCATCTATCATCACCCTCTGTCTTCTATGAGCCAGTAATCCCGTATCCAGACAGACAGGTCTCCTGTATCCCATGCCTCTGTACTTTCTGAATGAGCCATGAAGGGCTTTTGTCACATTCTCAAAGGATTCAATAAGATTTGTTAGGAATGTCCTGCCCATTACAAAATCATGCTGACTATCGCTAATCAAACTATGGTTTTCCAAGGAATCATAAATCCTGTCTCGGAACAAACATAAGACTGACAGGTCTGTAATTCCCAGGATTATCCCTATTCCATTTCCTGAACAAGGGGATAACATTTGCCACCCTGCAACCATCTGGTACGACTCCAGTTGACAGTGAGGGCGCAAAGGTCATCGCCAGGTGCGCAGCTATCTCTTCCCTCGTTTCCTGTAGCAACTTTGGGCATATCCAGTCTGGTTCAGCGAACTTATCTATCCTTATATTTTACACAATTCTCAGCAAATCCTCCTTCTTAACATCAAACTGTTCACATATAGCAGTCCTTTTCGTGCTCTCCTCACAAATGAAAATGCCCGTCTCAGTAGTGAATACTGAAGCACAGTATGCATTAAGGATCTCCCCTAACTCCTGTGACTCCAGGGGCAAGTTCCTTCCACTCTCCCAGAGTATTCCACCCAGAGAAATTCCTCCAACCTATTACTCTCCATTTGCCCTGACTAATGCGCCAAACCCCCACATCCGTGAACACTGTGGGTAACTTAGCATGGCTGAGTTACCAAACTGGCACATCTTTGGGTTGTAGGGAGAAGCCGGAGCATCTGGAGGAAACCCACGCAGACACGGGGAAAATGTGCAAACTCCAGACAGACAGTACCCTGAGGTTGGAATCGAAATGGAGTCCGTGCTGCTATGAGATAGCAGTGCTAACCACTGAGCCATTATGCTGCTCCATGTTACTATCTAGAAACCTGTCTGACCCTTGCTTCCTCAACCTTAAGTAAGCTTCTTTCTTCCTCTTGACTAGGTGTTGTCCATTCCCTTGAACCTTGTTAAATGCTTCACTAAAGTCCATGTGGACAATGTTCACTGCTCTGACGTCATCTATCTCTTGGCCACTTCCTCGAAGAGACAATTTTGTGAAACACGGTTTTTCCACTCACAAAGCCATCTCAAATCAGCCCTTGTTTTCACATATATACGTAGCTCCTATCTCTCAGACTCTCCTCCAACAACTGCGCCATCACTGGGATGACTGGGCTGTAATTTCCTGGGTTTCCCTGCGGCCCTTAAGTGATGGAACAGCATTAACCGCCCTCCAGTTTTCCAGTACCTCACTGTATCTGTTGATAATATAAATATCTCTGTTAGGGACACTGCAATCTCTTCCCTCGCTTCCCACAATATTCTAGGATACACATAAGATGCTACTGAGGATTGATCTAACTTTATTTGTTTTAAGATTCCAGCACTTTCTTTTCTCTGCTGAAGTTTCTTTCCAAGTATCATTATTTATTTCCCCAAGCTTCTATGTCTTTCTCCATAGTAAATATTGACAAGACGATTTTGTCTAATATCTCACCCATCTCCTCTGGTTCCACACATAGGCGACCTTATTGATCTTTAAGGGGCCCTATTCTCTACCAAGTTACTCTTTAGCCCTTATTGAAACTTGTGTAAAGGCTTTTGATAATTCAAATACACCATATCCCCTATACCACTACACCCCTCCTCCACAATTACAATTCTGTCATTTGTATTCACACCAACAAATAAAATCCAACAGGCTCAAAAACAAATTCTCTTTTATAAAATGTGTTTCTAAGTGGCCAGGTAATATATATTGACATATCATTTCTAACAATTTCAGCATGCTCCCGACTTACTCTCAGGCTAACACTATTTGGTTACAGAGTGACAGCAGAAAGGGTTATTGGAGTTCTTGTTCGTCAATCTGAAAAGGTAGCTTTCAGGGTCAGCAGGTAATAAAGAAGTTAAATCAAATGCTGGTATTTATCACCAAGGGAATGGAGTCTAAAAATAGGGAAGTCTCGCTACAACTATGCAAGGTACAAGTCAGACCACACCTTTAATATTATGAACAGTGAGAGTGCCTGAAGGAAATATATTGTCACATTGGAGGCCGTCCAAAGAAGATTCACTCGGTTGATCCTGGGAATGGAGGGATTTTCTAATGAGAAGAGATTCAGTAGGTTGAGTTTGAACCCATTGAAGTTAAGAAAATGAGAGGGAAATGGAATGAAACATGCAAGAGTCTGAGGGGCTCTGATCGGGCAGATGCTGGGAAGTTAGGAAATAGAACAGGACAGCACAGCAACAGGCCATTCGGACTGCCATATCTGTGCTGTCCAAGATGCTATTCTAACTCATACCATCTCCCTGCATATGGTCCATATCACTTTATTCTTTGCCTGTTCATGTTTCTGTCTAAATCCCACTTCAAAACTTTACTCATATTTCTGCTTCTCCGATATCCCTCAGAAACCTCCACTCTCTATGTAAAAAATAAGTTGCCTCACACATCTCGTTTAAACTTTCTCTTTCTCACCTTAAACCTATGCGTTCTAGAATCTGAAGCTTACACATTGGAAAAGAGATTCCGACTATCCACATTATCTGTCCCTCTCCGAATGTTATATTCTTGTACCTGGTCGCCTGTCAGCCTCAGATACTCTCGCAAAACAATCCAACTTCATTTAATTCCCTCTTACACCTAACACACCCTTAAAAAAGCCTAACACAGGCAACATGCTGATAAACCCCTTTTGCACCCTCTCCAAAGCCTTCACATCCATCCTATTGTGTGGAGAAAAGAATGCACACAGTACTCCAAATGTGACCAAACAAACATTTTATACAATTACAACATCAGATGCAAACCACTATACCCAACGTTGTGACCGATGAAGGCCAGTGCTCCATTTGTTTTCTTTCCCATCTGAAACACTTCTGTTGCCATTTTCAGGGAGTTTATGACTTGCACCAAGATCCTTTTGTATATCAATATCCCTCAGTATCCAAACTTTCTTCTTGAATTTGACATCATCTCACACTTATCCAGATTAAACTCAGTTTGCCATTTCTCTGCATATCTTTCCAACTGATCTGTAACCTCCTGAAATCTTGGCTCTCCTTGCTCATTCAGCCCAAATCCACCAATTTTCATGTCATCTGCAAAAATTATCTTTGTCACTTCCTTTCGTTTCATCTGTAACCAGAGGGCATAAAATCCCAGCAAGGGCTGACCCATTCAAGATGGAGATGAGGAGGAATACACATAATGACTTGGCCTCCACAGCATTCTGCAGCAGTGCGTTACACAGGTTCAATACTGACTGGCTGAAGAAATTCCTCCCCATCTCAGTTCTAAAGGAACGTCACTTCACTCAGTCTATGCCCTCGGATTCTAGTCTGACCTAGTAGTGAAAACATCTTCTCGACATTCACTTTTTCAAGGCCGCTCAGTATTCTCTACATTTCAAACAGATCCTACGCTCATTCTTCCAACTTCCATCGTGTACACACCCAGGATCCTCAATTGCTCCTCATTTCCAAGCCCTTCTTCATTCTTGTAAATCTCCTCTAGAACCCCTCTCAGATCAGCACATCTTTCTTTTGTTAAGGGGCCCAAAACTGCTGCCAATATTCCAACTGCAAGCTGACCAAGGCTTTATACACCCTCAGCGATGCATTCATCCTTTTGTAAGTTAACCCTGTCGAAGTAAACGCAAATATTGCATTTGCCTTTCTCACTGCCAACTGATAGGAGAATCGTGAAAGAG
Source organism: Chiloscyllium plagiosum (assembly GCF_037043375.1). NCBI lineage: Eukaryota > Metazoa > Chordata > Chondrichthyes > Orectolobiformes > Hemiscylliidae > Chiloscyllium > Chiloscyllium plagiosum. The sequence continues at coordinate 68,148,539 of NW_028270178.1, read as the reverse complement.
GATTCCCAAGTCCCTTCACAATTCATGGTATGGACTTTAGCAAAACATTTGATCAGGTTGCACATGGAAAGCTCATTCATAAAATCAGGAGATATAGGTTACAGGGAGATCTGGCTATCTGGATTCAGAACTTGTTGGCTGACAGCAAGCAAACAGTGGTTGTCGATGGAAAGTATTCTGCCTTGAGGTCAATGTTGAGTGGGGTACAGCAGCGCTCTGTTCTTGGGCCTCTGCTATTTGTAGTTTTTATTAATGACTTGGATGAGGAGATTGAGGGCTGGGTTAGAAAATATGCAGATGACACAAAGGTTGGAGGTGTCGTCGATAGTATAGAGGGCTACTGAAGGCTGCAGTGTGACATATACAGGATGCAGAGCTGGGCTGAGAAATGGCAGATGGAGTTCAACCTGGATAACTGCGAAGTGATGTATTTTGGAAGTTCAAACTCGAATGTTGAATATAGGATTAAAGACAGGATTCTTGGCAGAGTGGAGGAACAGAGGGATCTTGGTGTTTAAGTACATAGACCCCTCAAATTTGCCACCCAAGTGGATAGGCTGTTAAGAAAGCATGTAGTGTTTTGGCTTTCATTAACAGGGGGATCGAGTATAAGAGCTGCGAGGTTTTACTGCAGTTCTACAAGTCCCTGGCGAAACCACACTTGGAATCTTGTCTCCCGTTCTGGTCGCCCTTCTTTCGAAAAGAGACAGAGGCTTTGGAGAGGGTGCAAAGGTTTACCAGGATGCTGCCTGGACCGGAGGGTTTGCCGTATGAATACAGGTTGATTAAGCTCGGATATTTCTCTCTGGAGCCAAGGAGGAAAAGAGGCGATCTGTTGGAGGTATACCAGGTAATGAGAGTCATGGATAGAGTCAATAGCCAGAGACCTCTCCCCAGTGCAAAATTGACTAGAATGTGGGGTCATCGTTTTAAGATAATAGGAGAAGGGTATAGAGGGGATCACGGTCTTAGGATCTTTACACAGAAAGTTGTGAATGCATGGAATGCGTTGTCAGCGGTGGTGGTGGATGCAGAACTATATAGGGACATCTAAGTGAATATGGACAACAGTGAATTGAGGGGTATATAAGTTAGGTTATTTCATTTTACATTAGGATTAATCCTCGCCACAACATCGTGGGCCCAAGGCCCTGTTCTGTCCTGTACTTTTCTATGTTCTGTGTTGTATGTTGTAGAAGACTTTCCCCTTTTTGAAAATAGTCTATACCTCCATTCTTCCTACCAAAGGTGCTACCTCACACTTTCCCACGTTTTATTACATTTCTTTACCCATTCTCCTCATCTGTCCAAGTACGTCCGCAGCAACCTGCCTATGTGACATTTACAAACTTAACAACAATTCCATCAGTTCCTTTGTCCAGATTGCTAATGTATAACATGAATAGTCTCAACTTTGACTCCTGCAAAGCTCCTCTAATCACCAACTACCTTCCTTGAAAAAGTCCTCTTCATCCTTACTCTCTGCCTACTGCCGGTCAGCCAGTCCTTTATCCATGCTGATAAATTGCCCCGGCAGCATGAGTTTTTTATTCTCATTTTTCAGCCTGCTTGTCAAAGAATACTTTAGTATTCGTATATTTGAAAAATAACCAAATTGATGATGAAAGTTTGGATGACATGCCCTTACATTGCACAAGGTAGAAGCTGATAAACAAGAGAACAAACTATGTTGAGAACAGAATGAAGGTGAGACAAGAAGTAGACAGATTCAGTAAGTGAGCACGAATTGTAAAACAATGTGAACGCATTCACACCAAAAATCAAAAAGCTGACCATATTTTAAATAGAGAATCAAAAAACACGTCATAGGTAGTTTGTTGCTGTACATGAAAAACAGAAGATTGACTCCCAGGAACAGCAAATGGCTAGGTTTCTTCACTCGACTGATATTTGCTATGAAAGTGTTGGCTTAGCATAAACTGCTAAACATGTCAGGTCTACATTCCTGGTTGTTTAGGTCAACGGATACCTGGAAATGCATGGTCAATTGCCGCCTTCTTCCAACATTCCATTGACTCTGGATCAGTTCCTGCAGATTGGATGGTGGGAAATGTAATTTTTCTGTTTTACATGACAGATAGAGGAAAGTAAAGCAGTGATGGACAGAACACTCAGCCTAACGTCAGTGCAGGAAAACTGTTAGGGTCTACTATCAAAGTTATGTTAGCACTTGGAAAATATTTTGGGAAATTGATAACGTTTTACAGCAGTAATCAGAGATGAAATAACTGAAGATTCATCCAGTGAGGCTTTCTGGGTGGAGCTAAGAAATAAGAAGGGGATGGTAACGTTATTGGGATTGTACAATTGGCCCCGAAATAGTCAATGGGAATTAGTGAAGCAACTGTGCAGGGAGACTGGAGAGATTTGCAGGAACAAGAAGGTTGCAATAATAGGAGATTGAAATGTTTCTAACATAGAATGGGACTGTCGGAGCGTTAAGACTTAGATGGAGTGGAATTTGCTAAGTGCGTTCAGGCATGTTTCCTCAAGCATTTAATAAGGGGCTCTACACCCAAAGGGGCAAAATGTGTATTATTTTGTGAAATTGGTCAAGATAGGTGATTGAGGTGACAGTGCGGGAGCACTTTTGGACCAGTGAACATGGTTGTGTTAATTTCAAAACATTTGTGGAGAGTTATAATACTGGTCCATAGGTTCACGTTCTAAAGTGGGCTAACACGAATTTTAACGGAACTAGGCACGATCTTGCGGGTTGATGGGAATAGTTTGTTCACTGGTAAACTGATCTCCGACAAGTGGGAGGCCTTTATAAGTGAGATATTTAGAGTTCAAGGTCTATATGGTCCTGTGAGGGTAAACGGCAACGTTGGTTGGAAAAGGTAACCCTGGATGACAAGCGATATTGAGACCTTGACCAGAAAAAGGAGGGATGCATGGTTCAGGTACAGGCAGCTGGGAACCCTGAAGGTATACAAAGAATACAAGCGTTTATTGAAGAAGGAAATCAGGAAGGCGGATAGGGGGAACAAGTTAGTCTTGGCTGAGAAGGTTAGCGTAAATCCAAAGAGGATCTTTAAGTATATCAAAGGAAAAAGAATAAGTAGAGAGATAATAGGAGACCTTAAGGACCAAAGGGGAAATGTCTGTGAAGAACCGGGGTATGGTTGTCAATGAATATTTCTCCTTTGTGTTTACTGTGGAGAGACATTTGAATACATGGGAACTTAGGCAAGTTATTGGTGATATCTTGGGGACATTCAGTCTTACAGCAGGAGAGTTGTTGGATGTATTAGAGTGCATGAATTTGGATGCATGTCTTAGTTCTGACCAGATATATCCAGGAACACTGCAAGGGGCTCGAGTAGAAATTGCAGAACTTTGGCTTGATATATTTGCAAGATTGTTAGCTACAGGTGAAGTCTCGAGAGGAGCGAACGTTGTGACAATATTCAAGAAAGACTGCAAAGAAAAGCCTGGGAATGACAGACCAGTAAGCTTGATGTTTGTGGTGGGTTAGTTTTCTGAGAAGATTCTGAGAGCTAAGAAATAAATGCATTTGTAGAGGCAGGGTTTGTTTCAGAGTAATCAGCATGCCTTTGTACGTGGGAGATCATGCCTTACAAATTTGTTAGAGTTCCTTGATGAAGTTAATAGGCATGTTGATGAGGTGGTAGATGTAGTCTGTATGGATTTCTGAAAGGCCTTTGATAAGGTTCCACTTGATGGGCTGCTGTGGAAGGTTAGATTGCATGGAATCCAGTGCAATATGGCAAATTGGATACACAATCAGCTTGATGGTGGGGAGCAGGCGGTAACAGTAGAAGGATGCATTTATACTGGAGGCCAGTGACTAGTGGAGTGCTTATGGGCCGGTGATAAGCCCATTGCTGTTTGTTACCTAAAACAACTATTTGGATGAGCGTGCACAACACATGGTTGGTAAGTTTGCAGATGGCATTAAAATAGTTGGTAACATGCACAGTGAGGAAGGTTATGAGAAATTGAAGTAGGAACTTGATCAACTGGAGAAGTGGGCCAAGAAACGGCAAATTGACTTTACTCCAGATAAGTGTGAGTTCTGCATATTGAAAAGTCAAATCAAGATAGGAATTTCTTGGTGAATGGTAGGACGTTAAGGAGTGGAGTGGAGTTCAGGTGCACGGTTCTCTGAAAGTGGAGTCACAATTAGACAGGGCAGTGAAGAAGGCCTTTGACACACTGGCCTTCATAAGTCCGGGCAGTAAGTAGAGAAGTTGGGAAATTATGTTGCAGATGTGCAGTACGTTGATTAGGCTGCACTTCGAGTATTGCGTTCCGTTTTGGTCACCTAACTATAGGAGGCATGTTATTAAACTGGATAGCCTGCAGAAGAAATTTACAAGAATGTTGCCAAGGTCTCAACGGGGTCTGAGCTACAGCGAAAGGTTGGACAAGCGAGCACATTTCTCTTTACAGCCTAGTAGACTAAGAGGGGATCTTATAGAAATGTATACATTCAGAGAGGCATGGATAGAGTGAATGCACTCAGTCTTTTCTCACTCTAGGGGAATCGAGGATGAGAGGGCATCAATTTAATGTTAGAGGGGAAAGAATAAAAGAGAACCTGCAGGGCAACTCTTTTACTCAGGCGGTGGTACGATTTTGGATTGAGTTGCCAGTGGACGTGGTTGGGGCGATTATATTAGCAACTATTGAAAAAGTATTTGGATTAATATTTGGATAAGGAAGGTTGAGAAGGATATGGTCCACGTGCAGGGAAATGGTGTTAGCGTGGATGGATGGTTTGGTCGGCTCGGACCAGTTCGCACAAAAGGGTCTGTCTCTGTGCTGTTGGATTCTATAACCCTTTGAATCTATGACTGTACCGATTAAATGCAAACGGGATGTTTTTAATGTTTGGTGAGTCGAAAACATGTTTTAATGTTGGGTCAGATGGTTAAAGTATTTATGAGTGAGATGAGAAAAGCCAAGACAGTTTATACATTAAAGCATGGAACAGTTTGTTTTTAAATAGATCTTCATGATAATCAAGTAAAAAGGAAAGAACGTGGGAATATGTTGTTGGTATTGATAACATAATCGTATTGGATAGGGGAGCACGTTCAAACTTATTATTGCTGGATTTTTCCACCCATTCTTGATGATTCCATGTTCAAATTCAGAGGGATCCCTGTTTCACTTCTTGTCACATATCTCCACCAATCACTATAATTTAAAATATAATTGCGTTGGTGACATGAAAAATAAATACAGGTCTCAGACTTTATCTAGTTCAGCGTTATCAACTCTGCCAAGTTTAAATATTAAGCAAAAACATCGTAGTTATTTTCAAGCTAAAACTCCACAAACAATGCTCCAATGAGGAAAAGTAACGCTCTTCACTCTGTTATCTTTGAAACACTTTGGAGGAAAACGTGAGGACTGCAAATGCTGGAGGTCAGAGTCAAAAACTGTGGCGCTGGAAAAGCACAGCGTCCCAGGAGCAGGGGTATCAACGCGTCAGGCATAAGCTGCTCATCATGAATGCCTGATGACGGGCTTCTGACCGAAACTTCGACTCTGCTGGTCCTCGAATGCTGTCTGACTTCCTGTGCTTTTCCAGTGCCACACGTTTTCACTTTGAAACAATTCGACCAAATGATCGTTAAACTCATGACCAAGAAGAAATAACAGATAATACTAGATGGTGTTGCGAAGCGAATCTGCTCACACAGGTTGCTGGTGATGGACTCCATTCCTTGGCCAGTTGTATTTGGATGAATGACCTTTGCTTCAGATGCCGGGTTTTTTTTTACAAAGCATACTCCACATAAATACAGCAGGAGTGGGAAAGATGACGTTGGGTTTCTCAGCTTGCTGCTGTAAAGAGAGACAGAAGGTTGTGAGCTGTTGCTTCACAGGCAGCATAAATAATCTCCTTCTCTGAGTTCCAATATGCAATAGTGTTAGCCCAACTCCAGACTGAGTGTCATGAACACTCTTTAAATGTTTCCAAAGTGAAACATCTGCCACTTTTAGCAGTACTACTTATTATTATGTCGGTTAAGAGTTTTTCTATTTAAGATTCATGTTTTTTTAAATGTGTTAAAATGAAAAGATCTCATTCAATGACTATTTCCCCAACATTTAGTCTCCATCACAAGCAGAAGTATCGATGCGATATGCACCCAATTCACACTGTTGGAGGTCTTATATGATTCAGTAAGATCACCGCACATTCCCAGATTTCACCAACTAAACTTTGATATCATAAACTCTTCGTTCCTGGAATGAGTGAAGGTCGATTTCCCTGGGATTCACTTCAGTTAAGGAGATCAATGCACGAAGAAAACGACTGTTTGAAAGTTCAATGCTTTTGCAGAAACAAAGCATCATTTCATTATCTTCTGACACTTCGTCTACATGCATGATAACTTTTTGTGAGAATATGAACGAGGACATACAAATCTCTCTGGATCACCAAGTTCTGGGATATCTCTCCATTTCAATCTTTTACTGTTGTTTTATCCTTTGTGCCATTATATTCAAGTTCCCATAACGTATGCAATGCTACTTTTTCTGACGAATGCTTCTTCACTCACTTCCCCTGCCTATGTCCCACTGGAGAGTCTCATACTCCGCTTGACAACTTATCGAATGACATCTGATGCATGAGTTAATTGGACACCTATAAATTCACTGCCTTCATCCAAATCATTCAGATACACTGATATATGTGGCTCTCCACTACTTACAGCTTCCAAACCCTACATTTATCCCGAATTTTTACTACCTTCGTGTTGAAGCTTTATAGGGCTCATTCTGTGCTCAATTACATAATCCTGTTTCTGCTTTGCATTCTAGAGAAAATTAATGTTCTATTCGAGGGTAACAATCCTAGGTGGTTGAATCGTCTTCCTCGGGCACAATAGCAGCCTCGAAGGATTGGCTAAGAAAGCTACACAAGTTAAGAACAGCAACTGGCTATTGTGTCCCTCGAACCTGCTGTACTATTGGGAGATCATTGCTGATCTGATTGTGGTTGAACATCCCACTCCTGTCTGTTCTAAATAAACATTGGCTCCTTTGTCCATCCTATGAAGCTCAAACTTGAATACTTTCCATAAGCCAGGCAGTCCTGCTTCCTGGGAATTAGGATTTTACAGTCAGCACTGTCCTCAGAAGAAAACAATATCCTTATGTCAATCTGAAAAAGAAGAGTCCTTATTTAGAAATTGTTTTCCTTCACACCAAACTAAGAGCTATGTGATACAAGTGCAAATATAGGAACATATGCAGGTCATTCAGTTAATCAACCCTGTTCCACACAACCTTAAATTTAATATTCAAACATGAATCAAAAGCCTCTCTTGCTCCCTGGAAAGATCAGCTTAAAGGACAAATTTGTGATGATGCTTTCACTTTAATAAGGTTAGTTTGTCCTTGTTTTTTTTAAAGAGATTTCACAAAGACAGAGGTGCTGAGCGGTCTAGGAAGAGCTTAGTTTAATCCCTAAAGCTTAGTTTAACAATGGCAGGAGAATGGCCAATTGCCCCAGTTCAGCTTTTTCCTTGTTTGCTCTACCTCAGGCAGTCACAAGATGCTGGAGACCAGGAAGGTTACAAGCTTGAGCAAATGATTCTTGATTGTCTTTCTTTGGGTTTGCATTTGTCTGTAAGAAAAGGAGAGGTAATAACAGCAATAGCTCGGCATTTAAATTTGGTGGAAATGCCAATGGAGTCTTTGGAAATGGCTAGAATACAACGGCAGCCGATTAAAGTTCAGGAATTGGCACTTAGTAAAGTCGCCATAAGAGGATGGAGGTGAAGGTAGGAGGTCAGCATAATGAGAAGCGGATGAGCAACCTCATCATAGCCAAAGTCCTGGTGAGGATCTCTTCAAATTTACCCAAGAATTGCTAAATTTGATAATAAGAATGCAGAAACGTCTTCAACTTAATCGAGTAAGTGGCTAAACAAATGAAGTGGCCAGTGCCCATATAGGTTTTGTTGATCCAAGTAAAGCTGGAGGGTAGAGTTAGTGAGGTACTTGCATCACTGTCAGAGGAGGTATCTGAGGCATATGAGGAGGTGAAGAAATCCATCTTAAGTGCATATGAGCTTGTGCCAGAATCCTACAGTTAGCAATGCAGAAGTCGAAGGAGGGACTGCAGTCAAGCGTACATTGAGTTTGGAAGAATCAAAGTAAGGAATCTTGATAGGCGAATAAGGGAATATTAAAAAAAAAGATTAAACATGTGACACTCTTAGAGAGACAATTATTTTGAATGAGTTCAAACATTCCTGAGGTAATGAGAACTCAAGTGGAAGATCAGAGAGTTAAAACGGGAAGATTGCAGCTGAAATGGTTGATGATTACGACTTGGTTCGTAAATCAAAGTTGGGCTTCCAAAATGAATTTCAATCAATGAGGGATAGAAATTGGTGAATAGAGAAAGCCTCACGCAGTGAGGGAAAGATAGATCCCGGTGAAGATAATAAAGATAACTTACCACAGGGTAAAATGGAAACCCATGAAGGGCAAAGAAAAATTAAGAGCTCCGGTGTTTTCACTGCAATAAAGTATCCATATGAAGTCACAGTGTTGGTGGGTTAGAAGAAGTACTGTGAAGCCTGATTTAGGAAAACAGGTTCAGCAAGAATTTATTTTGATGCAGTAAAGGAAAGCACTTTGGAGGCTAAAGCAACGCAACACCGTGTAAAACTTGGTCGGAAGCTGGTTAAGCAAGACGTGATAGATTCTCTTAAACTATTTACTTGTGAAGGCAAGGTTTGCTCAAATATGCCAAGAGCAGCAGGTTAAGAAATTGCACTATTTAGGGATACGGATCATGTCAGTCCTTTATGGTGAAAATTGAGGTGACATGTAACTCAGAAGGCCTGTTGCCAAATAAAAGCGATACTACTCGAATTCATACTGATGCAAAAAAGTGCTCCAATATGTAGACTGAGGTTAGCGTGTCCAGTGAAAAGTGGAGATGTGGTGGCAGCTGTCCGGGAATAACTCTCGGCTACCGGAGTACAATGTGTCCTTGCTAACAAGATAGTTGGTTAACAGATAGATGTGCTGCCTACTGTATTTGAAAGGTCAGTGGAAAAATCAGGCAACTGAGGCATTCTAGGCAGTGTATCCTGGGATTATTATGTTTTCCCTGATTGCGTGATAACTAGATCACACAATCACTAGTTGAACCAGAAAAAGAAATCAAAGAATACAGATAAGGACGTGGGGTAGGTTTATCAGAGACCATAGATGATCAAATGGATGAGACAAATCAGGAACAGGTGAAGGACAAAGTGGAATTTTTTAATCTGAGAAATTAACTGAGTTATAACAGAAAGATGAAAATCCGAAGCAATTGTATCAAAGTGCATACATGGAAGACGATTCTGAGTGCATCCCAATCTATAAGAAAAGTCTCTATGAGGTAATGAAGACCATTGCATATTCAAGCAAATGAGAAATGGGCAGAATTTCATGAATAACGTGAACCTCAAAAACAAGGTAATTGTATTACCACAGTGTTACAGAAAAACATGCGTTGCTGGGAACACATAAATGATGAGCAAGAGATCATTTTTAAGCAAATGAAACTCAAGCTAAAAAAGACAAAACCTTTTTACTGGCTTGGACTGCGTAACAATGTAATTACATTTTATCACATATATCATTCATGTCAAGTAACTGTAAAACCACAGGAAGTAATAAAATCCGCACCTTTAATAACTACTCCTGCCTTTGAGAAAGCTTTAAAAAGACTCTTAATTGATTGCGTAGAACCCCTGCCTCAAGCAGAAAATGGGAATCAGTATTTGTTAACAATCATGGATGTGTCTACGAGAGTTTCAGAGGCCATTTTATTAAGCAATAACACAGGTTAAAGGATTGTAGGAGAGCTGCTCAAAGATTTGACTAGATAGGGACTACCTACAGAGTTAGCACCAGGTCAAACGTCAAATTTTACATCAAAGTTATGCAGGGAACTTATGAATAGTTCAGGAATAAAACAAATCAAATAAACTGCCGACCATCCAGAATCGCAGGGAGCACGAGGAAGATGGAATCAGACGTTAACGACCATGTTAAGGGTGTTTTGTGAAGAGTAACCAGATGACAGCGATGAAGGAATTCCGTTTGTCCTTTTTGTCATTAGAGCTGTAATAAATAAATCTATCAAATTCAGTCCATTTGAATTACTTTTTTGGGCATGAGGTGAGAGGGTCACTAAAATTGGTGAAAGAGAAATTGCTGAGTCAGAATTTAGAGACCACATCTCTGGACTATGTGTCAGATTTTTGGGAATTGGTAAATAGAGTGGGGGAATTGACTGCACTGATGCTTAAAAATATCAGAGTGTGAGATGAAATTGGAAGCAGATAAAAATCATAAAAATCACAATTTTGCTATCAGAGATAAGGTGTTAACATTGCTTCCAATGATACGTGAACCTTAAAAGCAACGTTTCATTGACCTTATAGAGTCGAAAGGAGATTGAATGACGTGAACTATTTGACAAGGACTCCAGGCAGAACGTAGTCTCACAGAGCGTATCATGTTAATATGCTCAAAGTATATTTTGACAGGAACGTAAAACAAAAGGAGACTAAGTTACTGGATTCAGCACATACTGAAGAACAGAGTTCAGAGGATTCTTAAGTGGACATTCCTCAGGTTAGATTGTTCAATGAGGATATTGTCAAACATTGGGTTAAATTCATGAGTTACCTTCCAGTAGAAAATCAAAATGACCACAAACAGTTATTAGTATCGCATGGGGAAATATATGCGAATAAACTGGGAAGTAATAATCTAATTATGCATGATGTAGGAAAATAATGAAGTGCTGTTCCACTTAAGCAACATCCTTGCAGACTTAATAGTCTAATGCTAAAAATCACACAACATAAGGTGGAAGGTGTATTTGGAAGTACTAGCTTTTGGAGCACTGCTCCATCAACAGGTGGTTAGAGGGCCACATCACGTCCATCTCACGTTAGCACATTTGTTAACAAATGAGATTGAACACATGCTCCAAGACAACATAATCAAAGTGAGTTTCAGTGACTACAGCTCACCCATAATAATGGCTTCAAAACCAGATGGTACACAGCGTTTATGTCAGTACAGATGCAAAATCTGATTCATACCTGATTCCATATTTGGAAGACTGTATTGAGAATATGGGACACATATATATTTGCTTGCATGTACCTTATCTCAAAGACTAGAAACAATTTTGGGATTTGTTACACCGAATAGACTATGTCAATTTAGAGTTAAGACATTTGTTATGAAAAATACTCCAGCCATATTTCAAAGAGGAACCAATAAAGTCATTTCAGGATTACTCAGTTGTTTGGTATATATGGATAACCTGTTGATTTTTCGGCATACATAGTAAGAACATTTATAGTCATTGAGTCAGAGAGATGTGTTGCACAGAAACAGACTATTCAGTCCAACTCATCCTCGCCTATCAGTTACCCTAAACTAATCTTGTCCCATTTGCCAGCAACTGTCAAATATCCGTTTAGTACTTTGTCTATTTATCCTGTTATGAAAGTGTAGATGTACTGTACCTTTAGGAAATTTGAAGAGCCACCAAGGACTTCGTAACACAGTACAAATTGTTCTGAACGAGGTAACAATGTAACACTAGGTCAAAACAAATAGTACAGCTGTTTTGCGATGTAAAAATAATTCAAATTTGGCCAAGCAGTTTAAATTATGCCCCAAGATGATAGAGTCCAATAAAATTTGAACTTAGTACTTTGATAAAATTAAAACCAATGAAACAATCTGATGTTTCATCAGTAACATCTAAAATCTCCCTAAACTCCTACATCCGATAAGAAGAGCCCATCAATCTACTAAAGGCCATCTTTGCTCCTTCACAATTTACAGACGGAGAAAATAGGACCGGCTTTTGCTCTAAAAACGTTCTTCGGCCCAACTTAGTACTTGTGTTTTATATTTTTAAAATTTAATGAACAGAATGATTTCAATAAATCATGTAATCAAGAAAAAAACACTCACTACTTCTAGCTACTACTGTAAACATAAAGTAAGGTTACTTTATGTAAAACTATAACTTATTGTTTCTGTGCTGTGAGTCTCCAAAACAGGTTCCTCCATGGTCAGCTGTGAATTTCACTGTTTGTTATTTTTTCCTAGATGCACTCCGATGTCCAGAGATCCATGAACTCAAGCAGAAAAGGCAGTAGTTGTGCAGATTTACTTCTTTGTCAGTTAGCAGTGTTGCAGAATTCAGCAAATTGTTCGAACGACTTCAGGAGAAAGGCTTGGCGATAAACCTGGCTAAGAGTGAATTCGCCAAAGCCAAAGTCACGTCCGTGGGTCATGTTATTGGACCTCACGGAATGTGAAAACACAGATTATTGCGGAGATTCCCATACCCTGTACAAAAAGGGATTTCTGGGATTGAGGTGGTTATGTTGGAAATTCATTCCGAAATTTAAAACTGTGGCTGCTCCACGCACTGAATTATTGAAGTAATGCAGGAAATTTCATTGAACGGCAAGCTGTCAGAAAGCATTTGCCAGCCTCCAAGCTGTGTTACTCACTGCCGCTGTATTAGCCACACCTAATTATACAAAGTATTTCATGGTGACTATAGGTGAGAGTGATGTGGTTGTAAGTACTGTACTCTTCCAAGATGACAACTAGAAGTTAGAAAGACCTATTGGATGTTTCTCTAGGAAATTGAAAATTCATCCACAGAAATATACAGCAATTGAAAAGGAGACTTTGAACTTGGGTATCGGCATTGAAAAATTTAAACATTGGTGTGGCCAGTAATGTGCCTGATTCGCGAGTGTGGTGCTGGAAAAGCACAGCAGGTCAGACAGCATTCGAGGAGCAGCGTAATCGACATTTTGATCATAAGCCCTTTATCAGGAATGAGGCTTGTAGGTTGATTGGCTGAGAGATAAATGGGCGGGGAGTGGGGCTGGGGGTAATGTAGCTGAGAGTGTGATCGGTAGATGAAGGTGGATGTGAAGGAGGTAGGTAGGAGAGAAGGTGCAGCGAATATGTGGGAAGGAAGATGGACAGCTGGGACAGGTCAAGTGGTTGGTGCCAAGTTGGCGATTGGTTCTGTGATAAGGTGGCGGGGAGGGGGGGGGGGGGGGAGCGGAACTGAGGAAACAGGAGGCATCTGTATTAATGCCGTATGGTGGAGGGTCCCAAGGCGAAAGATGAGGCGCTCTTCCTCCAGGCATCGTTGAATAGCGTTTGGCGATGGAAAAGGCCCAGGACCTGCATGACCTTGGGAAGGGGAGTTAAAGTGTTCAGCCACGGGGCGGATGGGCTGGTTCGTGCATTCATTCCTGAGATATTCTCTGAGCCATAACCCTACCTTCCAACTAGGCCACGCCCTCATGACCTGTCCTATCTGTACATCTTCCTTCCCACATATATGCTGCACCCTCCTCTCCGACCTATGTCCTCTCCCCCATCTTCATTAACTTATTGCTTGCTCAGCTACATGCCCCCTCCAATTTATCTCTCAGCTCAACAGCCAACAAGCTTCATTCTGTTAAAGGGCAATTGCCTGAAACGTAGATTCTCCTGCTACACGTATGCTGCCTGATATGCTGTGCTTTTCCAACATCATACTCTGGACTCTGATCTCCAACATCTGCAGTGCTCACTTTCTCCTCGTAATGTGTCTGAGACAATCATATATGCTGATTCTAACCAATTAAAGGTGTTGAAGAAAATTGCAGACTGTTGAGATGAAGTTTATTATTAAAACGATTCATTTGGAAAAGTATACATATGCTCGGACGAGAAAACGTAATTGCTGATGGCGTTGTGGAGACTCGGATGAAAAATGGAGGCATTCTTTGGCAGGAGCAAACAGACTGCAATAAACTGTGTAAGTGAATGTTTGCAAGGTAATTGGTAATGTGATGTATATATGTTTTAATGTATTAACAGATTTAGGCCAAATAGTATAAAATGAACCCAACTTTATATTTTGATGTTTCTTTTTCAAGGAAGGAGGGTGAAGTTGCTGTCATTTTTACAAGGTGATTTTGTCCTTTTTTTAAGAGAGATCCTAAAGGCAGAGGTTTCGAGGGAAGAGCCTAGTTAAGCAGTGGCACGTGGAGAGGTCAGTTCTCCTATTTTAGGTTTGTTTCTCATATTGGTTTAGCTCTGGCAGTCACAAGGTGCTGGAGATCAGGAAGGTTGTAATCTTCAGAAAATGATTCCTAACTGACTTTGTCTCTGAAATCTCCCTGGATGATGTTCCCTCCTGCATCTAAGAATCTATGTTTGAATTTGCCTTTTCCCAAAGAATGTGTTTATGGGATGTGACATGATTGGAACAATGCACCAATAATGTTGCTGCATCGCATCAGTTATCGTTATCAATACTAAAGTTGTTCTAAATTCTGTTTTCTTGTTTAATTGTAGTGTTTACATAAATTCTGCTTGCTTAAAACCAAATGGCTTTACCAGCTGCATCCCAACTGGAATATCCACCTCATATCTGACTTTAAACTAAGAAAACGTTAGTGTCCAGGCTGCATCCTTTAAAAATATATAGAGGGGTCTGGCTTGAACCATAACACCTTTGAGAGAATAAATACTTCCTTATATTCGCCTGAAATGTGTGGGGCCCAGACTATAAACTGTGCAACCTACTTCTGATACTCGGAAATGGGGAAACATAACCTTAGCAGCTACCTGTCAAATAATTTCTGTAACATTTCCATCTGAATAAGATCACTGCTCCTTCACATAAACTCCCCTGGATATAGGCCCAACTCTCACCATTCCCACAGATGATTAACACATTATCCCACAAATCAACAAGTGAACTGGCTCTGAAAATGCTTCAAATGCAATTATAAACATTCTCATCAATTTGTACTGTTGCGGCTCACTGTTTTAAACCTTCTTTGATTATTGTGTATTGTCAGAACTGGCTCCTCATTTCTCACGAATCCATCACTCGACTCTGCATTGAGTTTATTTGACATGATTCCAAAAATGCACTGCTCAAACCCCGATGACTGGGGAACATTATCGAAACAGCATTCCCACCGTTTTGTGTTTTTTTTTTCTTTTGGTCAATGGCATATACAGATTCTCACTCGCCTTTAATCAATGGGATCATAATTCCTAAACAAATTTAATTCAATAACATTTGATCATATTTAGTTCTGATGCACAATGTATCATAAAGATCTCCAACTCATAAATAGGCCCTTCAGCCCATTGTGTCAAAGGAAAGAATGGAACTCGCCATGCACAATTTTCCACTCACATCTCCAGATTGTTCTATTTTGTTTGTGTACATATATATATATAAATTTGCAGAGTACGAAATCTGGAAAAAAATAAGCTGTTCCTTAGAAATAACACACACACACACACACACACACACACACACACACACACACACACACACACACACACACACACACACACACACACACACACACACACACACACACACACACACACACACACACACACACACACACACACACACACACACACACACACACATATATATATATATATGATTTCTAAGCAACAGATTTCTTCTCCAGATTTCGTACTCTGCAAATTTCGAAAGCAACTTCTTCCCCCTTCTATTTCCAGTCATTCTTCCCTCAATGACTGCAATGTTCTGCTTCATTGTGATAGAAAAGTTGTTAGATTGAAAGAAGTTACCTGGAGCTCAGTGCTCAGTGATTGCAATTAATGTAAATCTCCATGGATTCTAACATTATCGCTGGGGAGTTTCTCATTTGTATTAATACTGGAGTCCTTTCAATGAGCTAGCCTATAGCATCTGTAGAAACATCATCCCCACACTTACAGGGATCAGCAGCTCCACAGAAAGGGAGATAAGAGATTAGTATCTGAGAACATTAGACTGGAATGTTACAGCAATGGACCAGAATCGGAGAAATTTAGACTGGAATGTTACAGCAATAGATCAGATTCTAATAGCATTAAACTGGCATGTTATGACAATGGACAGGAAATTGTCCCTTGGTCTTTACTGGCTTTCTCAGGATTGGCCATCCTTGTCAGTACGGATCATGTGTGTACTTTGGTTGATCCAAGCTGGCTACTATCTCATCATCGCTATCGTTGGTGTTCCTGGTAAGTCTCTCTGTGATGCTATTTACTGTATTAAGCATGTTGCACAGAATTACTGTTCTTTTTTTAAATTCTAAAAGGATTGAAACACGTGTCATAATATCTATTCGTTAGCTTTATCTCTTATCAAACAAGTTTAAAGCTAAAAACATAGATCAGCAAGGCAGCTTACATGTGGAACCGCTGGGGATGGGGGAGCTTTAATTGAAGATTTTGCATTAATGTTTACTATGAAGACGGACTTGGAAGATTATAGAATGTGGCGAGTAGATGGTGAAATTTTTTTATCAAAAAGGGTTCACATTACAGAGGAGGAGGTGCTGGATATATTAAATTCAAATAGGCGGATAAATCCCCAGGACCTGACTAGATGTACCCTAGACTTCTATTGGAAACTCGGAAGTGATTGCTGGGCCCCTTGCTGAGATATTTGTATCATCCATAGTCACAGGTGAGGGGCCAGGAGAATGGAGGTTGGCTAACATGGTGCCACTGTTGGAGAAAGGTGGTAAGGAAAGCTAGGGGAGAACTGACCAGTGAGCCAGACATCAGTGGTAGGCAAGTTCTTGGAGGGAATCCTGAGGGATAGGATTTACATGTATTTGGAAAGGCAATTACTGATTTTGGGTAGACAACATGGCTTTGTGTGTGCAAAATCATGTCTCACGAACTTGATTGAGTTTTGTGAAGAAGTAATGAAGAGGATTCATCAGGACAGAGCAGTAATTGTGATCGATATGTATTTCACTAAGGCATTCGACTGGGTTCCTCGTGCTAGACTGGTTAGCAAGGTGAGATCTCATTGAATCCAGGGAGAACTAGCCATTTGGCGACAGAACTGGTTCAAAGGTAGAAGACGGAGTGTGGTGGTGGTGGTGGAGGGTTGCCATTCAAACTGGAGGTTTGAGACCAGAGGTGTGCCAAAATGATCAGTGTTGTTTCCACTTCTTTTCGTCATTTATATAAATGGTTTGGAAGTCGATTTTGTGGTATAGTTATCTGCACATGACACCAAAATTGGAGGTCTTGTGGACATCAAATATTGTTATCTCAGAATAAAATGTACTGAAGAGTGGCAGATGAAGTTTAATTTAGATGAATGTGAGGTGCTGAATTTTGGAAAGGCAAATTGTAGCAGGATTTATACATTTAATGGAAAGTTCTTGGGAGTGTGTTGCTGAACAGGGATCTTGGAGTGTAGGTTCACAGTTATTCACCTGCACCTCCACCCACATTATCTACTGCATCCGCTGCAGCCGGTGTGGCCTCCTCTATATTGGGGAAACAGGCCGCCTACTTGCGGAGCGATTCAGAGAGCACCTCTGGGCCACCCGGACGAACCAACCTAATCACCCTGTAGCACAGCATTTCAACTCCCCCTCCCACTCCACCGAGGATATGCAGGTCATTGGACTCATCCACCGCCAAACCACAACAACGCGACGGTCGGAGGAGGAGCGTCTTATCTTCCGACTGGGAACCCTCCAACCACAGGGGATGAACTTGGACTTCACCAGTTTCTTCGTCCCCCCTCCCCCCACCTTGTCTCAGCCGAATCCCTCCAGCCCGGCACCGCCTTCCTGACCTGCAGTCTTCTTCTTGACCTCTCCGCCTCCACCCTACTCCGACCTATCACCCTCACCTTGACCTCTTTCCACCTATCACATTTCCAACGCCCCTCCTCCAAGTCCCTCCTCCCTACCTTTTATCTTCTCCTGCTGAACACTCTCTGCTCATTCCTGAAGAAGGGCATGTGCCCGAAACGTCGAATCTCCTGTTCCCTGGATGCTGCCTGACCTGCTGTGCTGTTCCAGCAATAAAGTTTCAGCTTTGATCTCCAGCGTCTGCAGACCTCACTTTCTCCTCACAGTTCCTTGCAATTGAAGTCGTAGGTATATAGGAAAGTGAAGAAGGTGTTTGGTATGCTTTGTTTTACTGGACAGAACATTGAGTTGGGAGTTGGGAGGTCAATTTGATGCTATACAGGAATGGTTAGGTTATATGTTTTATATTGTTTGCTGTTCTGGTCTCCCTCTTATGCGAAAGATGTTTTGAATGTTGAAACAGTTCAGAAAAGATTTACAAGGATGTTGCCAGAGTGGCTATGATCCACAACTTCTCAGGCAGGAGTAGATGTAAATTACATCGTCTCCCACAATGCTGTCCATCGATGTATCCATTAGCTGATAGAGAGAATCTACTCCAGGCGAGGTGCACACATTGTTTCTGTTTTCTGGGTGGATGACAGCAAATAATCTCAGAAATACCGGAGAACTGAATAACTTGTATTCAGTTGAATATGTCCATGGAGCCATTGTTTATGGTTCATCGCAGGTTGTCTTGCAATTAATTGTTTATTGGTCTGCTGAAGGCTATTTGGTATAAAAAGAACAAAAATGCCATTCAGAGGGAATTCGAGAATTTCGACACAAAAACTCTGAATGATCAATATGTTTCCAATGCAGGATGAACAAGTGACTTGCAGAGAAACTTGTCAATGATGGTGTTCCCACCTACCTGCTGCACTTCTCCCTCGGGGTGGATATGTTTGTCGGTTTTGAAGGTGCTGGCTAAGGAAATGTAATGATTTACTCTGAGGCATATTGCAGATTCCATGACAAGTAATTACAAAGAATTGCATGAATTTAATAGGTGAGGAATAGGGAGCAAAAGGAGCTGAACACATGGCTGAAGGGAAGATGCAGGATAGAGGTTTTGGATTCCTGGATAATTGGGTCTCTTTCTGGGGTAGATGGAGCATCTCCAAACAGGATGGTCTTCACCTGATCCAGAGGGATACCAATAGCCTTGGGTGAGGGAATTTCCTAATACTCTCCGGAACAGTTTAAGCTAATTTCGCAGGGGTATGGGAACCGGAATTGTAGTTCCAACATACAGGAGGTTGAGAAGAGTGAGGTAAGAAAAATGGTTTCAACGTTGCAAGAGGGCACCATCAAACAAGAAGCTGGTTTATAGTCTGTCTTCTTTAATGCAAGGAGCATGCGGAATGATTTGGGTGAACTTGCAGCATGGGTTAGAACGTGGGAGTTCGATGCTGTGGCGATTTCTGAGACATTGTGGAGCAGAGATAGGAATGGTTATTGCAGGTTTCTGGATTTATATAGAAGAGGGAGGAAGAGGGAAGATGAAAGAAGAGTTTCAGTAAGAAGAGGGAAGATGGTAAGAGATGGGGCCGTTGGCGGCGGGGGGGGGGGGGGGGGGGTGGGGGATGGTGTGGCATTGTTAATCAAGGACTGTATTACAGTGGCAGAAAGGACGTTTGAGTGCTCGTCTGCTAAGGTAGTAAGAGCTGAGGTTAGAAACAGGGAAGGAGAGGTCACCCTGTTGGGAGTTTTCTATAGGTCTCCGAATAGCTCCAGAGATGTAGTGGAAAGGATAGCAAAAATGATTCTCGATACGAGCGAGAGTGACAGCGTAATTGTTATGGGGGACTTTAATTTTCCAAATATTGACTGGGAATATTATAGTGCAAGTACTTTAGATGTGCCAGTTTTTGTCCAATGTGGACACGATATGTAGACAGACTAACAAGGAGCGATGCCACATTGGATTTGGTACTGGGTAATGAATTGGACAGGATTTTAGATTTGGAGGTAAGTGAGCACATTGGTGATAGCGACCACGATTTGATTATGTTTACTTTAGCGATGGAAAGGGATAGGTATATACGGGAGGGCAAGAGTTGTAGCTGTGAGAAGGCTAATTAGGATGCAATGCGGCAAGATTTAGGATGCATAGGATGGGGAAGGAAACTGTAGGGATTGTGTACAATTGGAATGTGGAGCTACTGTGTGTCCTTTATAAGTATGTGTCTGTCAGACAGGAAGGAAGTGGTCGAGCGAGTGAGCCATGGTTTATTAAAGAAGTTGAATCTCTTGTCAAGAGGAAGAATAAGTCTGATGTTATGGTGAGACATGAAGGACTCAGTTAGAGCGCATAAGAGCGACGAATTAGCAAGGAAAGATGTAAAGAAAGATATAAAACGACCCAGGAGAGGACACGAGAAGCCGTTGGAAGATAGAATCAAGGAGATCTTAAGGATTTTTCTTGGTGTTTCAGGCATAAAATAATGACTAGAGTAAGATTAAGGCCAATCAAAGATAGTAGTGGGAAGCTGTGCATTGAGTCAGACGAGATGGGAATGCGCTAAATAAATATTTTACTTCATTATTCACACTGGAAAAAGACGATGTTGTCGAGCTGTATGCTGAGATACAGGCCACTAGATTAGATGGGACTGAGGTTCAAATGTAAGAGGTGTGAGCATTTCTGGAAATCGTAAAAATAAATAAGTCTCCTGGGTTGTGTGGGTTTATCCCACAATTCTTTGGAAAGCCAGGAAGCAGATGGCAGACTCTTTGGCTTTGATCTTTATGTCGTCATTGTCTACAGGAATCGTGCTAGAAGACTGGAGGATAGCAAATGCTGTTCTATTTTTCCAGAAGGCGAGTAGAGACAACCCTGAGAATGATAGACCAGTGAGCCTTACTTTATTTGTGGATAAAGCATTACAAAAGGTTATAAGTTATAGGACTAAACATCATCTAGAAAGGAATAATTTGATAAGGCTAGTAAACATGGTTTTGTGAAGGGTAGGTCGTGCTTCACAAACCCGATTGAGTTATTTGACAAGGTGACCAAACAGCTGGATGAGGGTAAAACGGTTGATGTGGATTTCAGTAAAGCATTTGATAAGGTTCCCCACGGTAGCCTATTTCACAAAATACGGAGGCATGGGTTTGAGGGTTGTTTAGTGGTTTTGATCAGAGGTTGGCTAGCTGACAGAAGACAGAGGTTGGTGGTTGATGGGAAATGTTCATCTAGGGGTTCAGTTACCAGTGGGGTACCGCAAGGATCTATTTTGGGTCCATTGTTTTTGTCATTTTTAAAAATGAGATGGATGAGGGCATAGAAAGATTGATTAGTAAATTTGCAGATAATACTAAGGTCAGTATAGTTGTGGATCGTGACGAAGGATGTTGTAGGGTTCCAGAGGGACATAGGTAAGATGCAGAGCTGTGCTGAGAGATGGAAAAAGGAGTTTAATGCGGAAAAGTGCGAGGTAATTCACTTTGGATGGATTAACACGAATGCAGAGAACTGGGTAAATGGTAAGATTCTTTGCAAGGTAGACGAACAGAAAGATCTCGGTGTCCATGTACACAGATCCCTGAAAGTTCCAACCCAGCTTGATAGGGTTATTAAGATGGTATTCGATGTGTTAGCCTTTATTAGTAGAGAGATTGAGTTTCGGAGCCATGAGGTCATGCCGCAACTGTATAAGAATCTAGTGCGGCTGCATGGGTCACCGCATTATATAAAGTATGTGGACGTTTCAGAAAGGGTTCAGAGGAGATTTACGTGGATGATGCTCAATATGTAGGGAAGGTCTTACGATGAACGGCTGAGGAACTTGAGGCTGTTTTCGTTAGAAAGAAAAAGGCTGAGAGTTGACTTAACTGAGACATATAAGATAATCAGACAGTTAGAAACGGTGGACAGTTAAAGCCTTTTTTTCCACGGATGATGATCGCTAGCACAAGGGAACATCGTTTTACATTGAGGCGGGTAGATATAGGACAGATGTCCGAGATAGTTTCGGTACCCAGAGCGTAGTAGGAGTGTAGAATGACCTGCCTGCAGCAAAAGTAGACATGCGAACTTTAAGGATATTGAAATGACCTTTGGATAGACATAAGGATGAAAATGCAATCGTGTAGGTTAGATTTTTTTTTAAGTTGGCTCTGTAGGTTAGCACCTCATCGAGGGCCAAAGGGCCTATACTGTGCTGTAATATTCTAGGTAATATTGATGAAAAGGACGTCATCCGAAATGTAATTGTACAGGAATATGCATAGAAACTAGAAGCTGATGAGGGTCATTTGGCCCCTCGCTTTCTGACATTCACAAGATAGTGATTGATTCCTTTCTTATTTGTATCCAACATTCTCCTCTACCCTAAAAATGCTTGATCACCTTCTAAAACAGGATTATGAATACATGCACCCCCACCCTTAAAAATATGCAAATAATCAATTTCCATCACATTTTTATGGTTTGACAAATGTAATGATAGGTCAGATGAACAAGTTGAAGCAAATGTATGAGATGAGGATTTGCGAAATCGTTGATTAGAAGAAAGAAAATAAGATGAGAGATGACAGAGTTATAGGATTCAATGCAATCTGGGTGCATTTCTGCTTTATTTGCAAAACGTTTTATGCAGGTACAATAGTAATGAGGCAACGTCACAGAACTGTATCAGCTATTGTGAGCAACATTGATTGTAAATGTACATTTTAATGTTTCAGTTGTGTCAGGTACTGGGTGTTGGTAAGTTCAGTTGCCGAGATAGGTAATTTATCAAACAGAACGATACTAATAGCATGGGTTTATTTCCCGCTTTCATTGGGGAAATTGATAGTTTAATTGAGTATAACATGTCTGCAGAGTGGACCCGCTGAAAGAGAAGCATCTAGGAACTATTTTTGGGATGATGAACTTTAACCAGTGCGTTGCCACAGGGATCAGTGCTGGGGCCAGAATTATTAGTTACACAATGACTCAGGTGATAGAAATGAAAGTACTACCTCCATATCTGTGAGTAACACAAACAGAATTGGGAAGGCAAATGGTGAGGATGATGCAAGGAGTTTAATATGAGATAGAAAAAACTAAGGTGAGTGCACACAAAGTTGGCATCAGACATTTCGTATCAGAAAGTTTGTATTGATTAACATTGTCAGGCAAAATAGAAGAGCTGAATCTAATTTACAAGAGAAAGGACTCAGGAATTTCAGGCCCTCGGCTTGACAGTCAAAGAGTTGGCATGCAATTCAGCAAAAATAGGAAATTGGTTCGCAATATTAGGAATTTGTTCAAATATCGTGGAGCATACATATCATTCTAAACATGTACACGTTTCTACGCAGACTGAACCTGCACAAATGTGAACTGTTGTGGTCTAATTTTCGAAGGAAATATGTAGAGGAGATAATAGACGTGTTGGTAGCAGATAGGAGAAGCTCCACAGAATTAATCCTGAGAATTGAGGTATTTTCTTATGGAGCGAGCTTGAGTAGTTTAGTCAAAAACTCATTGGAGTTTGGAAGAATGAGAGGAGATCTTAATGAAAACAAAATCAGATTCTTAGTAGGGTTGACAGGCTCATTGCCAACAAGGTTGTCTCCGTTTGTGGGAGAGTACAGGACCAGAGGATATAGCCTCAATCAAAGGGAGCATATCTTTAAGATGAAGGTGAGGAGTACCTCCTGTCTCAGAGGGTTACTGAATAATAGCTTTGTTGAAACCCTGTCGCTAAGTCTAATCAATGCAGATGGTGGACAGATTTCTAAGCAGTAAGGGAATCAAGAGCTATGGGGATAAGACAAGAAGGTGGATTTGAGGATCACCAATCAGCCATGATGGTAATGAATTGTGGAGCAGACTTGATTTGCTGAATAGACTATGTTGGCTCACGATCTGATAAACATTTTATGGGATCCTGACAGATTAGCTGTGGATAGACTGCTTCGACTTACGTGTAACATGCAAACTTATAGTTCATTTGTTAAACTTGAGAAATCACCCATTCAAAACATCAATTAACTTTCCTTTCTGCAGGTGGTTTTATTTTGGATTTCTCTACCTGAAAATTTAGTGGAAGCCGAGACCCTAAACACCTTTTAAAGGCAGAAGTAGATAGATTCTACATCAGGAAAGGGCTGAACAGATTTGCAGAATAGTTGGGAATGCAGGTTCAGTGGTATAATCAGCTCAGCGTGATCTAATTAAATCAGGGTAAAAACAAGGGGCTGAATGGCATGCTCCCAGTACGTCTGCCTATCTTTGTACATTCTTTGACATAGTGCTAAAAAGTTGTACACAACTCATTTATGATATCAAAAGATAAATAGCAATGTTAAAACTGTAGGTGGACCCACCAATAATTTACATAAACATTTTCATATGCGCATTGTGAATATTATACAGCACTTTATAAATTAATTCCTCTCTCCTGAGCACACTCATGTTAACAAGGCCAGTTTATCACCTTTTCTCAAAAGATAACCTGAACATCTGAAGCTTCAAATGATTAAACCTTTTCTGGACAGCATACAAGGTATTTGCATACTTACAAAAAGAACTGACCAAATCTGCAAATAGGATTCAAGATGTAAACTCACGAATTCCTACATAATTGTAGCCAAGCATCCTTACTGAAATGTTCAATACCACTCCTTCCACCCCCATCTCCGCACACGCAGACAATGAGGGAGCTGTGCTCTGTATCCTACACAGGCCATGCTTTTGTTTTGGTTATCAATCTTTTGGAAGCTGTAACATTGTCTAAATAGTGAAGTCCTTATTCTAAGTATCATATCAATGATAGAATTAGTGGCATGCTCTTTTTTTATATAAATTCATTTCTGTTTCTGCCTTCTGTTCCATTCCTGAATTAATAAGTACTGACTGTTCTGTTATAACACAGGAGCCAGTATCATCAAACTCTGCTGTGATCTCCCACATGTACTGACTTTATTCCTCTCCCAGCTTTTACCTGAGCCTGAACAAGTTTGTGTACAATCTCAGCATTCCATTTTAAAGTGAATTGAGTTTTTTCCTAATTTTCGTATCTGTCACCAAAACTTTCCCTATTTCCCAGCTCTATTGCAGCCTCGATCTGTATCCCTGCCTTAGACTCTCCTCTTCTGAAAACTTCATCCATGTCTCAGTCTGCTCCAGTCTCAAATTTTCTAATAATCGTCTCATTGGCGTCTCACTTTATACTCTCCATGAACCTCAGCTTATCCTCAACTGTGCTGCTTGTCCATCAACTCACGCGGAGTCTAATTCACTTATCACCCCTATCATCATTGATCTAGAGTGGCTTTTGGTGTGCTAATATCTCATTTTTATGTTCTCATTTTTATCTCTCTCTCTCTGGCATCACTTCTCCAATTAGTCTCATTCCTCAAATCATTTCTCATATATCCCTCAAATTTGTTTTCCCTTCCAGATTTGTGCTTAAAACGAATGTGTTTTTCTCTGTTTTCCTCCTTGACCATGACTTGAGCCCCTGTACAGTTGATGGTACTGTGTCATTGCTTGTATTTTCATTCACTTCCCAAATCGTCACACGTGAAGCTCCCTGTCAGACAGGGATATCAGCAACGTTGACTCATGACTTTCACAATTATTCTCTGTCAATCCATTGAAACTCCATGTTAGTCACCGTCAGCTCATCATACTTGAATCCACATGGGAAAGCCCCTTGGAGGTTTGAGAAGAATCAGGCATGAATTACACACTTTTGGTCTGCAGGTACAAGAAGTGGTTAGGAAGGCAAATGCAATTTTCTCCTTCATTGCTTTAGGGGTTGACTTTAAAAGCAAAGAGGTAATGTTGCAGCTGCACAAGGTGCTGGTGAGATCACATCTGCAGTACTGTGTGCAGATTTTGTCTCCGTACTTGAGAAAGGATGTACTGGCACTGGAGGAGGTGCAGAGGAGGTTGATTCCGGCATTGAAGGGGTGATTTATGAGGAGAGACTGAGTAGATTGGAATTATATTAATTGGAATTCAGAACAATGAGGGGGATCTTAGAGAAACAAGTAAAATAATGACGGGAATGGATCAGATAGAAATAGAGAGGATGTCTCACTGACAGGTGAAACTCGGATAAGAGGGCATGGCTGCAAGATTAGTTGAAGCAGATTTAGGACTGAATTGAGAAGGAATGTCTTCACCCAGAGTGTTATTAATCTGTGGAATTCCTTCGTCGGGGAAGTAATTGACGCTATTCAGGAAACTGTTTTGAAGTAAGGTATATTTTTTTCTAACAATGGAAGAAAATAACGGATACAGTGAGACTTTGGGTAAGTGGAGCAGAGTCCGCAAAAAGATCAGGCATAGTCTTATTGAATGATGGAGCAGGGTCGAAGGGCTGGACGGCCTACTCCTGCTCCTAGTTCTTATGTTATAATCAACAGCTTCAGCACTTGTTGCTTACAATGAGCTGGAAAATAGTCTCAAAGGAAGTTCAGTTGATAACATTGGCAGATATTTAAATTAACATTTCACATTAATCAAACATGATGGGGAGACGTTGGCCTTGTGGTGTTATCGCTGGATTGTTAATCCATAGACCCCGATAATGTTCTGAGTTCAAATCCTACCACGGCAGATGGTGAAAATTGATTTCAATAAAAACAATCTCGAATGAAGAATCTCACGATGACAATGAATACATTGTCAATTGTTGGGCAAACCTCTCTGGTTCACTAAAGTCCTTTAAGGAAGGAATCTGCCATCCTTACCTAGTCTGACCTACATGTGACTCCAGTCCCACAGCAATGTGGTTGACTCATAACTGACCTCTGTGCAATTAGGGATAGGCAACTAATGCTGACCTAGCCAGTGATTCTCTAATTTCGTGAACAAATTAAAAAAAAAAATCAAAAAGGAATGATGAGATGGTCAACTGTGTATGATAAGCAAATGTAATCAGGGTGAGTACCCAATGAAAACAAAGGCGCAGAAAGTATGAAAACTGCTGGAAGACCAGAGGTTTGGGACTATTGTTTTTAGAGCCCATCAATTGAAAGACGTAAAGCGAATAAAGTTGTAGACAAGTGATTTAGGAAGGTAAATTGTTGGAAAGTATAAACAAAAATAGCACGAGGCTCCATGTGGAAATAAAAATAAGAAAAAAAAAGAATAGCTAAAACCTTTTTTTGGAATAATTGGAAGATGACATCGGGAAATTCCACACAGGAAAAACGGAAACTCTCAAATAACTCAAACAATTATTTTATATTAGTTGTGACTCTGTTTCGACAGAGAACCTCCCAAAGGATCGCAGGCCTTATCTTCAGGACAACCCGTTTGATAAAGAATATGATTAGGGATAAACTATCCATCAAAAGCTAGTGGTCTGTTTCCTGGATTTCGAAAGAATGTGCTCCAGACATATTCCTGGCATTTGTTCAAATATCACTACAGTCCAAGGGGATTTCAGTGGATTCAAAGGTCTTACTGTGATGCCTGTCTTCAAGGAGGGAGGAAGGCAGAAAGCAGGAAAATAAAGGCCAGGTCGCCTTATGCCTATTATTAGTTATCTGCTCGAGACCATTATTCAGAAAAATAAAGTGTGATTTTCAATAATTTAATGGAATCAAATAGACTCAATAGAGTTATCTGAAAAGGAGAAATAATGATAATCAAATTGAATCCTTAGATTGTGTAATTCGATTTGGTATGCATTTTGTAAAGTACCATATAAAGCGTGTATTGCATAAGGTAGGAACGTTTGGGTTATTGTTCAGAGATTGAACATTTGTGAAGACACAAAGGAGTGAATCTTGATGAATGTGTCTGTGTGAGTTCAGAGAGACATAATAAGTGGAGTGCCACAAATGTCAGCCCTTGGATTCCCAGTTGCTTACTCTCTGTATTAAAGGTTTTTTTTGTGGGGGGGATGTAGAATGCAATCAATGCATATTTGACTATGATAAAGATATGTTGGAGTGCATGGTGTGATAAGATGTAAGAAATCTGCACTATGTAATTGGAAGATAGAGTTCATTGTAATAAAGTGTGAGGTCAAGCACTTCAGAAGGAATAATAAAAAAAACAAACGATTATTTATATGGAGAGAGACTGTGAAAACAAAAGACCAGCGCAGAGAGATTTAGGTGTTGTTGTGCATGCAAGGTCTGAGAAACCATAAGGATTGATCAATTTCCAGGACCGGATCATGTGTATGCCAGGGCATTGTGGAAGGAAAGATATGTAGGTTGGAGGGGTGGGCTGAGAAATTTCAGATGGAGTTCAATCCTGTCAAATGCGTCGTCATGCATTTTGGAAGATCCAATTCAAGAGCGAATTATACGGTAAGTGGAAATGTCCAGAGGAAAATTAACGTACAGAGAGATCTCTGGGTGTTCAAGTCCTTTGATCCCTGAAGGTGGCAATGCAGGTCAATAGATTTGTCAAGAAGACATATGAAATATTTTCCTTCATCGAACGAGGTATTGAGTACAGGATTTGGCAGGTCATGTTACAGTTCAATAAGACTATGGTTAAGCATGATATCTGGTATATTTCTGGTCGCACACATTACCAAAACGATGTGGATGATTTGGAGAGAGTGCAGAAGATGTACACTAGGATATTATCTGATATGGTGGGTGCAAGCTATGAAGAGAAGTTGAGTAGATTAGGATTATTTTCATGAGAAAGACAGAGGTCGGGGACGGGGAATCTGAATGAGGTCTACCAAATCATGAGAGGTATAGATAGGGTGGATAGCAAGAAGATTTTTTTTCCCAGAGTGGCGTACTGAATTTCTAGGGGCCAGGAGTTCAACGTGAGTTTGGATATGTTGATTGGAGGTATATGTGTTAAATTCATTATGCAGAGGGTGGGGGCGCCTGGAACGCGTTGCCAGTAGTGATGTTAGTGGTGGGCACAATAGCGTCATTTAAGATCTCTCTGGACAAATATATGAACGAGCAGGGAGCACAGGGATACAGATCCTTAGAAAATATGCTTTGATAGAAGAACTGGATCGGCACAGGCTTGGAGGGATGAAGGGCCTGTTTCTGTGCTGTAATATTCTTCGTTATTTTTTCTTTGCTCTTTGTTGTTTGAAACTATGGGACCCCAGCAGATATAGTCAGGTGAATTGGCCATACTAAATTGCCCGTGTAGGGGTATGGGTGGGTTTCGCTTCGGCGGGTCGGTGTGGACTTGTTGGGCCGAAGGGGCTGTTTCCACGCTGTAATGTAATGTAATCTAATCTAATCTAATAGTTGAATCATTTATACACACAAGTGAAATACTGGAGGACTGGAGGGTGGGGACTGGAGGGTGGCTAATACTGTGCCTTTAGAAAGCTGGAAAGAAAAGCATGGAAACGATAGACTGTGTGTCTGACATTGGTGATGAGTCAGTTGTTGGAAGAGAGTCTGAAAGATAAGATTTACATGCATGGAGAGGGAAGGGCTGATTTTTGTTGGTCAGAAAGGTTTTGTATGAGAGGAATCATGTTTTACAAACATGATGTTAGTTTGTTTTAAATGAAGTAATCAGAAAGATTGATTTTAGCAGAATGGCAGATGTTTAAATGAACATTAGCAAAGCCTTTGATAAGGTTCTGCATAGTAGACTAATTAATAAAGTTAGAGCACATGGGATTTCGGGTACACTTGACAACTGGCTGCAAATTCAGTTTTACAGAAGGAGACAGAATATAGGAGTTTGCTTTGGCATGGAAGCCTGTGAGAAGCAGTGTTCCACAGGCATCAGTACTGGATGGAGTTTTGTTTGATGTAAAAGGTTAGGATGTTAATATCGAAGGCATGGTTGGTGCATTTACAGATGACTCCAAAATTGCTGTTATATTGGGCAGTGAGACAGTTGTCTGCAATTGCAAAGAGATATTGTTCAATTAGGTCAATGGATTGAGGAGTGAAAGATGGAGATTAGATAAACTAAATGAGAGGTACTGCATTTTTGTAAAATAAACAAGTGCATGACGGAAAACAAATAATAATAGGGTCCCCGGTAGTACTTTAGGCCATACAGATCGAGGGAGTTTGGACATAATTCTTTGAATGTTGTATCAAACGTGGAAAAAGTATTTTAGATGTCATTTAATACGTTTGCCTTCGTCTCTCAGACGTTTCACCATAGGTGTCGGTTATTCATATTGAGGTTGCACAGGGCATTGATAAGGCGTCTTTTGGAGTACTGGATCCGGTTCTTATCACTCAGTCCGAGGAAGGACATTATTAAGTTGATTAGGGTTAAAATATATTGACTGGAATGTTGCTAAGAATGGAGGGATTGGGGTAGAAGGAGAGATTGAGTCGGATCATATGTTTTATTCCCTGCAGCGCAGAAGATCCAAGGGTAACATTATAAAATCATGAGGGATATTGATAAGATGAATGGCATGTTTCTGTTCCCTCGGACGGAGGAATTCAAAACCAGCGAGAATATTTTAAAGTGAGAACAGAAGGATTTTAAAAGTACATGCGGGGCAATTTGTTCTCACATAGAGATATTAGTGTGTTTAATGCACTTTCAAAGGAAGTGGCGGGTGCAGGTACAGTTACAACATTTAAAAGATGTTTGGGTAGATACAAGAATAGGAAAGGTTTGGAGGGATATGGCCAAAACCTAGACTGGTAGTATTAGTTGAACAAAAGGTGTGGTTCCATGTTGTTCGATTCTGTGATGATGATTCTTTTGCCTTTTATAAAAAAAAGGTTAATAACGTTCGAATATCTATGTCAAAGTGAATACTTATTCTTAAAATGGAATTCCTAGTTTTAGTCTCCCATACAAGAGGAAATGTCCATCAGGTACATGGTTTTCAATATCTTGTTTAGTACATCAGAAAATTCACTTATACTGAGACGTAAAATGAATATCCTTCATAATACAAGGCCTTCAACTCAGAAACAATAAAGTGAAGTACCTTGCAAGTTTCTAAATCAAATGATTGTTTTTTTCTGGAAACCAAAAGAACTGTGGATAACGGATATAGACTGATCCATGGAGCTCTCCACTGGCTTCAGTTTTCCAAGAAGAAAATCAATATAAAACTCTACTCACAACTTCCTGTTGTAAATCAGGAACAAAAAAGCAGAATCTCCTAGAAACCCTCAGCGGATCTGGCAACTTCTGTGAACAGAAATCAGAGTTAACATTTTGGGTCTGGTGAACCTTCCTCTGAATTTTGTCCTTCCTCAGTTTGAATCTCTCTTTTTGTCAGTTTGGGATTCAAAACAGTTCACACTGCATTAGGTGTGATATCAGCGATTCCCTGTACTGATGCAGTAAAACATTCCGACGATTAAACCTGATACCCTTTGCAATATCATTCCATTTATGTTCCTAATCATTTGCTGCACATGCTGATTAACTTTACATGATTCATGCTACAGTACTCATAAATCCTTCTGTGTCCCTGGTTCCACAATCTCTCACATTTAAACAGTTTCTGCTTTTATATCCTTCTGCCAAAACACTAACTGTCATAATTCACATTAAACAGTCTCTGTTGAAGGTTTTCACACTAAACTACCGCTGTCTGTATCCCATTGCTGACTCTCTGCGTCCAGTTGACAATGTATTGAATGGCTATCTTGATAAATTAGCTCATTGAGCTTCAATCCATCGGCTCGTTCAAATAACTGTAACCAGCGGAGTGTCTCGGAGATTAATCTGCATCAGTTTTCCAACCTGCAAACCAATATTAATCTCAACGCACTACTTCCTGTTATATTAAGGGGTCTGCTGTGCTTGTGCAGCACCTTAGGCGGTTTGATTGGCCTCGCCCTGGGCCGTGTAGTGTGTACTGAAGGGCTGAATAACATCACCATGTTCCTGTCTAAATCCTGAGAGGGGCAGAATGGTCTTCCGCTATCTCATTGCCTCAGTAGCTGAATGGTCTTTCTCTCCTTTTTTAACAACATCGAGGAGTGGATGGAGGGAACAACACAGGAGCTAGAATCATCAGTTGGCCGATTGGGCCCTCAGACCTGCTGCAACATTCAGAATGCTCCTGGCTGATGTGATTGTGTCTGAGTATCTCTTTCCTGCCTGTTCCCAATAAACACTGACTCTGTTGTCTATCAGAGTTCAGTTGAGGTCAGCCTTGAATACCTTCATTAACACAGTCTTCACTGTTCCCTGGGAATGAGAAAATCCCCAAGCAGAAATAATGATCGGTAACTCAGTCTTAAATGGAAACCGCTTATTTTTATAATCTGTTAACTTCATAAAAAGATCATCACCACTTTTGAGGAACAGGAAGCAACAATAATTTGGAATAGGCAAAAACCATTCAGTCTTCCACACATGCCCCACATTACCACTGACTATATTTTGGTTAAATAACTATTAAAGCCCGCATGCACAGCACACTCACAAAGACATTTCCAGGTATCAAAGAATCATAAGAAACGAGAACAGAATACGACATTTGCTCCACCGAATCTGCTCTACTGCTTGATCATGGCTGGTTTGTTTCTCAACCACATACTCCTCACGTCTCCCTATCACCATTGATTCCCTTATTAATCAAAAGTTTACCTAACTCTATCTGAAAGACACTATCGTGTCAGTGTGCTTGCATGTTTTTTCATATATGAGTGTCTGTATGTGTGTTTGTGCAAGCGC
The DNA here is from genome assembly GCF_037043375.1 of Chiloscyllium plagiosum. Taxonomy (NCBI): domain Eukaryota; kingdom Metazoa; phylum Chordata; class Chondrichthyes; order Orectolobiformes; family Hemiscylliidae; genus Chiloscyllium; species Chiloscyllium plagiosum. Next base: position 68,116,193 of record NW_028270178.1, on the reverse strand, counting down.
CTGTTGTAGATTTAAGGAATTATTTTATCCTGGGCTCTTCAAAGTTGTTTCCCGGCATAGGTACCGAGCAACTAGAGCAAATAGTTTGTGAGGCCTTAGTTTTTTCTTAAAGTTGGAACAATAGAAGCAGCCTCAATGAGTACAGTCAAGGTCTCACAGAACCAGGGCGTATAGTCGTCAATTTGCAGCAGTTGTAGCCGGGACCTCAACAGGGTTGGAAACTGTACTACATGTCGCTGGTTGCTCCTCTCTCTGAATTTTCCCTTCTGGGTTGCAGGAGTTACGTCCTGCAATTTGTTTTTCTGAATTTTGTGCCCAGGGTGTGTTTATGAGCTTTTCCCACATTGGAACAGTCACTGTTTAGTAGTAAAATAATTTTTGAAGTTTTGCTAAGTTTTCTAATAGAGTTATGTTATCCCACGTTCATCTTTCATTGATTATACTTTTAATATAGTGTTCGAATAATTTGTGTTTTGCGTAATGTCCATTAGTGTGATCAATTGAATTGGATCTGGAACACAGCATCTTACATTTACCTTTAAAATAAGAAAACGTTAAGGTCCAGGCGAACTTCTTAATCTCTTTTCAGAGTTCTGATCGCATCTGGAACACTGTGTAATGGGATCTCTCATATTTTGGGGACAGTGGATTAATTGAAATGGGGGATAATACCTTGTTTCCTCGTGTGTTTAAAATGATGTAATATCGCCATCTGCTGGTTCATCAACCCCACTGGGCAAGCAGTAGATTTCATAGAATCTGCTCAGTGTGGAAGTCAGTCCATCTAGTTCACACTGACCTGCCATAGAATGTCGCACAATCATTTCCATCCCTGTAACCCTGTGTTTCGCATGGCTAATCCATCTAAGCTACACATCCCTGGGCATTATGGGTAATTTAGCATGGTCAGTCTACCTAATCTGCACTTCTTTCGACTCCAGGAGGAAAGTGGAGAACTCATCGTTTGTTTGAGAATGCATCGATGACTGTGAATCACCTACATTGTGCCTGTGCGATGCTTCACAGAATGGCCTTGGCAACAGAGAGGAGTTTGTCTGATCCCTTGCAATGCTGTCCCTGAGATATTAGAGAAGGAGGTGGACATGTCTAGCATTGACCTGCTGGCACCATTGGATCATTGAGAATGCTTTCGCACTTATCATTTGTCAGAGTGTAGAGCAAGAAAAATGCAAGTAGCAGAACGTGCAATCAAATTATCTCGTCTCCTTCCACCAATGGTTCATTGAAGATAACTGCTGTGGAAACACTCCTTAACATGTACACTGTTTGTCAGTAATACCTCCCAAGACAAATTAATTTTACATTGCAGAGGGAGCCCAGACGTTTATCTATATAAGCCCCAGTACAACTGCAATCCTCTCTGCACCCCTCTAGAGAGAGACTGCGTGTGTGTGTGTGCTTCTGTGTGTATTCCTATTGATGTTGCTGTTAGCGTGTATGATGCTGTTACCTGCTGTCCTCCCTTTCTGACTGAATTCCAGACGGTTTTCACCCTCCATCACTGTCTGTGCAATGGATTGGAAAGGCCAACAGATTGTAGAATTCCATCACATTAAGCAACGCAGGAACCATCAGACCAGTCCCACACAGAGATACACACACTAATACATACAGCAGACGCAGACATTCAAATAAATGTGCATGCGTGCGCGCGCGCGCACACACACACACACAGATACACTGACATTAAACAAACATGGGAGTCGATAGGTATTTCTCTTTCTCTGTGGCAAATTATCACTCTTTCATCCACTCTGTAAGGTGTGCAACATTGTTTCTATTTCTCTGTTTGCAGCATGTCATTGTTTTTCTCTGGGTCTTTGGGATGTGTGTTGTAATTTCTGACGCTCGTTTGTTATCAGTGTATGCCTTGATCACACCAGTAAGTCTGTCAATATTTCAATTGTTCTGCAGGAGAAAGTAAGGACTGCAGATGTTGCGGATCAAAGCTGAGAGCAGGTCAGGCAGCATCCGAAGACCAGGGAAATTGGCATTGCAGGCATAAGCACTTCTTCAGCCCTGTCTGTAATCCGAATTCTTACCTGGCCTACTGTGCTTTTCCAGCGCCACACTCTAGGCTTTGATGTCTAACATCTGCAGTCATTACTTTCTGACCTGCTGTACTTTTCCAGCACCACATTCTCTTTCAGTTATTTTGACTGGAGCGTGACACTATGACAACTTCGATGCCTGTTGATGTCATTAAACCTGGAAGAATTGTAAAGTGCGTGGAGGACGGAGTACAACAACAACAGGACAACACTAACTTGGTGTAGAGTTCAGGTATATTTCATACGACGATCACTGCAGGACAGTGTGAGGTGATGCACTTTGGAAGGAAAACAGGCTGTCCCGTTGTAAAGGTGGTGCAGGAGCAGGGGGACCTGGGTGTATTTGAGCACAGATTATTGAAAATGGCAGGAGAAGTAGGGAGAGCAGTAACTATCACAGATTAGTTTCAGTAACTGAGCTGTATACAGGAGGAGTGTAGGAGGGACCCTCCGTGCTACCTTACTGGGAGGTGGTGGTGACGATTTGTTGTGAGCCCAACCTCCTGTCCACCGAGACCTTGGGGATTCCATTCGTACCAGCTCGACAGAAAAGGGGGATGGCATCAGTGCCACGGCTTTTAGGTTGTGCCAGGGTAAACGGAACTGCCAGTGGATTTAAAGTGAGAATTGCCCTTCATTGAACTTGGTCCTTACTTGGTCGGTGTGTTGTGGATGTTTCAGAATTTCTACACGAGGCAGCTCATCTCAGCTCATATTAGGGTCCTCCCCACATGGCGGGGGGAGGGTGTGATTCTACGGATATTCGGCACTCCACTACCCGGCTTGGCCCTTTCTGTCCTCTTCCAGGCTGTTTTTCCTGGATTGGGAGAAAGTGGGGGAGTGAGTGAGCATGGGGCCTGCTGATAATATGCTCTAGGTGGGGGGTTCGGCGGAATGAAGAGGTTTTTGGTGGGGGTGTATCCACAGTGTTGTACATATACAGTGTTATTAGTGTAGGGGGTATACTGGGGGTGAGAGAAGCAGAGAGAGACAGAGAGAGGGAAGATGCTGCATGCAGTCATGAGAGCGGTGGAGCTTGAGCCTTGTTCAGGGGTCGGTGTTATAACAGATATACAGTGAGTGTGAGGGACAGAGAGAATACAGTGACCCTTATCCTGACAGAGTGGGGAAGGTTATTGATATTTGTCCTGTATTGCTGGATATTTCTTCAGACCGCAGATACTGCACTGAGAAGACCATGCTTGATTGTGGCGCAGACCATGCTTGGTTGTGGCGCCCTCTGAGAAGGGAATGGTCCTTCTCTGTGCTAGCCTACCCACCAAGACCTCTATGCCCCTGTCTGCAAACCGTGGTGTCATTGCCCCTTATCTGCCATGCTCGGGGTAAACTGTGGAGGGCAACTCCGAACTGAGAAAGCTCAACCGTGTGCCCAATGGTCTTTTCAAGATGGCACCAGCGCCAGGGATCACGGAATATCCATGGGCATCCGGACGATTGTGAGTACCTCCAGCCACGATGGTTGGTAGAATCGGGCTGGCATTGAATGAGAAGGACACAATGGTGTGGGTAGTTAATGAGGTGAGTTTGATAAGACAGCAGCAGGAAACTAGCTCATCCTCGTGTAGATGATCGCTCTGTCACACTCAACGAAAATGACACTGTGACAAATTATTCTTAGATTCAGCCCAGTGGGTCGAATTGTATGCTGTCCCTAATTCCAGTTACAAAGTTGCAGAACAAATGTTAATCCAAAACTCTCCTGAAATCACACTAATATCCTGTTCATCCATCATTCCTGGAAGCACTGGCTCATGTTACAGGATACTTTCGAAATGTCGACATTTCAGCATTCTGGAACCTGTGATCACATCCTTCCATTACATTGTCTTTCAATCTCGCCCTCTCTGTCTACACCACAAACCTCTCCCATGTGGTGATATTTAAACTGATTCACCCATCATCTGTCTTTCGCAGTGATTTTCACATCCACAGCACGCCTTGTCATGGCATAAGGGAGATATGGAACTGTAAATTGATGGGAACTGCACACCCTGTCACTTTTGGCATGGGTTGCAAGTTTCCCCACTCTGGGCAGTGATCTAACACAATGTTACTGAGCAATGCACTTCCATACCCTGGTCACATATATCATCTGGGTTTATATATCAATGCACTTCTGTGGTCTGCATATCTTTCCACTCTGGGTAGATTGGGGATTGTATTGTACAGTACACCAGTCCGGTCTGCATAGTGCTCCCTGATGATCACATATCTCATCTGGGTTTATCTATCAATGCATGACTGAGGTCAGCACAGTGTCCCACTCTGGACCGATTGCAGGGTTATGTTCAGCAATATACGAGCCTGGTCTGCGTAGTGCTCCATGCTGAATAGATATCTCGTCTGGGTTTATGTTGCCTGTGTTGGTTCTCTGAGGTGGATTGGGAGTGTGATATCACGAATGATTTCAATTGATATGGCAATGGCTTTACTTTTTTCTCATTTTTGTTATTGGACCCTCCAAATTCTGAATCCTCCAGCCAGTCCTATTCTTCTGTCTAACTCCATAGGTCAGTAACTGGAGTAATTGTACAGTTCTAATGTGAGTAAAACTGTTCTGTCTATTTCCCTGGCCTTTACCATTGCTCACACTGGAGCATTGGGATTCACCGTAATAAAGGTAAGGTCACTCCTCAGATTCAGCGCTCCAGGGAATATAGCCCCAGCCTATTCATATTCTCCATGTAGCTCAACATCACCCCCTCCTAACATCAGCATCTACTTCCAAAAACTTTCTGCACTCTTTCAAGTTTAAAAGCATTTTTTCCTGTAGCAGGGAGAACAGAATTCAAGGCAGTATTACAGAAGTCGTTAAATCTCGTGCATAGGCGGAAATGACTATTGCAGATACTGAAGATTAGTGTTGATAATGTGGTACTGGAAAAGCACAGCAGGTCAGTCAGTATCCGAGGAGCAGGAAAATCGATGTTTCAGGCAAAAGCGATCTTGGATGCTTTTCCAGTACCACAGTCTGAACCCAGTGTATATCCTCGATGGCCTTCTTCTTCAAATACCTCAATTTCCTCTACCATTTGGTTGACGATGCCCTCCAGCGCATCTTATCCACTTCCTACAACTCTGCCCTTGAATCCCACCCCTCCAAACGCAACAGAGAAAGAACTCTCTGTTTCTCATCTCCGAATCACCAAACTTCCAGATACAATGTATTATCCTCCCCATCTGTCTCATCGACAAACATATCCACCACCAAAAAATGTATTCCCCCCACCACCACCCCGATCTGTGCTGCATAAGGAACAGTCCTGACGCGATTCCCTTGTCATTTTCATGCCACCCATCAATTAAGCTTCTACTCCCAGCACCTTTCCCTGCCACCGCAAGAGTAGTAAAACCTGCACCTTCACCTCCCCCTCACCTCCGTCCAAGACTCCAGAGGAACTTTCCACATCCATCGGATTTTTACCTGCACTTCCACACATGTCACCTACTATATCCGTTGCTCCCGATCCTGTCTCCTCTACATTGGGGAGACAGGATGTGAACTTGCGGAACATTCCAGATAACATTTGTGGGACACTCGCACCACCTGATCAAACCACACCATGGCTGAAAACTTTAACCTCCCCCCCCCCCCCCTCACTCTGCCAAGGACATGCAGGTCCTGGGCTTCCTCCACTACCACTCCCTAACCACCTGACGCCTGGAGGAAGAAAGCTTCATCTTCCGCCTAGTGAGCCTGCAAGCACACGGGATCAATGTGGATTTCACCAGTTTTCTCATTTCCCGTCACCCACGTAATTCCAAATCTAACCTACCAACTATGCACAGCCCTGTTGATGTGTCCTACCCGTCCACCATCCTTCCCACCAATCCGTTTCACCCTCCTCTCCGACAGATCACCTTCACACCTAACTTCATCCAGCTATCACATTCTCAGCTACCTTCCCCCAACCCCATCCCAATCCCATTTATCTCTCAGCCCCCTTGGGCCACAAGCCTCATTCCTGAAGAAGGGTTTACACACGAAATGTTGATTCTCCTGCTCCTCGGATGCTGCCTGACCGGCTGTGTTTTTCCAGCACCACATTCCCGACTCTGATCTCCAGCATCTGCAATCCTCACTTTCTCCCTTGAGTTAGTGTTCCCAGAAATTTCCCCACCAGACATCTTACGCAGTTAGTCTGATATTTTCTCCCTGTCTCCTTTTATGGACAGAGTGAGAGATATGCAATTCTCTTACAATACCCATACATTCACAGAAAAATATTTAAAAATTAGAAGACTCATAGTCCATCCATCAGTAGCCCTCATCCATTCTATCCACACTGAGTAAATATTCCCTTTTATTGTGACATGGAATGTGATGCAAGGAAGTGTTTAACTGAACCTGTTTGTTCAGGAACTGTGATTAATGTCAATATCCATGGATTGTAATTATCCAGTGGAGCGCTTCCATCTTTTAATCATAAATGGGCTCCGTTCAATGTGTTTTCACACAGTATGAGTGGGAGCATCACCAACAGCACGAACAGGGATCAGTGGCTCCAGAGAGAGGGTGAGAAGAGATCAGAATCTGAAAACATTCGACTGGAAAGTTCCAGCAATGGATCAGAATCGGAGAACATTAGACTGGAATGTTCCAACAACGGATCAAATTCTGAGAACATTAGACTGGAATGTTCCAACAATGGATCTGCATCTGAGAACATTAGACTGGAATATTCCAACAATGCACCAGAATCTGAGAACATTAGACTAGAATGTTCCAACAATGGATCAGAAGCTGAGAACATTAGAATGGAATGCTCCAACAATGGATCAGAATCTGAGAACATTATACTGGAATGTTCCAACAATGGATCCAAATCTGAGAACATTACACTGGAATGTTCCAACAATGTATCAGAACCTGAGAACATTAGAATGGAATGCTCCAACAATGGATCAGAATCTGAGAACATTAGACTGGAATGTTCCAACAATGGATCCGCATCTGAGAACATTAGACTGGAATGTTCCAACATTGCATCAGAATCTGAGAATATTAGAATGAAATGTTCCAACATTGCATCAGAATCTGAGAACATTAGACTGGAATGCTCCCACAATGGATCAGAATCTGAGAACATTAGACTTGAATGTTCCAACAATGGATCCCATCTGAGAACATAAGATTGGAATGTTCCAACAATGGACAGGGGCTTATCCAATTTTGTTTGGTATCTTTCGACATATTATGAGTGGTTACCATTGTCACAGCAGATCTTTTATGCACTTCGTATCATTCAATATTTTTATTATCCTCTCCTGGCTATCGTTGGTATCCCTGGTAAGTCTCACTGTCCAGTTTCTTCCTATAAGCCAATTATGGCTGCTTTTCTGTTCCTTCATATAGAGTACACCTCTTGCCACCAATAGTATTCCTGTTGAGAATTTAAATACAGCTCAATTCCTGTCTCCCTCTGGCATTATTACTCATGTGTGTCTATGTTGACCTACTCAGTTGCAGATGTGAACCATTGTCTCTCTGTACTTCTTATTTAAATATTGGGAGCTTGGAGGTCATTGTCGTCTACCATGTTTATAAACTTCATTTCCTTCCTGGGATTTCATCCAGTCCCTGGTCAATATATTTTATTTCCATTCATTTCTTGGACTTGGGCATCGCTGGCTGGCCAGCATTGATAGCCCATCCCTATTTACTCTTGAGAATGTGGTGGTGTTCTGCCATCTTGAATTGCTGCAGTCCACCTGCCGTCGGTTGGCTCATAATGCCGGTCGGGAGAGAATTCCTCGATTTTGTCCCAACGACTGTGAAGGAACAGCAGTATAATTCCAAGTCATGGTAGTGAGTGGCATGGAGGGGAACTTGCAGGTGGTGCTTGAAACAGACGAATCACAACTTTGGTGATACCTTTGGCCACGAGCTGATCCCTGACACCATGCCCTGACAATTATTAACTTTAACTACTCACTGCTCCAGAATACCAAATTACGAGAGCGGCGAGGATAGAAGGAGAGGTGAAGCGAGCGCTGCCGGGAAGGGTTAGTTTTCCCGCATTTAAAGGGACTTACGCCGGGATTCGGGCCTCCATTTGCCGAGAGGTGTGGGGGAGGAGCGAAGGACTTCTGGGAAGCCATATATTTGTGTGGTTGCGTTACCCGAAATATTACGGGAAAAACCAGAAACTTGTCACAGTAGCTTGCCACATTGGAGAAAATATTAGAATTGGAACTGCAATAAAACAGCTTCCTCAGGGACACGGCATGTTGTACATTGCCTATATCGTATCTACTGTCTTCAGATATTTCTCCATGTCACATAGAGCGAATCAGATTGTTTGAAAACTGCCATCTGTGATTCTGTGGGTATACTAACGAGTTCAAGTGGATCATAGACTCAACACTTAAGGCTTAGAATGGTGCAGGTACTACATCCTTGTCTTTTCCAAAGATGTGTAGGTCTATTCCATTATTTAGGATGGAGACATGTGTATGACACTCTCCTGCAGTGAGTTGTTTCATCCATTTATGACTGGATGTGCTAGGACTGCATAGCTTCGAACTGATCCGTTGGTCTTGGGATCATTGGGACCTCTCTATCAGATGTTCGTTCTGCAGTTTGGAATGTAACCATTCAAGTGCGGTAGCTTTATGGTTTGCCAGCAGTTTTAGGTTCATATGGTTCTGACCCTGGCATATTTGCCCACACTCGTCATTGAACCACAGATCAGCTTACTGATAATGGTAGACTAAGCGATTATCCCGGGCAAGTTACAGATTATAGTTAAATATATTTCTGCTTCTGTTGTTGCTGTGGTTTACAGCACCACATGGAATACACGGTTTGAGCTGCAATATCTCCAATACAGTTCTGCTGCCTGTCCCTCAGTTCACACCATGTCCCATTCACCGATCAGCGGTTTACTCAGTGGCCCACTTTGGTTTCTGGTGTGGTACACGTTCAATTTTATATGCTCATTCCATTGAAGGGCTCGATGATATCACACTTATAATTTGTCTCATTCGTCAACACCCTTTAATATATTCACCTGAATCCTTTCCCTTCCAGCATGTGCTGCCTTCTGTGTTTAGAGCGAATGCATTTCCCTCTGTTTCTATCCCTGACTAAGAGTAAGAGCTCTGTCGTGTCAGTGATGCCGGCCTTACGTCGTTTCAGAACCACAGAAATTGTGCATCTTGTGTTATCTTTCACTTCCCGGGATATGGCGCTCCAGGTTGGATGAGAGGTTTTAGCAACGTTGACATATGTTTTTGAAACGTGTTGAAAAACAGAAATTGCTGGAGAAGTTAAGCACATCTGGCAGCATCAGTGGAGTGAAAGTAGAGTTAATCATTTGGGTCGAGTCATCATCCTTCAAGGTTCAGTTTCTTTTTTTGTTCTGGTTTCAGATTTCCAGTATTTACATTTATCTGTTTAATTGAAAATGTGTTTTGTTCATTTCTGGAGAAATACAGCAGATCTGGCAGCATCTGCGGAGGCAGCATTTTAACACCCTTGTGTCACTTGTGCAAAACATTAAAGGATTGGAAAATGAGCTTTATAATCCCTTGACCGAGGTAGAGGAGGGGTGACGGGAAACAGACGGTGTGGAGGCGCAATTCCATTGACGAATGGACTTCTGGTTATAGCAGAAGAGAGCAAATGTAAAATAAGTATTAATTAGATTGTGAAAGCGGGATTGGGTTCCTGAATTTAGTGCAAGACCAGCCATTCACAAACAAGTCAAGTTCATTGGGATTCCAGGAGAAGAAATGTATGAAGATTGGAGAACAGCCATAATGGCATGAGACTGTGAAATTATGGAATTGAATATTAACTCCTTCAGGCTGTAACGCACCAAATTGTAAAATGAGGTATTACTCGAACTTGGGTGTTGCTTCATTGGAACATTGCAGCAAACCAGTACCGAAACGTTAGCATGAGAGCAAGGTAGGTTATTGAAATGGGAAGCAATGAAAGGATCAGGATCATTCCTACAGACAGAGTGGGAGTGTTCCTCCATGCCGTCTCTGTTTCGTCTCCCCAATGTAAAGGAGACTGTATTGTGAACAGCAATGAAAAGAGTTTGGATTGAAAGAGTACAAGTGAAATGCTACTTCATCTCGAATGTGTGTGTTGGGTTGTTAAGAAATGAGGAATGAGTCAGCGATGGTTTCAAATGTCCAAATTTATTTCTTCTTATGTCTAGACTACATCGTTCCATAACCTGGAGAGAGTAAGTACTACATGTGCGGGAGGACAGAATTAATAAACTTGGATAAACACAGCAGACCAGACATACGCAGAGGAGCAACAAAGGCAATATTTTAATCTTGGACCTTTATTAGGACTGGTGAGGGGGAGGGGAGCCCAGAAATTGAGTCATGGAATATGGAAGGGCGAAGGGTAGGTATGATGGTGGTAGGTACATGCAGGTATGAGGTTACTGTGATTGGACAGTGGGAAGGGTGGAGCGGATATGTTTGTGAGAAGATGGACAGGTGGCTCTGGTCAAGGAGTACGGAAATGAGTTAAGGCTGTATATGGAGGGATTTTGAAGCTGCTGCTGTCAATATTGAGGCTATTCGGCTTTCAGCTCCAATTTTAAACTCTCAGGTGGAGTTCCTCTGACAGTGGGCAGGCTAAGGATGGGGATGTCGCCATACGGGTTGGAGGGGGAATTAAAATGGATGGTAACTGGAACGTCGGGTTGGCTATTGCGTGCAGAGCACTGATGCTCAGTACAGGACCTGATCCTGACCCCCGCCACCCCCAAGCCCGTGCCCAACTCCCGATGTGGTCGCCTCTCTATCAGGTAGTCCAAAGGAACGCTCAGGGAAATATTCATGGAGCATCTGCTCTCTGCACGCTTAAACCAACACAACATTTCAGTTACCATCCATTTCAATTAATTCAACATCCACCCCCCCGCCCAACCACCCGTGCTCATCCGGTGATAGGTCCATCCTTGGCCTCCTCCACTGTCAGTGGGAGGACAAACAGAAACTGCGAACACAACCTGATATTTCATCTTGAGAGATTACAGCTCAATGGTCTCAATATTGACTTCAATGGTTTCAAAGTCTCTCCACCCACAGCCTTATCCTATGTCCACCTTCTGTGACTTAACTAAGCTGTCCATATTCCCATTCGCATATCCGCTTCAACCTTCCCACTAACCAATCACAATATCCCCTACTTTCATTCCCTCTCGCCATCACACCAACTCTTCACCAGCCCCATGCCCTTCCCTTTATTTACTTTCCCGCTCGCCTTTCCCTGCCCCTATCCTGATGAATTTTTTCAGTCTGAAACGTGGCCTTTCCTAATGCTAGGATGTTGTCTGACCAGCAGTGCTTTGTCAACTTCGTATGTATTGGCTGCATAGTTGCACGTTGAGACCTCTGGAGCAACAGATTTTATTATGCTTTTTGTACATTTTCTTAGTCTGTTTACTGACAAGCTAATCTCAATAATCTCACTATAGGGTCCAGGAAACAATATCTCTGTCACTCATGTTCCTGTCTGCTTTGAAATGATTACCTTTGTGTCAACCGTACTTTCAAGTCTGCTGTTCGCAATAGCATTGAAAATTTAACTCTCGTTGTGCTGTAGCTTAATCAAACCATGCCCGATATACTTCACAACTTCCTTGTTCTTATACTCCACACGTCAATGCATAAACTCAAGGATCCATTAAGTCCTTATATACAATAATTTCAACTTGCCTGACCATTTATAATTTCCTGTCTTCTCTCTCCTTAAAAGGTGCATTTGCATTTACCAGTCCTCCCTCACTCCAAAGTTTCCTGAAAGATCACCAGCAATGCCTCCATAATCACCTTCGGTATCTCTTTAGATCTACGAGGTGTATACTCCAAGTAGTCTCGGTGATTGATCTAACTTTACCTTTCCCTGCACCTTCTCCTTATTGTTGGTCGGTATACTTACCTCTTTCCCTTGACTCTCTTGAAGCTCTGGCATTTTGCTGGTGTCTTTCAGCATGAAAACTGATGCAAAATACCCATTCAATTCCTCTTTTGTTCCCATAAATATTCAAGTCTTATTTTACAACAGTCCTTTATTTGTTCTTCACTCCCTGTCTTCCCCTTGTTATATATCAAAAAGTCTATTGCAACATTCTTTAACGTGATTAACAAGCGTAATATCACATTTCACTCTTTCCTCCCATTTGCTGTTATTAGTTATCCTTAGTGGAATTTGTAGGTTTCGTCATCCTCTGGGTTTCCAAAAATCTCCACCAAATTGTGTGCATTTTCTTTTGCTTTTATGCTGTCCCAGAATTCGTTATCACATACGGCTGTCTTGTCTTCCGCTGAAAATCTTTCTACTTACTTGGGATGAATTTCTGATGTGCTGCTGAATTATCTCCAGATACTCCTGTCATTGCTGCTTCACCATCTTCCCGTGCTCAGCTCCCGTTCCAACTAACTCTGTCCAACTTCTCCCTCATATCTTTTTCGTCACATTACTCAATCACAAGCTATCTCATCCAAAAGTGAGCAGTAGGTGTAAACTGAAGGAGGGAGGTTTGAGACATGGGACACGAAGAACGATTGGAGGATTTATTAACTAGATGGAAAGACAGAGAGAGAGAGAGAGAATATAGACGTGGAGATGTAAAAATAGAGAAGTCTACATGATTGATAGAAGTAGATGTGCTTCGGTATTAGGTTTGACAATTCCTGTGTGCTATGGTTCTTTGTACAGTGTATGTGCAACAGATTAATATGTTGAAATGCTGGGTCTGATGCAAGAACGTTTATCTCCATCAATATGACAGGTACCAGCTGTTGACAGAACCCAGCAGGCCAATGTATATGGTTCCTGGTAGAAAATGGATTAACTGAAATAAGTTGGAACACCAAAAGCAGGAATTATTAACATACATCCGGATAAGAATGAGACATTAGATCAGGGAATGTCAGAAAGGGGCAGGAGGTGCAGGGTGCGTTGAGAGAAGGGGAACATAACATCTCAGCTGAAGATTAAGTAACATTATTTTTTATTAATTTTGTACATAACATGCATAATTTGTATTAACCATGTATTTCCTGTTCATTCTGATTATGTTGCACACATATGAACAATCTTATGAATCTGCGCATACACACACGCGTCAATCATTGTTCGACCATTCCATTTCAAATGATCCTGTTTTGTTTACACTGTCACTTGCCATTCCTTCTTCTGAATATATTCTGTTTAGTTTTCTACATTTTATTTAATTCTGTCTGCCAAGAAGACATGGGGATTGGGGGGAATGTCACTTTACGTCTCATTAGTCTCCACAGCCATTGTCTTCTATTTCTTCATGTTTTTGAACCCATGAAAAATGCATATTGTGTCTGACCCGTCAATTCCAATAAACAGGTCAATTTGAAAGAGAAAAATTAGTTTTCGGCGAAGGCTACAAAAAATCTAAAAAAGACAAGGTATACAAACTGCGCAATAAAATGTTTGCATCTTTACAAACAAATTATTGAATTGCATTGTCTAAACTGTAAACAATTAACTGCAAGTGCTGTGAGAGTAAAATCCTGAGAAATCCGTATTTCTTGTGTATGTTCAGGGCTGTTGGGCGCAGAGACAGTTTTTATATGGGAAGTTTTGTGGTGACGAGACTTCAATATAGTAACAAAATCTCGATTGGCTCTGTGTACTGATGATTATTCAGGCACGTTACTACCCCATCCTCGGTATTGTTAGTGTTCCCGGTGAGCCTATTTCTGCCCATTTACTAATTCTCTAAACCGCTGTGAATGTCATCGTTTCTCTGTAATGTATATTTGTCAAATATCCAAACTATTGTCTTCACTGTCCATCACAAAATCCAGTTCCATTCCATGAATTTCATATCCTTCACTTACAAACATCCAAGGAGAAACAGAAGTGTTCATAACCACGATTACCTCCTTTCGTCCTGAGCTCATTTCTGTCTCAATATTCCGTCTACCACAAAACCTGTCCACTACCGCCTTCACAATATCGCCAGTCTTCACTTCTGCCTTGACGCTGTTTCTGAATAAACAATCGTCCACACCTTCCTGGTTACAATTCTCTTCCGGCAACTCTTTTCGTTTCGCATATTTTGATCGCAAACTTTTTCTTACCTCGTCCTGGACCTAAACCAGGTGCAAAGTGTCAAGTCAGTTGGATCTAAAATAAGGTGGTCACAGCTTTGTGTCAACTGTTTCAGCATAACCTGTAACCTCGCACGAGGGAGAGGACTATGCTGTCAGTGACTAGGAAGTTACAGTTTCATTGAACTCTTTTGATTCTAGAACTCTTTGAGCAGAAATGGGTGTCACGTCCATCATCCTCCAATTGCAGTGCTACAATGTATTCACACAGTGACGGAATCCATCCCTGTCTCCTGCTGAGGGTAATACCTTCGTGCTGTCTCCACAATGGAAGGTACCAAGAATCTTCCAGAAATCCTATTGGACAGACTGACTGGTGTAAATAAGAAACTGTGCATGATTAGAATTAATAAAGAGAACTTACTCAAAAAATCTAATTGACCTGAAGGTTGGCAATTGCTGCACCAAATGAGCTCCGTCCCAGAGTTTTCAGGGAAGTAGCAATACAGCTAGTAAAAGACTTATAGAGTCATATAGGACCGAAACAGACACTTCGGTCCAACTAGTCATAGAGTCATAGAGATGTACAGCTCAGAAAGAGACCCTTCGGTCCAACCCGTCCATGCCAACCAGATCTCCCAACCCAATCTAGTCCCACCTGTCACCGCCCGGCCCATATCCCTCCAAACCCTTCCTATTCATATACCCATCCAAATGCCTGTCAAATGTTGCAATTGTACCCAGTCTCCACCACTTCATCTAGCAGCTCATTCCATAAAAATACCACCCTCTGCATGAAAACGTTGCCCCTTAGGTCTCTTTTATATATTTCCCCTCTCAACCTAAACCTATGCCCTCAAGTTCTGGACACTCCGACCCTAGGGAAAAGACTTTGTCTGTTTATCTATCCATGCACCTCATAATTTTGTAAATATCTCTAAGGTCACCCCTCAGCCTCCGACGCTCCAGTGAAAAACAGCCCCAGCCTGTTCAACCTCTCCCTTTAGCTCAAATCCTCCAAGGCTAGCAACATCCTTGTAAATCTGTTCTGAGCAGTTTCAAGTTTCACAACATCTTTCTGATAGGAAGGAGACCAGAATTGCACGCAATATTCCAATATAACCCTACCAATGTCATGTACAGCCGCAACATGACCTCCCAACTCCTGTATTCAATACTCTGACCAAAAAAGGAATGCAGACCAAACGCCTTCTTTACTATCCTATCTACCTGCGACTCCACTTTCAAGGAGCTATGAACCTGCACTCCAAGGTCTCTTTGTTCAGCAACAGTCCCAAGGACCTTTCCATTAAACGCATAAGTCCTACTGAGATTTGATTTCCCAAAATGTAGCACCTCGCATTTGTCTGAATTAAACTCCTTCTGCCACTTCACAGCCCATCGGCACATCAGATTCAAATCCTGTTGTAATGTGAGGTAACCTTCTTCGCTGTGCATTACACTTCCAATTTTGGTGTCATTTATAAACTTACCAACTGTACCTCTTATACTCGGATCCAAATCATTTATATAAATGACAAAAAGTAGAGAACCCAGCAGCGATCCTTGTGACACTCCTCTGGTCAAGGCCTCCAGTCTGAAAAGCAATCCTCCACCACCACCCTCTGTCTTCTACCTTTGAACCAGTTCTGTATCCAAATGGCTAGTTCTCCCTATATTCAATGATATCTGATCAGTGAGGACTAAATGGGCTGAATGACCTGCTTCCAGGCATTCAATGATGACAAGTTGGAGATGCCTTGGCTAATGAATCGACACAAAGGTTCTCCTGCAGTGATGTCCCAGGGCTGAGATTATTGATGCCCAGAGCTGGTAAACATCTTTCCTTGTGTTTTGAATGACTCCAATTAGTGGAGAGGTCATAATTGATTCTTATTATGTGCAATATCGCTCAGGCTCATTGATGTCCACCTCAGTCAAATATTGCCTTGCGTTCAGGGCTCATCCCTCTGATCTGTGCCCCTACGTTCCCTCTATTTTCATCTCAATAGATGGTGCACAACCAGAGAATGTTTTCTTCAAACAGAACGTAATGAATGTCACGAATTCTCTTAAACAGATTCTTAGGGGATCTAGATCACAGCAAGGGACCAGTGGTGTCCCACAGGGTTCGGTTCTGGGATCTCTGTCTTTTTTTGATTTTTATAACTAATTTGATTGAGGAAATGGAAGAGCGTGTTCGTAAGTTATCCGATGACACGAAGGTTGGTGGAGTGGTGTATAATGTGGAAGGCTGTTTTAGGTTACAAATGGACATTCGTAGGATGACCAGCAGGGCTGAGAATTGACAGATTGAGTTCAGCCTGGAAAGGTGTGAAGTGATTCATATTTCAAGCTCGAATGTGAATGCAGAATACAGAATTAAATGGAGGATTCTTGGCAGTGTGGAGGAACACATGGATCTTTGGGTCCATGTCTACAGATACCTCAAAGTTATTATACAGATTTGTAGGGTTGTTAAGAAGGCGTATGGTGTGTTAGCTTTCATTAGCAAGGGGATTGGGGTTAAGAATCGCGAGTTTATGCTGCAGCTCTACAGAGTCTGGTTAGACCGCACTTGGTACATTGTGTTCAGTTCTCATCACCTCCTTATAGGAGGATGTGGAAGATTTAGAAAGGGTGCCTCCAATCTAATACGTGTATATATATATATATATATATATATATATATATATATATATATATATATATATATATATATGAGATGAAAAGGAGTGAGCTCAACACTGATTCTTTCAGCACACCATTGGCCACAGGCCAATCCTATCCCTCAGAATCCCCTACAACAACTTACCCTCCACTGACGTTAGGCTCAATGAGTCTAAAATTCCCTCTGTTTTTTGGCTCACTCTTCCCTTTTCTGCTCCCACTCCTCCACTGGCCACACAAAAAATTATATCGAAGTTGGTGATATGTCCATTGAGATAGTTCTCAGAATGTGTCAGAGCAGATTTCTTTAGTCTGCTAAAACAACACGTTTCTGACCAAAATAAAGTTACTCAAACTATGATGGAAAGATGAATGATGAGAGGACTTTGCAAACATGTACATTGATATTTCCCTTTGAAAGACACTGAGGAACACACACACACACACACACACACACACACACACACACGCACAGACACAGATACATACACATACACATGCGCGCACACTTACACATGCACGTGCACACACACATACAGACACAGACACGAACACACTTGTAGGTTTGATTACAGACTGAAAAGCAAAATCTCTACTGTGATCAAATATTATTTGAACACACCAGATAAGGCAACATCAGAGTTTGGCACAAATATTATTCTACTTAGAGAGTAATAGAGACCTATAGGATGGAAACAGGCCTTTTTGCCTAAATTGTTTTTGCCAACCAAAACATGTATCTACGCTTACCCCATTACTCTGCACTTGGCCGATATCTTTCTAAACCTTTCTGATCCATGTTTTTGTCCAAATGCCGTTTATACTTTGTTAATGTACACGCTTCAACCACTTCTGCTGGTAGCTCATTCCATATGCGTAACTCCCTCTGTGTAAAATTGTTGCCCCTCAGGTTCCATTTTATTCCTTGCCCTCTCACCCTAAACCGATGTCCTGTTGTCCTCGATCCACCAACCCTGGGAAATAGACTTAATCCATTCAACCTATCCATGCCTCTCATGATCTTGTAATGTTTTGAAGTTACACCCTCCGTCTCCTACTGTAAAGAACAAAGTCCAACATTGTCCAATATCTCCCTGTAACTCAGACAATAGATTTGTGGCAACATCCTTGTCAATTTCGTTGCTCCCTTTCCAGTTTAAGAACATTCTTCCTATAGCAAAGTGATCAAAACTGACACAACACAGTTGCTGCCTCGCTAAACCATGTATAACAACAACATGACTTCCCAACTCCATACTCAATTCCCTGATTGATGACGGCCAGTGTGCCAATAGCCTTCTTCGCTGCGCTGTCAACCTGTGATTCCACCTTCAGAAAACCATGCTCCTGAACTCCAGGGTCCCTCCGTTCCACTACACGCCTTAAGGACCTGCCATTCACTATTAATCTTCTACCTTGATTTGACTTTCCTCGCACGTACCTATATTAAACTCCATTTTTCATTTCTCAGCCCACTTCCCCAAGAGATCAAGGTCCTGCTTCAATTTCTAAAATTCTTCCTCACTGTCTGCGATACTGCATATTTTAGTTTCATCAGCAAACTTACTAATCATTGATATCGACAGCAAACAGCAATGGTTCCAGCACTGACTGTTGAGGCACTCCATTAATCATTGGCCCACGTCCAACATTCAGCCTTGGACTATTACTCTGCTTCTTACCATACAGACAATTGTACGTCCAATTTGTTTGCTCCCCTGAATTGCATGTGATTTAACGTTTCAAAGTAGCCTACCACGTGGAAACTTGCCAAAGACCTTACTGAAATCCATATAGATTACATCTACCAACCTGCACTCGCCAATCTTCCGGTCAGTTCATCAAAGGACTCTTAACAAATTTATGAGGCATGATCTCCCTCTCGCCATGTCGACTATTCCAATTCAAATCCTGACTTTACAATTGCATTTATATCTTATCGCTCAGAAATTTGTCAAGTAACATATCTACCACAGATGTTAGGCTGAATGGTCTACAGAATCGAGGTTTTTCTTTACTTCCTTTCTTGAATAAGGGCACAGCATTCGCTGCCTGCCAAGCTTCTCAGACTTCACCAGTCGGTAATGATGCTGCAAAAATAGCAGTTAGGATCCCTCTAATTTCTTCTCTAGCCCCTTGCAGAGTTTTTGAACATATCTGGTTGGAACCAGGAGATTTATCCACCTTCATGCATTCGAGTACATACCACACACCTATCCTGTCCCTATGATATGAGCACGACCTTCGCCACATTCTCAAGTCTTCTTTCACGGCAAACAGGTGAAGAAATATTCATTAAGACTTTTCAAACACTTGCTGTTCTACACATACATGTCCATCTTCGTTCCTGAATGGCCCTATTCTCTCTGTTATTATTCTTATTTTAGATTAGATTACTTCCAGTGTGGAAACAGCCCCTTCAGTCCAACAAGTCCACACCGACCCGGCGAAGCGTAACCCACCCAGACCCATTCCGCTACATTTACCGTTTCACCTAGAACTATGGGCAATTTAGCACGGCCAATTCACCTAACCTGCACAGCTTTGGACTGTGCGAGGAAGCAGGACCACCCGGAGGAAGCCCACGCAGACGCGAGGAGAATGTGCAAACTCCACACAGACAGTCACCTGATGCGGGAATTGAACCCAGGCCTCTGGTGCTGCGAGGCAGCAGTGCTAACCACTGTGCCACCATGCCGCTTTATTATGCTTCCTATAATAAAGTCACTCTAATCTTCTCAACCAAGGTTGTCCCATACCGCCTTTTGCACTCGTTGTTCCCTTCCTCAGTAAACTCGAGTAGTCCCTGAAACCTCCAGGGATTCCCTTGATCCCAATTGACTGTACCAGAGCCATGCCTCATTTTTCTGGTCAAAGCCTCAGTATCTCTTATCATTCAGAATTCCCTATTCCTGCCAACCTTGCCCTTCAGCCTTACAGGAAAATAAACTGCTTGAACTCTAGTTGTGTCACTTTTGAAGGCCTCCTACTTGCCAGAGATTCCTTTGCCGACAAACAAACTAATCCAGTCAACTCCTGTTAGCTCCTGTCTAATTCCATCAAAATTCACCGTGCCCCAATTTAGAACTTTAACCTGTGGACCAGTTTTGTGCCTTTCCATAATTATTTTAAAATGTATGGAACTATAGCCACTCGTCCCTAAGTGCTCCCCCACTGTAACGTCAGTCACCTGGCCTGCCTTACTTCCCAACAGTAGTTCGAGTTTTGCCTCTTCCTGAGTTGGACGCTCTACGTACTGCTGAAGAAGCTTTCCTGAACACAGTTAACCAGTTCCACCCCATCCACGCGCTTAATTCTATGGCAATTCCAGTCAAGGTTAGGAAAATTAAAACTTCTACTATGGCAATACTACTACTCCTGCAAATCTCCCCTCTCCCTGTAATTCCCGTTTACTGTTTGGGAGCCTATCGGAATACCCCAAAAACGTGAACATCTACTACTTATTACTTAACTCCACTAATGAAGCCTCACTGGAGGGTCCTTCAGTTATTTAATCTCTGATTGCTGCTGTGATTCTCCATTAATCAAGAATGCAACGCCCTATCCCCGCCTTCCACCATCTCTGACCCGCCTGAAGCTAACGAGGACTCCACTGTTCCTGTTTCTCTGTAGCCGACCAGAAAGGTTGTATGCCCTCCTCCTGTGTGGTGTAATTTAGACAAAGGGGTGAATGACTGTCTGCTAACCTGTCAGCAAGTCTCGTCCTCTTTTCAGAAATAAGGGCACAGCAAGTATGAACAGGCGTAGATCATTCAGCACCACAAGCCGATCCCATAATCCGATTAACTCTTCAGGAAAGTATTTATCAAATTCAGCCTGCACTGTACCCTTGGGAAAATATTCCTGATGCCTTAAGGCTATACAGCATAGAAAATTGAAATTAGGCCATTTGGCCCATCAAGGCTACTTTGCTGTTCGATCTTGCCTGTCATGTTTCTCAAATCAATTCTGCCTTCACACTGTAACTGTTGATCCATGTTTAAATTTTTAAAAATCTATATCTGTCTTAAAGACATGTCTGTATCCGTGTCTCTAGCTGTCTGTATATGTGTGTGCATGTTTCTGTGTAAATCTGTTTAATGACAGGAGACATGGTGGTCGTGAAGGGTTGTTTTTCAAACTGGATGTCTGTGAAAAGCAGTGATCCACAGGAAAATGTGTTGAATCCAATTTTGTTTGTCATTTATATAAATGATTTAGATGAGAATTATAGAAGGCATAATTACTATTTTGCGAATGATATCAATATTAGTTGTATAGTGGACAGAGTTTGTATAATGGTTAACAGTCTAAGACTACAAAGAGATCTTGAACAATTCAATCAGTGAATCATGGAGATGTACAGCAGGGAAACAGACCCTTCAACGCAACCAAGCCGGCCAGATATTCTGAAGTAATCAAGTCCCATTTTCTAGCATTTGTCCCATATCGTTTTAAACCCTTCATATTCATATTCCCATGCTTTTCAAATGTTGTATTTGCACCAGCCTCCAACACTTCCGCTGGCTGCTCAATCTGTATACGCACCAGCAGCTGCATGAAAAAGTTACCCTTTAGGTCCCACTTAAATCTTTCTCTTCTGACCTTAAACATATGATCTGTAAGTTTTCGTCTTTAACTATTCACTATATGCTTTTATAAGGCTCTCGAAGTTGCAAATGTGACTCTAATCAACGTGAATGGCTTTGCTTTTAGGCATCCAGGGCTTAAATTCTGAAATTCAATACTGACATTTCTTCCTTCTCCATCAAATCACAAATCCAAAATCATTTTCTTCCACGTGTTCGGACATATTATGAAACATTCTCTGTTGGATTTGAACCTAGACGTTTAGGCTAAGAAATAGGGGCACTATCCATCACTCAGCCATAGGCAATTAAAGCTGCAACATGATTATGCTGTATTTGTTCATCAGCTTTTTCTGACATGCTGTGACACACCTCCACAACAGGCAGGACTTGAATCCAGATCATCTGCACCAGAGGTAGGGACACTACCAAACGTTCATGGAATCGGATACAGCTCTGTCTCAGAGGTAGGCACACTACCACTACACATGACTTAAAGCAAGACCAGAATTTGGGTCATATTTTAAGTGTCAGCTTTCAGCTCTGTATGGAGTTATAAATTGTGATTAACATCACTGAAACATACAGGCAACAGTGACCATCGTTAAACAAATAAAATATATTAATCTCAACTATAGGATAATGTGTTTATATGCTCTGCCATCGAGATAAACTATGATCATCTTCAATTATTTGGCTACAATTTCCAGGTTAAATGGTTATTATCTGTAATCTGCAACACTAGGGAAAGAAATGCTGCAAACACACTCTGCACTATGAAGGATCTCGAAAAAGATATCAATACTGAACACCGGAGGTGAGGAAATAGCACAATTCCTGGCCAAAAGACACTGGTCACTAATTCCAACTTCTAACACGTGGTTTTAATCTTCCTAAAATCATTCATTGATACAAGACAACTGTTTCCTTTCCAGCTTCTCCTTATCCACGCGTCCATCTGCCTGTGCAGGGCAAACCAAGCTCTGGGTCTTTGGGAAAACCAAAGCTGGTGTCCGTCGGTCTTCTATCGAGGGAAGTTTCGTTTTAATCCTGAAAGGGAAGGGGGAGAGGTCAGTAATGTCACTCATTGGGCTGAGGTGTGGCAGATGGATACTTGTGAGATATTGCATTTTAGTAAAACAAACAATTATTGGTAGCGCGTAGGCAGTGTTATAGAAAAGCGGGACCCGGGATGCAAGTATCACTCATTGAAGTTTGTGGCACACATAGACAGGGTGTTTAAGATCCCTTCATTGCTCAGACCTTTGAATTGAGAAGTTAGGACGTCATGCTGAGATTGTGCAGGACATTGATAAAGTACTTCTTCGGAAGTATTGTGTGCAGTTGTTACAGGAAAGAGAATATTAAGCTGGAGAGGGTGCAAAAGAGATTTACCAGGGTGTTGCTGGGAACAACATATCTTCCACCTCAGGACCCTACAAACACACGGCATGAACATCGGATTCAACAGTTTCCAGACCTCCCCACGCCCACCCAGATCCCAGCTCCAACCCTCTGAATCAGATCCGCCCCCTCTTGAAGGGACCTACCTGCCCATCTTCCTACGTACCTATCCGCTCCTCTCTCCCCACTGACCCATGTCTATCACCTCTCACCATCACCCACCTATCGCCTACTTTTCCCACAGACCCACCCCACTACCTATTTTCTCTCAGACCCCTTCCCCTTCCCCAGTCCTGAACAAGTGTCTTGCCTGAAATGTTGACTCGCTTGCTCCGAGGATGCCGCCTGTCCTACAGTGCCTTTTCCACCTCATGCTTTATCTAATCTGAATTCTTCAGCATTTGCAATTCCTATATTCTCTTAGGTACAATTCTCTGTTAACATATCCACGCCGTCTGAATGTTATAGCCCCAATTTGTCGGAGGCACATTCTCTCTTCAGATCATGGACTATAACATGTCTCCCAATGTCTTTTGATATTGTAATGCCTGAGCAGTATTCACAGGATGTATTTTTCCATTTTTAAACAGAGAAGCACACTTATGTTCCAATAAACTTCTAGCATTACTCTCATATCCAAGGCAGATTGAAAGGTTTCACACAATTGATCTCCCAGCGCCAATATTCGTTCCCTCAGGCAGCCTCCCTTATCCCTTCCAGGATGCAGAACTCTTAATCATTATTTTGAATTTTAATCAAACAGTATTGAATTGAAAGATATTGGTTGGAATTATTTGTTCAGGAACTGTGATTAATATCACTCTCCGTGGATTGTAATTATACAAGTGGAAGGTTTCCATCTTTTAATAATAAATCGGCTCTTTTCAATACGTTTTTCCATAGTATGGGCAGGAGTATCACCGACAGCACTAACATGGATCAGCAGCTCCAAAGAGAGGGATAGAAGAGATCACAATCTGAGAACATTAGACTGGAAAGATCCAACAATGGATCAGTATCTGCGAACATTAGATTGGAATGTTCCAACAATGGATCAGAACCTGAGAACATTAGATTCCAATGTTCTAACAATGGACTGGAATTTATCCCATGGTCTTCACTGGTTTTCCCAGCCTTTAAAATCATTAGCTTGGCAGATCTATAATGTACTGCTGGCTCTTCAAGCTTGTTACTATCCCATCTCGCCGGAGTTGGTATTCCTGGTGAGTTAATCCAGCTGTCTACTCCAGCAGTTTTACCTGAATTACTCAACATTTTCTTAAAAATTTGGAATGTTGGAAGTCAACGTTTTCAGTTCCAATAAAAAATTCCAATCCTGAGAAATTATAATTAGCAAGTTACTATTTACAACATACTGACCAATATGTGAGGAGGAAACAGACTGTTCTACAATGTTCTAATCCTTCTAGCCCTTCGCAGAACACATTTCAATATCCTCCACCAATCACTAATCCTGTCTAATGCCACCATCATGATATCCCAGTTTCCTCCTCAGCCTCAGTGCAACTTCTGAGTAAACCATCATTTGTGCCTTTGTTAAATTTTGATTCACTTGTTTCAAGTCCCTTCCAAGCATGTGCCCAGTACCAAATAATTGCACTTGAGATGGTTAAAATGTTCTCTGCACAGAATCTGTCAGATGGGAAGACAGTGCATGGTGCTCAAGTCATTCACTCATAATCTAGAGCCACAGATTAATAATCTGTTGAATCTCATGAAGAAAATTGGTGGCATTGAAATGAAACCATCGTCATTATTTATAGAAAGCCCATCTGCTTGTCTCATGTCATTTAGAGAAGGCAATGGGTCATCCTTTCCTGGTCAGTTCGCTCTGTGGGACTGCGAACCCACGGAAATGCATTGTACTCTTTACTGTCCTGTGGAACAACAGAACCAGCCACTCAGTTCAAGTTCGGCATAACATGCTGCCCTGGCCAGGACTGCACACGTCCTGTGATTGAAGAACAAAAGTAAAGATAGGCCCCGTTATCTGTCTGTTTCCCATATTCCTTCAGCACATTTCCATTCAGGTAGGTGACCATTCCTTATTTCAAGTGCATTCTTTCTTAGTCTCTCCCAAACAATGATGCTCATCTCCATTGGCACCTCTGGCATCAGCTTGATTGATGCTGACATACAAATATAAATAACTTCTAAATTCCACATCACTCGCAGTTTATTAGCGAGGGATTGACTTTTTACAGCACAAAAATGAAACTGAGATGTCTAGCGAGGGAAAATAATTATTATGATTAACCCTGAGAGTATTGTTGAGGCAGTATGTCGGGTATTGGGGACAGAATTTCTCTCCTTTATAAGGAATTATCTCCCTGCCTCAGAGAGAGAGTGCAATGGAGTTTCACCAGGCTAATTCCCTGGGATGATGGGACCATGAAGAATGAGTGAAGTTTGATCCGTAGCGCTGGGACAGAACAAAAGTTGATTGAATTGAGAAGGATGGACAGCCACTCATGCTGTTCTGAGCAGACGCTGATACGGTGATAAATTCCATGGCTTGCTTTTTTAAAACTCTGGTTACATGATTCTCAATTGTTTAAGAGCCTCAGAGGACGCTTCCCTACCGAATCCCTACTTCCCACGTCGATTTAAAGAGAGAGAGTATCAGTCTTTGAATAAACTCTCCCCACATTACTACAGTGCATTTGATGTGTGATCATCCGCTGAATGTCATGATGTGCACAATCCCGACAGGAGCCACAATACCTTCACTCGAAAACAGTTAACTATTCCCACCAACTTCGGACCTTCATGAAGAACATGCGGTTGTCTTCTCAGAGATGGAAATGCATCTTCGAGACTTGACACAAAACATTTGACTTCCTTCCTCTCTGTCAGCAAACTACGTTAAAGTGTCATGTGCCCCACAGGTAATGGAGCCACGAACAACATCGTGTATCCGTTTATGAGTGCAGTCTCTGCTCGATTGGTTTTTCAGGTTGGAGCAACAATGTCACCCTCCTGTTCTTGTATAAGTGTCTCGTGGGGATAAATGGCCTCATCCAGGTCCTATGGAACAGGTTAAAGGGTCTGATTGGGCTCTGCCTCTTCCTGTTTAGCAGCTTGATGTGGTGACCAGACCTCTCGTCTTCATGTATAACATGCAGGAGGACTGAATGGGTTGTCCCTCTTCTTGTTCCGTAGTTTCCACTGGCTGAATGGTTTCGATATATCAGTGTGTAACCAGCTTGAGATGCTGAATGAGCTCCTCTTTTAACTGTGGAAATATGCAGTGTAAGGCAGCACGGTTACATGAACGTTCCCGACACTTTAACAGCACAAAAGGGAATGCTGTCCAAGTCTTGCTGCATATGGACCCGGAACGGTTCAGGAGCTGATGGGGTCAAAATGCTCTGAACATTGTGTGATCTTCAGTCCTCATCCCCACTTCAGATCTTATGATAGGGAAAGACATTGATGGAGCAGCTGAAGATATTTGTGCTGAGGAAGCTACCCTGAGGGTCTCCTGAAGAGATGTCCCGGGATTGAGAGCGACCACAAACATCTTCCTTTATGCTCTGAAAGATCCAGACAGGTTACACCTGATTCCCATTCAGCTCAAATAAGTAGGTGGTCCCAAAGAGATTCTCAGTCAAATACTGCTATGATATCACTCTGTCCTGAGCGCCTGTGTTCATCTCTTGTTCATATCAATAGGTGATGGTGTCTGTGTAAGGAGTGATTTGCTCACACAGAGGGGAATCAATGTCAGGAATTATCTGCTCGACAGAGATCGGAGAGCTAGATCACTGAAAGTATTTAAGAAGGAGTTAGATGGATTTTGGACTTGTCAGAGAGCTTCACAACTGGTAAAGATGACCCAAGGGTTTTTTGGTCTCCCACTTTGCTATCGGGTGGAGCAATGTAAGAGAGGGGGATCAATCAGCTGCTGCTTCCCAGTGTTGGAGCATAAAATAATGTCAATTGAACACCAAACTGGGCCACGTGTGTTCTCCTGGAACATTCTCTGAAATGGATGATTCTGGACTATATTCAGGAGCATCATTGCTGTGTTTGTACGTAGCACCTTTCATGAGCAAAAAATGTCCCAGCTTTATAATTTGATGATAAAAAAAATGTCCCAGCTTATATGCGTCTGTGTAATTCGTAAATATTGATCGATGTCTTTTCTAATATGTGTGTTATTATCAATACATTTCATTCTTAACATTTATTCTCTAGCTTTGTTCTCCTCATCAAGAGGAGACATGCATTCAGCTAATACACTTCTCAGAAAGTCATGGATGGTTCAAAACGATTTTTCATCTAAGATCGAAACATATAAATCCCCGTAACAAATCCAGCAATGGGTAAAGGGAAACATCTTTGAAACATCTTCTAAAAGAATTATTATTTTTTAGTTTAGAGGATCAAAACTGCACACAGTGTATCAGATGTGGTATCAGCAATATCACCTGCACAGATGCAGTAAAACATTCCTGCGATTAAACCTGATACCCTTTGCCAGAAACAACATCATTCCACTTACCTTCCAAATCACTTGCTGCATCTGCAGATTAACTTCATATGATTCATGTCCTAGGTACATGGAAACCGCCTGTATCACAGAGTTCTGAAATCTGTCTCCATTTTAGTTGATTACCATTGATTTATACTTCCAGCAAAAATAGACAACTAAGTTATGTTATTTCTGCTGTAGTCTTGCTCACTAAAATTAGAAGAGTCACACCCTCCATTTGACGACATATTGAATGACCATTTTGGTGATGAGCTAGTTGGCCTTCAGGCCATTCAGTCCCCTTCCTCCAAATCTTTGATACAGAGTATTGATCATTGATGACCCCTCAGGGATTTCTGGGGCACGACACTAGTTACAGCTTTGAAACCTGAAAATACATGTTTATCTCTATTCTCTGTTAGCGACAATTTCCCTGTTTCTGTGCAGAAGCTCAGGCAGGTTGAATGGCCTCCCTTTGGGCTGTTTAATGTACTCAACGAGATCAATGACTTCATCCTGTATTCCCGTGTAACTCCTTCGAATGGCAGAATGGTTTGCTCCCGTCTCATTGTAATGATCCTGTGTGTATAAATGGGGTGGTTTCCAACCCTGTAACAGCCTCACGGAGTATATTGAGGGAACAGCACGTGGGGTAGGGGCAACAGTATATCTCTGTAACAGCATCGAGGGGTCGATTGAGGAACAACACATGGGGTAGGATCAGCAGCACATCTCTGTAACAGCCTCGAGGATGGATTCATGGGAGCAACACATGTGGTAGGGGAAGCAGTAAATCGCTGCAACAGCCTCGGGGGATTGAGGAACAACACATGGGGTAGAGGCAGCAGTAGGTCTCTGTAATAGCTTCGAGGGTGAATTGAGGGCACAGCACATGGTGTAGGTGCAACAGCTGGCCTTTTGGCTGCACAATTCAGAATGTTCATGGCTGATCCCAGTGTGTCTGACCATCATTCTCCTCTCTATTCCCATTAATCGTTGACTTTCCTTTCCAGCAATGATCAGTCCAGTTCAGGCTTGAATATCTTCAATAACCGAGTCTTCACTGCTCCATGACGAAGAGGACACCGCAGATAGCACAACACTAAAGTGAAAGGGACATCCTTATTTCATTGTGGGACCCGTTATTTCAAACCGTGTTAACCTAACATCAAATCAACACCACTTTTCAGACATAAGGATACAATAATTAGGAATAAACATAAACCATTCCACCCTCCAAATCTGTCCCACATTCACACTGACTATTTCCAGTCAAGTATGTATCAAACCCAGAGACTCTGCTGCTGTCTCAGGAAGACAATACCTGATAGCGCTACAACACACAAGCATTTAGAAAGGAGCAGAATTAGGCCATTCGGTTCATCGAGTCTGAAATGCAATTCAATAATTACTTACATGCTCCTCAATGTCATTCTCTTGCCTTCTCCTAAGAATACTTGATGTTATATTGGGGTGTTTAAGAATACGTCTGTGTATTTCTATGCCTGAATCTCTGTGTAATGGGGTATCTGTTATTTTGGGAGTGAGAGATCTGATGTTGAAATTGACAATGGGTTTAAAGTGAGAATTGTCCTTCACTGAACATTGCTCCTTACTCGGTTGGTGGGATGGGATGGTTCAGAATCTCCACACAAGACATCCTTGTCCTCTCCTGCTTGCACCAGGATCCAAACCACATGGCAGGGGTGAGGGGTGTGGGATCGGATATCGGGCACTCCCTTTCTGTCCTATTGCATGCTGTTTCTCTTAGAATGGCAGAAAGGGAGGGGGTAGGGAGTGGGTGTTCCTGCTGTTAGTGCTGGTGTAGGTGGGAGGCATTGTGAAGTGCTTAGAGGGAGTCTGTCCACAGAATTGTATCCGTAAGGTGTTAAGTGTTTGGGGATTATTGCGTCGGTGACAGAAAAAGAAGTAGGGGAAGGAAGGTGCTGAACTCAATAGTGAGAGAGATATTGGTTGAGCGTTGTTTGGAGTTAGAATGTGATCTTTGTTCAGGGGTAGTTGCTATTACATACATTTAGTGAGTGTGAGGGAGGAGAGAGAATACAGTGACTCTTATCCTGTGAGAGCAGGAAGGCTAGCGATGCTTGCTCTGTATTGCTGGTCATTTCTTCAGATCATCTCAGCGTCGAGGTGATCCTCCCTGAACGTCTTGTCCAAGTCTATCACTAATAATGCCACAACCCTGTCACTCAGATTCCACAGAATAAGTTTGTGTGGATCTTGCAATTAACAAGGAGTAGCAAACATTGGTGTGTTACACACCTAAACCAAACCTGGCGTACAAATATTTTGCATCATATGCTCTTGAAATTAGATATGCAAGCATATGCAAGGGAAAGCAATGGCCTCGTGGTATTATCGCTGGACTCTTAACCCAGAGCCACGTGTAATATTCTGGGGGCCAGGGTTCAAATCCTGCAATGGCAAATAGTGGAATTTGATTTCAATAAGTATCTGGAATCAAGGGTTTATGATGACCAGGAATCCATTGTCGATTGTTGGAAAAACTCATCTGGTTTACTCATATTCTTTAGGGAAGGAAAACTGCTGTCCTTACCTGGTCTGGCCTACATGTGACTCCAGACCTAGAACAACGCTGTTGACTCTTAATTGCCCTCTGACAGCGGCAGTAAATGCTGGTTATCCAGCGATGCCCTCATCCTGTGAATGAGTAACAAATAACCGTGGGTGCTGCAGAAATAATGGATGGTCCCAAGTTGCATCGGAACTGCATTCATTAAGTGACTATTAATGTCGTGAAAAATAATTTCAATACCTGCATATCAGGGAGGTAGAAGGGTATGTTGTGAACCAAAGTAAAGAGCAGGTTATTTCGGATGTGATTTTGTGTGATCAGCAGGACTAATTAGTAACCTTGCTCTGAAGGAGCTTTTGAAGAATAGTGACTTTTACATGGCGTCTGCATACAATATCGAATGTTTTAACATTCATGTCAGACATCATAAAAGCCCGGAGGCTAGAGGGTCAGGTTCACTCCAATTAATGGGAACGTGCAATATTGCTTTCAGTGGGAGATAAGCATTGGTTGTTAGAGTCATAGAGTCCTGCAGCACAGAGACAGGCCCTTCTGCCAAAACTGATCCATTCTGCCAAAATGTCCATATACGCTCGCCCCGTTCCCCTGCCATTGTCCCTTAATCTTTTAATCATTTCCTATCCGTGTATATGTCCAAATGCTTTTTAAAGGTTGTGAATGTAGCCAACTCAACCATTTCCGTCGGCAGCTCATTCCATATCCGTACCAACCTCTTTGTAATAAAAGCTTCCTCAAGATCCCTTTTATTCTTTCGCCTTTGACCTTAAACTGATGCTCTCTAGGCCGGGATTGCCCAACAGTGGGAAAACAGACTGAGTGCATTCACTCTACCCAAGCTTATACCCTTCAATAAGATCCCCTCACTCAGTCTCATACATGCTAAATTAAAAAGTCCTAGTTTGTCCAACCTCTCCCTATAACTCAGACCATTGAGTCCAGGCAACATCCTTACAAATTTCGTCTGCATTTTTTCCAATTTAATAACATCCTTCCTATAGCAAAGTCAACAAAACTGAAAGTAGTACTTGAACGTGTCGCTGGATGAAGCATTGCTAAGACTGACGAAACAGATGTACTTCATATCAAAATGTGAGAAATAAATCAGCAACATAAGTGTTAATTGCACTGTCGATGTCTGTGGTTTTATTTTCCTGTACATTCTGCAGGGACGGGAAGCTATTGTAGATAAATGGAAGGTAGTAAATTTTATCGAAGCATTGTAGATGAATGGAATGGATCTAAGCATTAACAAAGGGAAAGAGAGATAGTGTGGAGAACTGCAGATCAATTAACTTAACATCTGAAGGGAAAGTGTTAGAATCTATTACATAGGGTGGGATATTGGATATTTAGAAATTAATAGCTGCATTGGTGAGAATCAGTATAAATTTCTGAAAGGGAAATGATACTTGATAAACTTGGGAATTGTTTGAAGGTTATTTGGAGGAATATATGTAAGTGGAAAGTTAAAGTTCGATTCACCTTCATTTAAGGGAATCAGAATATGGATAGAAGGACACGTTGAAGTAGTTTCATAGTGTGTTAGTGAGACCGTATCTGGGATATTGCATACAGTGTTGGTGAGGCTGTAGCTGGAAAATTGATTACAGCTTTGATGACCCAATATGAGAATGAATATACTGACCACAGAGGAAGTGCAATGGATATTGTGCAGATTCATCCATCAGAAGGCGAGATTGCCTGATGAGGAAACGCGGCCTATGTTCTCTAAAGTTTCAATGACTGAGAGGTGGGCCAACGTGAGATTTAGTAAATTCAGTAAACATATGACAAGGTGGAAATAAACAGGATATTTCTCTGGCTGTTTACACTACATTTAAGGCAAATAATAGCAGGATCTGGGACAGGACATTTTTGACCACAGTGAGGAGGAAATTCTTCACTTGAAGAGAACTGGCTAACACAGGGGCATGGTAAACTGCTGACAGGGCAAGGTTAGGGAGAATACACAAATATCCTACAAGCATGGAAAACGGGAAATAATAACTAGTCGACCTATTTGTGATTTGCCAAGTTACATCCAAATCAAGTTTAGTGGTTGCATCCAGATGCTGGTTGTGTGACTGAACACCGGTGTCCAATGGTGTACCATAAGGATCAGTGCTGTGTCCCTTATTATTTGTGATTCGGAGGTGCTGGGGATGGACTGGGGTAGACAAAGCTAAAAATTACACAACACCAGGTTACAGTCCAACAGGTCGAACAGGAGGCACGAGCTTTCAAATCACACAACCACTTGATGAAGAAGCAGCGCTTCGAAAGCTAGTGCCTCCGAATAAACCTGTTGGACTATAACCTGGTGCTGTGTGATTTTTAACCTTACCATTGTGGTATTCATAAATTATGTAGATGTGAATATGGAGGGGGTGAGGGGGGAGTGTGATAAGTAAATTTGTGTTGAATGCAAAAAAAGGCTGGGTGGTTGGCAGTAAGGAGGAAGACCTTATGCTACAGGAAGATACAGATGGAATGATCAGATGGTCAGATTTAAAACAGAAGGAATGTAACCCGGACAAATATGAAGTGATGCAATTTGGAAGAAGGAACCAGACAGGGGAGGACTCAATGAATGACAGCAAATTGGGAAGGTTAGAGAGTGCTTCTCCACACATCCCTGAATGTGACTGGATAGGAAAATGCACACATTCACAAAACATAGTGACCGCAAACATAGTCTTTATTCATCGAAGCACAGATTATAAGAGTTATATGGAACTTTGGTTTGGCCAAAATGGATTACTGAAGATCTGGGAGCCACAATACAGGAAGGATGTGATTGCACTGGAAGGGTGCAGAGGAGCGTCTCAGCTGTGGAGGGCGGCGGGACAATCTTGGGTTGTTTAATTTCGAGCAGAGGAGGCTAAGTGGGATGTGATTCAGAAGGATAAGATTATGAGCGACATGGACAGGGTGGATAGACAGCAGCTGCTCCTTTTAGTCAGAGGGCCAAGAACAAGGGACCACACTTTTAAAATGAAGGTTTTGAGAATAAGAGAGGATCTGAGGATTGTTCTTCACCCAGAGGGTGTTGGGTTCTAGAATGTACTTCCTGAGAAGGGAGTTGTCACCAGTAACCTCACAGCTGTTACAAAGTGGGCGGCACGGTGGCACAGTGGTTAGCACTGCTGCCTCAAAGCGTCAGAGACCCGGGTTCAATTCCCGCCTCAGGCGACTGACTGTGTGGAGTTTGCACGTTCTCCCCGTGTCTGCGTGGGTTTCCTCCGGGTGCTCCGGTTTCCTCCCACCATCCAAAGATGTGCAGGGTCAGTTGAACTGACCATACTAAATTGCCTGTAGTGTTAGGTAAATGTGAGGGGTATGGGTGGGTTTCGCTTCGGCCGGTCGGTGTGGACCTGTTGGGCCGAAGGGCCTGTTTCCACATTGTAATCTAATCTAATCTAATCTAAATCTAAAGTACCTGGACGAGCAGTTGAAGGGTCATAACATTCTCGGTTATGGGCTTCATGTCAGACAGTGGAACTAACGTAGGCCATGCTGTATTTCTGCCTGTAGAAGAGTCTATGCTTCTGAGATTGTATGGCTGTGGAAGTACAATCACTGAGCAGCTTTAGACAGGCATTAACATGTTTCGTAACGGTAGATTCACAAGGGTTATAAAAGCGAACTTCTGTGACAGCTTCAAAACTGTCAATGGCAAAATTAAGGGGAAAAGTGCAGCTTCCTTACAGTTTGAAACCAGAGAATGGAGAATGGTGAACAGGGAAAAGGCAGAATAATGGAGCAAATATTTCAGTTATCTCTTCACAGAAGAGAGCAAAACCAAAAAGCAATCTTCCCTGCAATACTAGTAAACTTTAGTCTGGGTGCAGAAAAAGGGAATGGAATGAAAGTAGCAAATAAACGTTTTAGAGAAAGTGTTGGGACTGAAAGTAATGGGGATTGACAAAATCAACAGAGATTCATCACATGGGAATCATATTTGAGACACGAACCTTTAGCAAAATTATGGAGAAGCAATTAATGCAATACATTTGAATTTTCAGAAAGATTTTTGTAAAGCCTCAAGCATCCTGTGCAAATACGAATCTTATGGGACTGGGATTAATATATGGTCATGGTTTTAGAATGGAAAAGCTGGCAGGTAACAGTGAGTAGGAATAAAGCAATTTTTTTAGAGTGGAAAGTTTGGCGGTTATTGCAGGAATCGGGGTCTGGGATCGAGCTGTTCCAAAGGAAATCAAATGCGACATTTCCCAGCCTTCTGATGGCACTAAACAAAGTGAGATTGTGAGTGGGTGAGCAGGATGTGACAAAGCTCCAAGGCGACTGAGGCAAGTGGAGTGTCTGGGCAAATACGAGGCAATGAAGAGCAATGTCGGTAGATGTGATGTTGTACCCATGGATGGGAAAAACAGAACGGCAGCTTATCTTTTGCAAAGATTGGAAAATGTTACTCTGTAAGGGGAATTCTGCTCCTTTTCCTTGTTTCCATCTGCACATCCCTCTGGGGTGCATGCGGGGCAGTGAGTTCGGATTCCAGGAGTCAATACTGGGAATGACATTGGCACGCTGCCCAGTGTATATTGACACACCAAGTGGGAACGGTAACATTGAAAAGTATCTGATATCTCCCTATAAACCAGTCACTGAAAGCACTATTTCGGGTACGGAAAGCAGTTAGGAAGATAAATGAGATGTTGACCTTCACTTAGGGGGATTGGAATCCTGGAGTAAGTGTGTGTTACTGAAGCTGTACAGGGCCTGGGTGGGAACCCGTCTCTAACATTTTGCAGTATTCTGCGCAGTCTTTGTCTCCTTACCTAATAAAGGACAAACCTGACATTGAGGGAGAACAGCGAAGGATGACAAGACTGATCTCCGGGATGACAGACTTATTGTGGGAGTAGAGTTTGGGGCGACTGGGCCTGTATTCGATGGGGTATATGAAAATGAGTGGAGATCTCAGTGAGATATTTATAACAATTACAGGGCGAGATAGATTAGTAGCAGCAATGATAATTCCCCTGGCTGAGATGTCTAAAACAAGGGGCCACAGTATTAGTTACAGGCAGGTCACTCTGCTTTGAGATGAGAAAAATGTCTGCACTCAGAGACTGGTGAACCTGGGGTATTCTCTCCCAAATAAGGTTGCACAAGTCAAGGTAGTGACAGGTAGTCCTACAATAATGTGGTTGCTGTGATCCTGTGGAACACTATGTTATTGAAAATCATACAATATCAACAATGTGTCCTGTAGGAAAAAAGTGTCAGAGGCAAACCACCAACAATATAAGTAAAAATCAAAACAAAAATATTAGTCAGTCAAATACAAATGATAGCACAGGCTAAGTAGATCTTTAAATCATATATATAGTAATGAAATAGTGCAGGAAAAGTAACACCTCAACACTACAATCACTGACAACAGCACTGTGGCGTTACTCAAGCTGAGGTTGTGCTTCATTGGAACAGTGCAGCAGCCCAGGACTGCAATGTTAGCATGGGAGCAAGGTAGGTTATTGAAATGGGAATCAACGAGAAGGTCAGGGTTGTTCCTGAAGACAGAGTGGGAGTGTTCCTCAATGCAGTCTCTGGTTGTTCTCGCCAATGTAAAGGAGACTGCATTGTGAGCAGCAATGACAGGAGACTGGATTGAAAGAGTACAAGTGAAATGCTGCTTCATCTGAAATGCAACAAAGTTATAAATAAGGAAGTTTTTCTACGGTTTTCAGATTAATGGTGAAACTACATTTACTTTATAAGTGTGTATTATTGTTATTGAGTCTTTGAGTAAGGGGAAGAGCTGCTCCCTGATCACCCTGTCCCGACTCCTCATGCTGTTAAACATCTCCATCGGGAGCACCTCTCAACCTTCTTGGTTTAAAAGTGAAATCAAGTAAATCTAGCCTCTCTTCTGTTTGAGTTCTCTCTTGTCTTGTTACTTCGGAAATTTATCACACTTATCGGTTTTAAATTTCATCAGAGATTGATCTGTCCACATGAATAACCGGTTTATTCCCTCCTATACCTTCATACGTTCTTTCTCACTGACAACCACCAGCTCATCTTTGTGTCATCCACAAAATTATTTATCATTTCCACCCCCCAAACTCCCTCCCTCCCATTCTCATCATCATTATGTATGAAGTTCACATCTAAACCTTGACTTTCTTCCTGTTCTTCAGATGTTATTCACAGGGAAAGAATTAATAATGCCAGTCTCTTGTTTTCCTATTTCGATGAATTTACAGCATTATGCAGTTGAGGTCTATTTATGAAGGAGCCACAGATTTTATTTTGAACATGAAGCTGAAATCTCCTTTTCTACTAGCTCCTCTGTATGTTTATTCACAAGGCTTTTCCACATTTAATATTGGGTTCGCTTTAGGTGGTTTTCA
This sequence comes from Chiloscyllium plagiosum, assembly GCF_037043375.1. Lineage (NCBI taxonomy): Eukaryota > Metazoa > Chordata > Chondrichthyes > Orectolobiformes > Hemiscylliidae > Chiloscyllium > Chiloscyllium plagiosum. Next base: position 68,079,912 of record NW_028270178.1, on the reverse strand, counting down.
CTGCAATATTTGTGTTTTAAGTGAACCCTTGATAATGTTCTTTGTAGCATTCCCTGCAATAGTCAGGGCTGAAGGAACGTTTCGTCTGTAGGATGGACACAGATTCATAATTTTGTTTGAATGAGCCAGAGTGATAAAGATAAAGGTTCAATTAAATTCCACACATAGACTCACAGCCGCGGATCAATTCATATCATCAAGTCGACATTGAACTGGAAACAAATTATTAAGACATACACACACTTTTCTTCATACTGTAAAAACAGTTGCAAAAAATATTCTTAGAGCAGCATGGATCTTATATCTGCTTCTGGGATTGCAGGCAGTTAAATATTTACTAGAGTCTTTTTTGCAGTTGATATATTTATAATAGTTTATTAACATAATATTATTATTCTATTTTGTTTTATTAACACTCAAAATCAAACCATAAAAAGCAAAAAGAATCCACGATTTTCTTTCAAATGCACATTTTTAAAAATAACATTTTAATGGTGGTTTAGAAATAAAAGGGTCTATTCATGCTTTAAAAGTTTTTTTACGCTTCAATTTTTTTTTGTTTCGAAAAATTAAACAGATCTTTTTAAAAAATAAGGAGTTGTGCTTTCATTCTGGAGAGTCCTACACGCCTTCAGCTATGGAGAAGACGTTTTTTCTTAACTGAATTTATTGAAGACGAATATTTTTTATTGATTTCATTGGCTAAATATTTCATTTTATTTATTTTTGATATGGTTGATATGCATAAGTATGCATTGCTTCATTTTAACTTTCATGTAGGTAATGAAAGGTAACATTAATATGGTTATTCACAAAGTCAAATTCAACCGGGGAAGGATCAAACGATTAAAGGAGAAAAATCACTGGCTGAAGAGGTGGTTTGTTGTTGAGGGATTTTTTTAAAGGGAAATTGAAATCTCTTTTGGAATAAAAAAGACCTGTTCAAAAAGGATTGATCTCACCTGAACTGGAAAGCAGCCAATATCTTAGCAGGGAGATTTGCTCACTCCATGTCAGAGAATTTATATTGATAGAGAAGCCAACGGGGGAATTCTAGTAGCAGCATTAATGGGACGATGGATGGAGAAGGTTATGAATGTGAGGAGAACATGTCAGTTAGAAAAGAAAGACGAGAAAGTCAGAGTATACAGTAATTCTGAAGAACTAAGTCGCATTTATTTCAACGTAAGGGGTCTTACAACGAAGGTTGATGAATTCAGGGCATGTTGAAGAACATGGGATTAGGACATCACATTTATTACCGAATCTTGTTTGAGAGATGTTCAGGTTGAGAATGTAGTGCAGGAAAAGCACAGGTCAGGTAGCACCTGAGGAGCAGGAAAAGCAATGTTTCGAGCAAACCCCCACCATCAGGAATGGGCTGATGAAGGGCTTTTGCCCAAACATTGATTTACCTGCGCCTCAGATGCTGCCTGACCTGCTTTTTCCAGCACCACGCTCTCGACACTTATCACCAGCATCTCAGCACTCGATTTTGCCTGAGAGATGTTCAAGACTGGCAATTCAACGTTCCAGGTTTTATGTTTCATAGAAAGCATAGAAAAGGAGACATGCCATGGGCGGGGATGGGGAGGCCTGCCGTTTTTTGTTCAGGAATAAATTATTGCTGGAACTGGGGAAGTTATTTCTGAAAGAAAGATCACCCAGTTAAAATCTATTGGTAGTATTAAAATTAAGAATGTAAACATCACTTTGAAGCGATTGTGCTATCTGCTTATTTGTGACAAATCGTCTAGTGAAAATATATTGGTAGAAGTTAAAAATAAGAGAGGAAAGAACACGTTGGTGGTATTGTACCATATACTCTCTAACAATAGAAAGAAATTGAGAAACAAACATGTAAGGCGATCTCAGATATAAATACGCTTAATAAGGTTGTAATAACGGGGGACTTTAATTTTCTAAAAAATGTTTGGGATTAGCATACAAGTAGTTAAAGGGTTGGATGGGGATGAAGTTGTTAAATGTGTTCACGCAAATTTTCTTCATCGAGATGTGGATGATCCTTAGACAGAAGGAGTAATCCTAGGCCGTATTTTGTGCAATGGGCGGGGCAAATACTGAAGTAAACTTGGGCAATACTTTGGGTCTTGCAAACCTAACTCTGTTCATTTCAAAATGGATATGGAAAATAATACGCCTACCATTTATACTATGTTTTTAATTGGAGTACCATAAATGTTGATGGCATGGGACAAGGACTTACCAAGTTTGATTACAGTAGACTGTTAGCAGGCGAAGAGAAAGTTTGGTTCGTGGAAGGCGTTCAACAGTGTGACGACGAGACTTGAGAGGCATTATGTTCCTGTTCGAGTGAAAGCTTAGGCTGGTAAGATTAACGAACAATGGATGACGAAACATATTGACGTTGTTGTCAAGAATAAAAGACGATCTTACTTTAGATATAGATAACTTTATTGAATTGAATCGGTTAATCATACAAAGAATGTTGGGCATCATTTCGAGAGAAATAAGGAAAGCAAAAAGGAGATATGAGATAGCATGGGCAGATAAGGTTAAGGATAATCCAAAGATATTGTGCAACTACATTAGCAGTAAGAGGGTAACCATGGAGCGGGTAAGGGCTCTTAAAGATCATGAAGGATGTTGATGTGTTGAACCCAGAAGATGCGGAATAAAACCATCCCATTCCTGGTGCACTAGACAGCAGCAAACACACACTATTTCTTCACCTCGCATTCATGCAGGGTCAACTATGTTAGTTGTCAGCCTATTCACCCATTTGGTCAAGATCCTTTTGTAATCTTAGAAAACTTTCTTCACTGTGCTATCAGTGTTGGTGTCATTCACAAACTTACAAACCATGCCTTCTATATTCCCATCCAAATCATTTATATAAATGACAAACAATGAAAACCAGAACCAACCTCTGTGGAAAACTGCTGGTCACAACCCTCCAGTCAGAAAAGCAGCCACCCACCATTACTCTCTGTCTCCTGCCATTGCACCAATTGAAATTGCTGATACAGTTCTGGCAGTATCGGAGCAGAAGAAAATGGAATTAACTTATTGATTCCAATGTGAATTGTCCAGAACAGGTTCATATCAGACTAATATGTCAACTCTGTTTCTCTCTCCAGTTCCTGCGTCATCTCTTGCATTTCTCCACCATATTGTGTTTGTATTTCAGATTTCCACTATCTATAATGCTTTGGTTTTATTGATTGTTCTGGATGTTGAACCCCGTTATATTTGGACACTGTGCTCCAATCCTGTTCCAATTACTAGTGCCAGTGATACATGTATTAAACTGGAGTGTGTTTTTCTTTAAGTTCCGAAAATAAATGCACAAAACTCAGCAAACTTATTTTGATTTAAAAGGCATTTCAGAGACGTCTAAACTTGATGAAAAAAAGGAAAAGATAGCATAACCGAACAACTCATTGTCTGTGTGTTTTATGATTAAGCGAGTCTCCTCATGCCCTCAACGTTTTCAATGCGTTTCTCAGAATAATTACAGCAAAAATGGTGGGCACGCAGTCCATCATCTCTGTACGAGCTCGGGATGAGCTATATTCTCACACTTACTCCGCTTTAAGTCTTGTAACCACACACATTTTGTTATCTGTGTCTGTTTTTTACTCTGAATATCCTGTCCAGATATAAACAATCTTAACAACCTTTGATTAACAGTCTATATATAAGATATAATTCTGTACATTTAAAATTGCCCTGTCGTATTCACATTGTCGTGCAGCGTTTTATGTTCCAAATGTCATCTGTTCTCTTGCTCAGCATTGCATTTCATTCCAGTTGTCAGAAAGAGCGATGGTTGAATACTCGTGACTGGGAGATATTACTGAACTTTCCCCACGGCTCCACAGTCACTGGCCCCAGTCCTTTCTGTCTCATAGCCAATATCATATTCATTCCATCACTGAATCATCAATATCCAAAGATGGCTTCAGTTTTCAAAACCGCCAAAACAGTGGTTAGTACTCTAAAACACACATATACATTCACTTACTGTAAACATCCAAACCTGCACAACTACATCCAGATTCAGTGTGTGGTATTCCCATCATTGAATGCATCGATCTGTCATTCAGGTCTCCATAATGCATTGGCAATCATGTTTTCAAGCACTGCCAATGCGCAATTTTCAAATTGAACTGCTGTAGCAACAGGTTCCAGCTAAATAGTCCAGCATTTCTGTTAATATATTTCTCCAAAAAGCTTCAATAGGTTATTATGATCAGTCTATACGGTTGTCTCAGATGCATTGCTGGTAATAGGAATACTGAAAGTTTGTAGTACAAACACGAAGCTCATAGTCTTTTTCTCAACTCTCTAATATTTCTACTGATGAACATACAAATTCCTGGAGAAATACCTAATAGGTCTTTTTATCTTCTCGTCATCTTCCTGCAGAAGCGCAGCACTGATACCAACATCACTCACGTTTATAGCCACCTTGAAAGGCTATAATCAGGTGTGGCTGATAGTGGGGCAGTGGTTTACACATTTTTCGTGCTGTCAAATGCCTTTTGACACACCGTTGTCCACTGAAACTCCTTGCCTTTCTTTAGCAATTCAGTGAGTGGAGCAGACACTCAACTAAAAATAGGCACAAACTTTAGATAAAATCCATTAAATCCAGGAACAGTAGTACTGCTCCTTTTGTTGACGGTGTGGGAAATTTGCCAATTATCTTCACGTTTATATTTCATGGCAGCATTTCCATGTCCAATAACATGATCCTGAAATTTGACTTGGGCTTTGGCAAATTCACTTTACGCTAGATTTACCACCTATGCTGCCTTCCGAAGTCGAACAAACAACTCAGATAAATGCTGTTAATATTCCTTCCATGAGTGTCTAAAAATCACCAGGTCATCAACACACAGCTAATGTTGGATAATCTGGCAACTTTTTGGTTCATCTCTGAAGCGGGGCCGGCACGTTTTGCATACCAAAATTAAGTTGCTTGTCCCACCTTCCTACCCCTGGCTTCCAATTGCGGAATTGGATATGCATCAACATTTGTAACTGCATTGCTTTTGCGATAGTCCACACGTAAACTGTTGGGTGCCATCTCGCTTTAACACCATGACTGTGGTTGAGTTCCAGTCACTGCAACTCAGGTCGATTATGTCATCTTGAAGCATGTATTCAATCTCCTTCTGAACCTGTGTCAAAATGCCTATAAGGATGTTGCTTAATCGTAACAGGATCTCCTTTCTCTACATTATGCACAGTTAGATTAGTATTTTCCAATTAATTTCTGCATATCACCCCATATAGTTGTAATAACACTTTTAGTTAATTTCCTTTTATTCTCAGGAAGGTAACTCAATAATTTATCCATTTTAAACAACTTTCTCATTGTTCACTTTAATTTGAGAAATGTCCAATTCAGAATCCTCTGAACTTGGTCCTTCCTTCTGTGCTGTGATCATTAACACTTTCTCCTCTTGCTTTCCTTCCTTGTCAAAACACCGTTTGAACATATTCACATGACATACTCAGTGAGATTTCTTTCTGTCTGGAGTCCCTATCATTTAGTTACCCTCACCCAATGTTCTTTTCTATTTGGTAAAGTCCACTAAACCTTGCTTTTAATGTTCACCTATCACTGGACTAACACTAATATATTATTCCTGATAGCAAACTTGCATTTTTTTTTATTTCTTGTCCGCTTCTTGTTTCAGTGATTTCTGCAATATTTTAAATGTTGTCTAGCCAACTCTCCAGCGCTGTTTAATTATTCCCTAAATCTTGAGACAGTGTCCAAATGTGTGGCCTTTGAATTCTGATTTAATAATTACTCATTCTTCAATTTTAACGGTCCTCTCCCGGAATACCCCAAAAAACTAATGCAAATATACTTATTTTGGTCACTTCATTCGGTGCATCTCTGATAACAGAAAGCACAAATGGAATTCCCTTACCCTAATCATTTCGATAATCCTGACCATAAGCCTTCAACATGGTCTTTAATGTTTGATGTAGCTCTCTTGCTCTCCCTGCGATTTTGGATGGTACGCAGTAGATTTGAAATGCTTTATTACTGAGCTGCCCTTAACTTCCTTGAATTATTTGGATGTGAAGTTGAAACCTTCATCTCACTGTATCTCGATTGATAGGCCATATATAGTAAAACAAAAGTAATTCTTCTTCAACCCGTTTCGCTGTGATATTGCACAATGGGATGGCCTCTGGACATTTACTCGATACAGCAATGATTGTTAAAAAACACTTATTCCCACTTTGTTGTTTGAGTTGGGGACGTAGCCAATCAATTAAGACTTTTGTAAAAGGTTTGTCAAATGCAGGAATAGTTATTAAAGGTGCAGGTTATATTGCCACCAGTGGTTTTCCAATTGCCTGACATGCCTTGCAAAATTCACCTACATGCTAGTGCAGTGCAGGCCAGTAAAAATGTGTTTGTATTTTAGCCTGTGTTTTCCTCACTCGTCAATGACGTCCACGTGGTTGCTCATGCGCCACTAGCAGCAGCTCCTTTTTGTACCCCATTGCCAATAAGGTTCGATGAATTTATGCCCATTTCTTAGCTCCTTGAATATGTGATATTTTCCATTTCCTCATTTGGACATCATTTTTTTAAGGTAATAACGTTCAGGGATACATTCAGAATTCCTAATGTATATGCCTTCTGGATGCAGCTGTTTTAAATTTTCATCTTTCTGCTGTAACTCAATTAGTTTAGCTGAGCTAAAAGAATATTTGCAATGATCACCTATTTGTTCATGCTTTGTCTCAACTATCTGATGGAACAAAGTCTCGGCATATGTATCTTCAGTTTCTTTTTAATCTTTATATTTATGATCTCTACTGTTTCAACTGGCGACAACTTGACCTTGTTGCACCACAATCAGGAAAGATTCCAGGTTAAGCCTTTTGCATTGCTTCAGTTGCCTGCGTCTCCACTGACGTTTCAACCAGAGTAGACATCACTCCTACCGGTGAATCAGCTATATGATTCTCAAGGACGAATTGTATTATTGGAGCTGAGAGTTTGTCCATGACTCTTATCACAATTTTTCCACACTTTGCTGGACACTCGCTTTACATGATTGTGCACTTTTTGTCTCACCATGAATTGCCTTCAGCAGTACTTTATTTCTGGAAATAGTCCTTCAGGAATACATATCACCTCATCTTTCAGCACCACAGACAGAGAGGATCCTGTGTCTCTTCATATTGCATCCTTTTTACCTGCTACTCTTGGCCTATGGGGAAACAAAAACTTAATAACTAGAACCGGCACTCCCTACTTAACAAACCTCCAATCAGCTTATACACTCTGATGCAGCTTTCTAACTTGCACTGTGCTTTCTGTTACCACTCCAACAAAACACCCGTTTCCTAAATCTGGCTTTTCCCTAGCCAACAGACAGACTGATTTCATGTGACCTTGTTTATTGCAATGAAAACACAGGGGCTTTTTAACTTCTTTGTCCCCTTCAACGGTTCCCGTTTTACCCTGTGTTACGTTATCCTTATGACCATCACTGATATCAACATATCCTTTTCCACATGAGGATTTCTCTTTGCTCCAATTTCTATCCTTCATGGAATGAAACTGATTCTGCAAACCAAACAGTGTTTTATGAACAAATTCATAATCATCAACCACTTCAGCTGCCAGCCTTGCCCTTTTAACTCTCTGCTCTTCCAAATGAGTTTGCATTACGTCAGGCAGTGAATTTTTGAACTCCTCCAAATTAATTATATCTCGAAGAGCATCCTAAGTGTGCTCAATTTTTAAACCTGTCTCCAAAAATTACTTTGCTTGAACCTTTCAAACTCTATATGGGTTTAACGAGGATCCCTCCTTAGGTTCCTGAAACGTTTTCTATTGGGGTCTGGCACAAGCTCATATGCACTTTCTTTACCTCCTCATACTCCCCAGGTCCCTCCTCTGATAGTGTTGCGGATACCTCACTAGCTCTACTTGCAAGTTTGGTTCGGATCAACAAAAGCCACATGGTCACTGGCCACTGAAATTGTTCAGCCACTTTTTCAAATTAAAGGAAAAAGATTTCCATATCCTAATCATCAACTTTAGGCAAGGTGTGAAGACACTTAAAATGTTTCTCACCAGGCTTTTGACTACCATGGGTTTTCTCATCCTCACTCTGTTCATCACTAAGCTTACCTTCAACCTTCATCTCCATTATTTTAAGCTGACTTTACATTTTAGTGTCCAACTCTGAAGCTCAAATGCCGTCTCTTTTTCTTTATCTCCTCATAAAGCAATTCGCTAATGTTTCTTTCTTTTGCTAAAATAATTCATTCTCTTTGTTTCTCTTCTGATTTTAGACGTAATGCAAAAAACTTCATTTCTGCTTCTCAATCAGACTGCTTCATTTCTGTATCTAATTCAAGCTGTTTCATATGCGATTTAAGTCTAGTCATCTCTACAGATTCTAATGGAATTTCCAGCAAGTTTGAATGCTGAACTACTGCTGCAATCATCTCATCTTTCCTCAAAGTAGGAAGCAGCTTCAACTCCAGCTTGTCTGCTAGTTCCTGCAGCGTGGAATTATGTGCATTTTTAAAATCCACAAGGTCGATTCTTTCGCATCCAAAACATCCTTGGGGACTGTAAGGACAATTACTATCCGAATCTCTGTTCACCCACCAAATCAACACATGAAATAAGAGACACTAACATCTACCGCTCGCCGCCTAAATCCCGCAAAGTGCCCCCAATCTGTTATGTCAGGCGGGTGCTAAATAAACCATGATCTATGCCTCTGTAAAATTCTGACTTTATGGTTCCAATTCTAATCTAAGCACTATTTCCATTACAAACACATGTTCATCACAACGTTGTTCTTGTCTCTAAAGTGAATTCATGACAGGGCCAGTGTGTCAAACAAGTAATGCCGTTGGAAATGTAATTCAGAGGCCCAGGTTACTACACTAAATACACTGCCTCGATGATATCAGAACTTAAATTATAATGACAGGAATTGGAAATAAAAACTAATTTCAATAATAACAGCACCAGCATTGTGTCAATACGTTTATCTATTTCACTGATGTCCTGTGGTAAAGAAATCTAGCATTGTTACCTGGACTGGCTTAAGACTGATGTCAGACCCAGAGCAATGTGCTTGTCTCTATACTGCCTGAAAGAATGGCCTCACAGTGAATGGCATTTAGTGAGGTCAACAAGGTACTGTCCGTAGCAGCGGTGCAGGTATTCCATATAATAACAACATTAAAGGTTAAATAAAACAAAGAATGATGCAAGAGATCAGAAAAAATAACAATGAGAAAATGCACAGAAACTGAGCAGATTTGGCACCCTTGGGTCGAGTGAAAAATAGAATTGACATTTCGAGTCCACTGACCTTACATCATAACTGAACACAACTTGAAAATACTGTGATGGATGTTGTTGACAGGGATGTCTATTATGAAAGGGAGGAGTGCTTTCAATATATAGGGAAAGAGGGAGATATAAGAAAATAAGCAAACAAAGGAACTGAAGATGGTCAGCTGGAATGGAAATAGAAAACGAGATTAATCTTATTTAGAGTTATAGATTCGTAGATATGTACAGCATGGAAACAGACCCTTCCGTCCAACCCGTCAAAGTCCATGTTTAAAGTGAGTTATGTCCCTTTTTCTGTCTTCCCTGAGTGTGGCCATCCTCTTTTATTCATTAATGTGATGCTGAGACAGTATGTAATTCCCTTTCCTTATTGTCCTTGAGAAGGTGTTGGTGAGCGGCCTTCCTGATCCACTGCAGTCCGTGGGCTGTACGTAGTCAGTACTCACATCCCTGTGGTTTCATTTCTTTGAGGCTTTGTAGTGAGCGATATAACTGAGCGGCTGGCTTTTCCATTTCAAACCGCAGTTGAGAATCAAACGCATTGTTGGAATCACATGTAAGCCTGTCCAGCTGAAGGTGGTAAATTTCATTCCCTGGAGTATATTAGACTGCCAGTTAGGATTTGCTGACAATCGACAATGATTTCATAGCTTCATTTGATTTTACTGAATTCAAATTCCACCACTTGCCGTGATGGGATTCGAATCCGGGGTGGAGATCAGCATCTGGGTCCTTGGATTAACAAACTGGAGATAATACTGTGAGGACATCGTCTTCCCAGCATCTCCAACCATCTCCACTGGCAATAGTGGTGTTACTGTAGGTGTGGTTGCATTTGAAACAAAGCTGTTCGCAAAACAAAGGAATGACTTTGCAAAACATACTATCCTTCTTAATTGTGCACTTGTTAGAAGGTTAGAGGATTGGAAGGTCCCTTGGTGAAAATTAGCTGGGTGTCTTTTGTCATAAGTAACTAACAGAATTCATAAAAGGCAGCAAGTAATCAACACAGTAAATTATGAACTGTCCATCATTACATAATGATTCATGCATAGGAGTGAAGACAACGTCTTGCAGTTTTAGAGTGTTGTTCAGAAGGTACTTGGGGCATCGTTTACAGATTATCACACCTTTATAAGGAATGATCACCTTGCTACAGAGAGCCAGTGTAAAGGATTTTCACCGGACAAATCCGTGTGTGGATGTTATCATGAGGAAACTGTGAAGGAAATAATCTGTATCACGACAAAAGAATAAAACGTGATTGCATTTAGATTGAGGGTTATGGACCAATACTCATTATTTTCAAAACAAAATATTGATAGTATTCAATAAAACATGTGTTTTTCCCCGATAAATACATTTACATTTGGGCAAATATATGGGAAGGAAACGATTAGAAGGATATGGGAAAAGTGCAGGGAAATGGGGTTGGCATGGATGGACATTTTGGTCAGCATGGAACAGTTTGGGCCTAACAGCTTGTCTCCATTCTGTAGGACTCTATGACTCTATGATATTGTACTTCCCTGCGTGGAGGCTCTTGTTCGTTAAGAGAGAGCTTCAGGTTCTGAAAGAACTCTCACCGCCTCAATGTACAGTTGGTGTGTTACCCTGCACTGAACGTCCTGTCGTTCACACATCTGTAAGCAGCCACACTCTGAAAGAGTTCGCCATTACCAACAGCTTCTGACCTCGATACAGAATACTGGTTTGCCTTCTGGGAGATAGGAGATGCCTTCCTTGAGACTTGGCACAAACCATCCGCTGTCCGTCATGACTGTCAGCAAACCATGGTATAGTTAATGTAACACGTGTCTTCCATTAATAATGGAGCCAGGTTAAACAACATGGAGCAGTCTGTATGTGCAGTCTATGCTTCAATGGTTTGTCATGTTGGAGCAGTTGTAGGGGCTGAATGGCCTCTTCTCTCCATGTAATAATGTTTCGAGGGGCTGAATGACCTCCTCCGTGTCCCAGGGAAAAGGTTAACAGACATTATTGGGCGACCCTCGGTTCCTGCTAACCAGCATGATGTACTGACTAGATTTTTTTATCTTCCTGTGCGATATTAGACAGGCAGGGGACTGGAAGAACACAGCAATCCAGGCAACATTGAGTTCTACAATTTGAAATAACCTCCCTTCCAACCCCCACCTCCGTTCGCAGCCCCTCACCCTCCCTTACATTCCTCTGATCAAACCTTCTTCCAGCTACCAAACGGATTCAGTCAACCCATCGTCCAATCCAGTGGTACCGCCATCCCCAAACCTGAAGAATGTTTATCCCCAAGCCGTTAACTTCTCCACCTCCTGGTGCTGCCTTGCTTGTTATGTTCTTCCAGCCTCCTGCCTGTCTACTTTTCATTTCAACATTTGCGGCCATTTCTTTCATAATCTCTTCCTGTGTAGTAGGCCAGAGAAAGCTAATGGTCTGTGTCTGTTCTTATCCAATGGTTTCGATGGGCTGAATGGTTTTCTCAAATTCCTGTGAAACCAGTTTAAGATACTGTATGAGCCTCTCTGCTTTTTTTTACTGTGGAAATATTCAGTGTCGGCTCGCACTGTTACATGAATGTTGCCGACACTTTAACAACCTTAGCTTGAATGTTGTCCAGGTTTTGACACTTTAGTACCTGAGGACGTGACACATTGTACTAAACATTGTGTAATCCTTACATAACGTCCCCAGTCTGAGTGTATGACGGAGGGAAAGACATTGATGAAGCAGCTGAAGATACTTAGGCCGAGGAAGCTATACTGTCGAGGTATCCAGTGTAGCAGAGATATCCAGGGACTGAGAGGATTGCTGTCCACCAGCCACATTGTGTTCTGAATGACCCATCTAGTGGGGAGTATACACCTGATTTCCATTAAGTTCAGTCTTGTTCAGTCTCCTTGACGCCTTGTTCAGTCAAATCCTGCCGTGATGTCAGGGGTATAGTCACTCTGACGCTGTGTTCACATCGTTTGTTCATGTCAATAGGTCACGGTATATGTGTAGGGAGTGTGTCCTTCTCTCAGAGTGTAGTGACTGTTGGGGCCTCTCTGTCCCAGACACTACATCGCTGAAACGTTTGGGGGTGCAGGGTGGTGTTAATGGATTTTGACACTTCGGGGAGTTGAGGGCTGCAAAGAATTGGGCATGAAAGAGATATTGCGGCCGAGAACAGATCAGCCTTACTGAAGGGAAGGGCAGGTTTGACAAGTTAATTAGCCTGGTGTTGTTCCAGTGTACCCCATAGTCCAGTTACTTTGTTGCCTCTTCTATTTCCTGTGTTACTGACATCAAGTAGCTAAACAAACTGATACTGTTGCTGCATGATTTAAACTGGGTCTAGTTTTATCGACTTGAGGGGCTGATTGGCTTCCTTGTGTTCTTGTATATCAGTGTCCAGGGGCTTAAAACATCATTCTGTTCTGGTGTAACTGAAATCCATATATACTAAGTCTACCTTCCTTCGAGAAAGTGAGCACTGCAGATGCTGGAGATCAGAATAGAAAAGTGTGGTGCTTGAAAAGCACAGAGGTCAGGGAGCATCCGAGAAGCAGGAGAATCGATGTTTTGGACATTCCTTATGATGGGATTATTCCCGAAATGTCGACTCTCCGATGCTGCCTGATCGGCTGTGCTTTTCCAGCAACACATGTTGTGACGTTCAACGGCCCACCCTAGTCAACTTTCCTTGTCACGTCGCCAAATAACTTCAACAAATTCATCAGGTGTGAACTTCCACTCACAAAGTCATGCTGACTTTTCCTAATAAAACTCTATTTTCCAAATGAATGCACATCTTATCCCTGAGAATATTCACAAATAACGTACTGATCACAGATGTTAAGCTTCCTGGTCTATAGTTTTCCAGGCATATGCTTTTCAGTCCTTCTTCAATAAGGGCACAACATTTGTTATCCTCCAGTTTTTCGGGATCTCACCTGTGCTTAATGATGATCAAAATGATCAGCCCGGGTCCCCGCAAATTTTTCTCTAGCCCCTGGCAGTGTTCTTGCATCTATCTGGTAAGGACCATGGGATTTATCCAACTTCAAACATTCTAGTACATTCAATACCTCCTCTACTGTGATATGGACTGTCCCTAAGATATCACCACTAACTTCGACAAATTTCCAAGTATTCATGTCTTTCTCCACGGTAATCACAGAGGAGAAATATTTGTTGAGGACATCGCCCATCTCTTATGGTTCCACACATACATGTCCACTTCGGTCTTTGAGTGGCCCTATTCTCTCACTAGGTAATGTATTTCCTTAAATATACTTAAAGTACCTCGCTGGATTCACCTTGATCTTTTCGGCCCGCCTGACTTCCTCTTCGGTAATCTCCTGTATCCCCTGCTCATCTCCAGTGATTCCCTTGATCCCACCTGTCGAGAACTGAGCAACGCTTTCACATTTTTTTCTGGTCAAAGCTTCAATATCTCTTATCATCTAGGGTTCCCTATTCTTGTCAACTTTCTTTTCACCGTCACTGGAATATATAGATCTTGAACTTTAGCCATCTCACTTTTAAAGGCTTACCCCTTGCCGGAGGTCTCTTTGCCTGCAAACAAACTACTACATTCCACCCCTGCAAAGTCCTGTCTAATTCCATCAAAATTCACCTTACCCTCAGTTAGAACTTGATTCTGTGACCAGATCTTTCCCTCTCCATAGCTATTTTAAAATTAATAAATCGATGGTCAATGGTCCCAAAGTATGCATTCACGGTCACCTCACTCACCACTCCTGACCTATTTCTTAAGGGTACGTCAAAATTTGCCGCTTCCTGGTTCGGACCCTCTATATACTGCTTGAGGAAACTTTCCTGACGCACATCATGGATTCCGTCCCTTAATGCTCTGGCAGTCCCAGTCTGTGTTATAAAAATTAAAACCCCTATTACAACAACTCTATTGTTCCGGTAAGTATCTCCAATCTCTGTACATATTTTTGTTCCTCTAATTCCTGTTGACTATTTGAGGACCTGCAGTACAACCAAATAATGTCACCATCCCCTTCTTATTTCTTAGTTCAACCCACAAGCCCTCCCTAGTTATTTTATCACTGATCATTGCTATGATACACCCTTAATCAGAAAAGCAACTCCCCTCCCCTCCTTCCACCATTCCTCTCCCTCATAATACCCGAGTGCATTGAGCTATCAGTTCTATCCATCCCTCAACCATATTTATGTACTGGCGATACTATCCCAGTCCGACGTATCTATCCATGCACTGAGTTCATCGGCCTAATCTGTCAGCTCTTTGGAATTGAAATAAATGCAATTTAATCCAGCAGGCATTCCTTGCTCACTGTTGTGTTCTAGCCTGACCTGTCTCTTTAACATACTATTTCTGATTACTGTCTCTCCTTCCAGGCTTGCACTTGCCTCCCCGGTCTTGAGGATACCATGCCCCCATTCTAATTTAAACCCTCCCTTGTAGCACGAGCAAAACCGGCTACGAATATATTTGTTCCCCTCCCCCCCTCCCCAGTGCATATGCGACCCATCCCTCTTGAAAAGGTCAACTTTGTCACAGAAAAGATCGCAATGATCTAAAATTCTGAATCCCTCCCCCCACACCAATTATTTAGAAAAGTATTTATATGCTATATCCTCGTATTGTTACCTTCACTAGTTCATGACACTGGAAGTAATCAGGAGATTACCACTGTCGTGGTCTTGATTTTTAACTTTTCTCCTCGCTCTCAGTAATCACTCTGTAGGACCTCATTCCTATATCTACCTGTATTATTTTTGCCAAAGTGCACAATGACTTCTAACACCTCCCCCTCCCCCTTGAGAATGTTCTGCAGCCGCTCGGATACATCCTGGACCCTGACACCTGAGAGGTAACACCATCCTGGAATCCAATTTAAGGCCACAGAATCTCCGATCTGTCCGTCTAATAATCGACTATTCCATCCCAAAGACGCTGTTTATCTTTATTCTTACCGGCTGTGCCCCACAGCCAGTTGTGCTGCAAGTAACCTGGCAACAGCTGCTTTCCCCTGAAGAGTCATTTCCCAATACTGCTCCCCCCTCCAAAATCAGTATCCAGAATGGTATACTTGTTTTCAAAGGGAATGGCCGCAGAGGAATTCTGGACTCTCTGCCTACTCCCTTTGCCATTCCTGGTGGTTGCCCATTAACTCGGTGCCTGGAACCCGACAGGGAGCAGGGAACACCTTTTGGATTAAATTGTGTTCATTTAAAGGTAACAGGGCTGACAGGTAAAGGTAACGAACGCAGGGAGTGGATCTTTACATGGGACTGTGATACGTCAGTCATTACAGAAACCTGGCTAAGCGAGGGACTTAGGTGCGACCACCTCACAAAAGCTTTTTTGTATTAAGTTCTCAGTGTCTTGGATGATCCTAAATGTGTCAACCTCCAGTTTTCAAACACGGGCTCCGATGAGCTGCAGCTGTGTGCACGCACCACATGTGTAGTCATCAGATACAGTGGAAATCTCCGTGAGCTCCGACATCCCACAAGGGGAATATGTGACTGTCCTAACTAACATCTCAACTGCAATAAGACTAGACTCATAGAGTCATAGAAATGTACAGCACCAATCAACCACACCGCCCTGTGGCCCAACATTTCAACTCCCCCTCCCACTCTGCCGAGGATATGGAGGTCCTGGGCCTCATTCACCGCCGCTCACTCACCACCAGACACCTGGAGGAAGAATGCCTCATCTTCCGTCTCGGAACACTTCAACCCCAGGGCATCAGTGTGCACTTCAACAGTTTCCTCATTTCCCCTTCCCCCACCTCACCCTAGTTCCAAATTTCCAGCTCAGCACTTTCCCCATGACTTGTCGGGACTTGTCCGACCTGCCTATCTCCATTTCCACCTATCCACTCCACCCTCTCCTCCCTGACCTATCACCTTCATCCCCTCCCCCACTCACCCATTGTACTCTATACTACTTTCTCCCCACCCAACCCTCCTCTTGCTTATCTCTCCACGCTTCAGGCTCAGTGCCTTTATTCCTAATGAAGGACTTTTGCCTGAAACGTCGATTTCGAAGCTCCTTGGATGCTGTCTGAACTGCTGTGCTCTTCCAGCACCTCTAATCCAGAATCTGGTTTCCAGCATCTGCAGTCATTGTTTTTACCAACAAGTTCACACCGACCCACCACGGGTAATTTAGCATGGCCAATTCACCTAACCTGTACATTTTTGGACAGTGGGAGGAAACTGGAGGCTCCAGAGGCAACCCACGCAGACGCGTGAAGAATGTGTAAACTCCACACAGTCAATCGCCTGAGGCGAAAATTGAACCTGGGTCTCTGGCGCTATGAGGCAGCAGTACAAACCACTGTGTCGCCGTGCCTCCCATGGTGAAAGGGAAATTATATTTTGCTCTGTAAAATCATGAAAAGTATTTCTGGAGATGCCTGAGATTGTAACAAGCAGACTTGATAAAGGGAATCTGGTAGACACTAGGCTTTCCAGAGATTGTCCACAAGTTATTAGAAAATAAATGTTCTTACACAAGACAGAAGTTCGTTGGATGACGGCTAATGTGGCAACATGGGATGATGATTGGTTAACACATAGAAATCAGAGAGTCAGGATTAGTGGAGCGTCATGATCAAGGTGTATCTGCTGGAGTACCACAAATATCAGTCCAATTGCATCAGTTATTTACATTCTATGCTGATAGCCTGACGGCGGGAGCTAAGTGCAATACACATCCGAGGTTGTGGATGACTCTGAGAATCAAAAGGCAGGCTGTTATTTAACGGAGGGGACTTCCAGAAAAGGAACAGTACAAAGGGATTGGAGTGTTACTGTGTATGAAACATAAAGCCAGCATGCTGATGCAGCAAGTAACTAGGTTGGTTCATTAGGAGGCTTCCCTGGGCTGAAAGGGTTGAGTTATTGAGAACCTCTAAGATGGTGAAGCGATTATTCATTGGGTTTTAAATAAATGAGGAGTGATACTGCTGAAAAATACAAGACAGAGAAAGGGCTTGAGTCTCAAACTCGAGGATATAGATACCGAATATGGAACATCGATTTCAATCTGAGACACAAAGTGATATCCTCTCTCAGAAGGTATTGAATGTCTAGAATTCCAGAACCCAGAGAGTTATGAATAGATACACGGAGTCAGCACGAAAGTGGAGTTGAGCCTTGAAGTAGATCAGCTATGTTCTTATAAAGGACAGGACAACCTTGAGGGCCGAATAGCCTACTCTTGTTCCTATTTATTCATTTGATATGTTATGCTTTTGGAAAGTAACTGATTATTTTCCTGGAAGTTGTGTTATACAATGTTGCATTCAGGGAGAGCAGAGGATTTGTTTGAGTTAACCCCTGGTGGGGTATGGGGGCTGTATTCCCAGCGTATCTGGGTCTGTAACGTGACCCACGTTTGGAAAAAGGGATTGGGGGTGGGGTCGCTTCCTGACCCAGCCTGCATTTCCAAATACATTTTCAAAACTACACCTCACCATCGGAGTGGCCTCGATCTGCCCCTATATATGGTCCGTAGGGCTGAATGGAACATAAGAACATAGGGCTGAGGGACACGAGTGGGCCATTCGACCCTTTGAAACTACTCCACCAGTAAATAAAGGAGCAAATGCTGGAAAATCTCAGCAGGTCTGGCAGCATCTGTAAGGAGAGAAAAGATCTTACGTTTCGAGTCTAACGGAACCTTTGTCAAAGCTAAAAAAAGGTGCAGAAATAGGGAGGTATGTTTTCTCGTATAAATACATACCAATTTCTCCACTTTTCTTTAGCTTTGACAAAGGGTCAGTTCGACTTGAAACGTCAGCTCTTTTCTCTCCTTACAGATGCTTCCAGACCTGTTGAGATTTTCCAGCATTTTCTCTTTTGGTTTCAGATTCCAGCATCCGCAGTGATTTGCTTTATCCACCAGTAAATAAGGTCGTGCTTCATCCCATTGTGTTCCCAGCTGCACTTCTCTCTCCATATACCATTATCCCATTTCACCTGTCTATAGACAACCAGATGATGCCAGCCTCAATATAATATAAGGATTCAGCGGGCAGAAGATAATGTTTTGTGATATGTAAACATCCCTTGTGGGCGGGGGTGGTGTGGGGGTAAATTACCCTATCAAGTGTCATTGGTACTTTGGACTTTGTTTCGTTCTTTGTTTTTTTTATGTGTTTAGCTTTGGAAAGTTTTGAGAGCTGGTTATGTGTAGTAGTTTTAGTTTGTACAGTTTTTAGACTCTCTGAGTCTTCTTTCATTAATGATCAGCGATGTGTAATTGGATGTGAAACTTTAGAGTTGAAATGTTGCTACAGTGTGTTATAGATAATGATGTGCTTAAATGTTGTACCTGGAACATTAAGGGGAGCCATCTGCCAGTAGAGAGGAAAAATATACTTTCTCGTCTTAAAAAGGAGAGGGTTGATGTTGTCCTATTGCAGGAGATGCATCTTGATGACTAGGAACATTTGACGTTACAGCAGGGCGGGCTTGATCGTTTTTATTTCTCGTCTTTAAATACTAGAAGTAGGGGAGAAGCCAGAATGGACAGGAAGAATCTTCCATTTAAATTACTAGATTGTATTCGACACTCACGGGAGGATCATAATCCCCAAAGCCTTGATGCATGAGAAATAATACAGTATTTTGAATGTTTATTGCCACCACCCCACCACCCCCGCCCCCCAGCACACCCTATTAAAATCCTGGCTGATGCATTTTCCAAATTAAGTTATCTTGCACCGTGGCACATTGTTGTAGAAGGAGATTGCAACTCTCTTACGGACCCCACAGTGGGAAGAATGGAACAAAATCCCATGCAAGGACTGCACAAAACACTACATAGGACAAGCAGGAAGACAGCTAACGATCCGCATCCATGAACACCAACTAGCCACGAAACGACACGACCAGCTATCCTTAGTTTCCACACACGCAGATGACAAGCAACATGAATTGACTGGGACAACACTACTTTTATAGGACAAGCCAAACAGAGAACAGCCAAGGAATTCCTAGAGGCATGACACTCATCCACATATTCAATCAATAAGCACATCGACTTGGACCCAACATACCGACCACTGCACCATACAGCTGGAACTGACAACCAGAAGCGGCAGATTCAAATCACTACAACTGCCGGAGGAAAGATCACAGAAGCGCTTCACAGGAGGCTCCCAAGCACTGATGATGTCACCTAGACAGTGGACAAAACGTCTGCAACACAAATTCCCAGCTCGGCAAACAGAACCACAACACCTTTATTTTGTGTTTTCATTCTTGTGATTGGACACTTCAAATCCTGACTCATCCTTGGACCCGAACCGCTGGATGAGTCATGGTGACTATTGTTAGAGCATCTGAGTCTGCAACATGACCAACAAATGGAGCAGAGTCTGCAGAGAGGGGAGTCTTCGTAAAATGAAATGAAGGAATCATAATCAGATCAGCCATGGTCTTAGTGAATGGTGGGGCAGAATTGAATGGACGACGAATGTCACTTATTCATATATTTATGTTTGTTCCAAGCAAACTTTTCTTCTCTTCCAGTGTCCCATACTGGTGGGGAGTGAGTCACCTCCTCCTGTTTCTGCATAACAGGATTCTGGGACTTCACTAACCTCCAGATTCCCCCGTGCCCCAGTTTCGAACATTTGAGTGACGTCTCCTGTTCCTGGGACCCTGTCTCGAGCAGTTGAATGACCGCCTTCTGTTCCTGTGTCCCAGCCTCGAGCAGTTTAGTGACTCCCTCCTGTTCCTGTGTCCCAGTCTCGAGCAGTTGAATGACCGCCTTCTGTTCCTGTGTCTCTGTCTCGAGCAGTTGAATGACTGCCTTCTGTTCCTGTGTCCCAGTCTCGAGCAGTTGAGTGACTCCCTCCTGTTCCTGTGTCCCAGTCTCGAGCAGTTGAATGACCGCCTTCTGTTCCTGTGTCTCTGTCTCGAGCAGTTGAATGAACGCCTCCTGTTCCTGTGTTCCAGTCTCGAGCAGTTGGATGACTGTCTCCTGTTCCTGTGTCACAGTCTCGGGCAGTTGAATGACTGCCTCCTGTTACTGTGTCCCAGTCTTGAGCAGCTGAGTGACTGCCTCACAATTCGAGTTTTGTGAAAATAAATTTCCTCCTCCTGCTCTTGAGTAACAGGCTCCAATATCTCTCTGCTCACCTGCTGCTTTTGTGGAATAGATTCGTGGAACTGAATGGCCTCTTCACATTCCTTACAGCTTCTCTTGTCAAAAAGCCTATCTCCTGTTTCTGTAAAGCATCATCAAAGTCTGAATGATGTATTTGACACTCAGTAATTGAGCAAACAATCTGATTGACAGAATTCAGAATTTGAATAGCCTCCTCCTGTTCCTGTGCGACACACTCGAGAGTCAATAGAGTCTCAGAGAAGCACAGCACGGAAAAAGACCCCTCGGTCTAGTCGTTCCATACCGAACGAATATCTTAAATTAGTCTCGTCCTCCTTGCCAGCAGTTGGCCCATCTCCCTCTAAACCCTTCCCATGCATGTATCCATCCAAATGCCTTTTAAATGGTGTAACTGTATCTGCCTCCACCAGGTCTTTTGGCTGTTCAATCCATACACACAGCAGTCTCTGTGTGAAAATGTTGTCCCTCATTTCCCTATTTAAATCTTTCCCCACTCATCTTAAACCTTTGTCTTCTAATTTTGGACTCGTCAATCCTGCAGAAAATACGTTGATTGTTTACCTTACCTATGCCTCTCATGACTTTAGAAACATCTTTATGGTCACCCCTCAGCCTCAACACTTCTAAATAGTCCCAGCCTGTTCAAACTCTCCCTGTGACTCAAACTCTTCAACACCTGCAACGTTGTTTTAAATCTCTTCTGCACCCTTTCAAGTTTGACAACATCTTTCCAACAGCAGGGAGACCAGAATTAAAGGCAGTATTACAAAAGTGGCCAAACCAATGTCCTGCACAGATGCAACTTGTCATGCAAACGCTTAGACTCAAAGCACGCACCAATAAAGGGAAGATCACCAAGTGCCTTCTTCATTACGCTGCCTACCTGTGACGGCACTTTCAAGCAACGGAGAACCTGCACCACATGGATAGCTTTTCTGCCTCACAGGGCAGCGATCCAGGTTTAATTCCATCCTTGAATGACTGGTTGTGTGGAGTTTGCACATTCTCTCCTTGTCTGCGTGAGATTCCTCTGGGTGCTACGTTTTTCTCCCACTGTATAAAGATATACAGGTATGGGTAGATTGGCTATCCTAAATTGTGCACTGTACCCAGTGATGTGAAGGCGAGGTGGATTAGCCATGGGAAATGCACGCTGAGAGGGATAGGGTCAGGGTTTGTCCAGTGGAATACTGTTTAGAGGTTCAGTGTGGATTCGATGGGCGGAAAAGCCTGTTTTCCCACTGGAGGGATTCTATAATGTCTATGGAAAGTTGATTGGCGACTTTCGATAGGACCCTACGTACAAGTCTTGCCCTGATTTGCCTTGCCAAAATGCAATACCTTACATTTATCTCAATTAAACTCCATCTGTCACTCCTCAGCTCACCTATTCAAGTTCCCATTATACTCTGAGAGATAATTCTTCACTTTCGCCTACACCAGCAAATTTGGAATTATCTACAAAGTTAATGATGATACTTCATATATTCAAATGAAAATCATTTGGATAAGTGACAAAAGGCAGCGGACCTGCTATTGACCTTTGCGGCACGCCACTAGTCACAGGTCTCCAAGTTCAATTGAAATTGTCCACTGCCACGCCCGGTCTCCAATATTCAAGAATGTTTTGGATCTAACAGGCAAGCTCTCCCTGGATCCCAGGCAGTCTAACCTTGCTAACCAGTCTACCATATAGAACATTTTTGTTTTCTTACTGAATTCCACAAAGACAACATCCACTGTCCCGCCTTCATCAATCATCTTCATCACTTCCTCAAAAAATTCCACAGAGTCAATGAGACGTGATCTCCAATGTACAAAGCCCTCTTCAGTCCTTGTCTTTCCCAATGCATATCGATCCTTTTCCTCGAAATCTCCTCCAACAATTTAGTCAGCAGGGACGTCAGGCTCACGAGTCTGTAGTTACCTGGTTTTTCCTTACATTCTTAAATAATGACAATATGTTAGCTTCCCTACAGTCTTTTGACACCTCACCTGTGGAAATCAATGATACAAATATATCAGCAAAATGCTAAGCAATTTGCTTCCGAGCTTCCCACAAACCTCTGGGATACAACTGATCAGGTTCCAGGGATTTGTTCACTTTTATGTGATTTAAAATGTTGAACACTTTCTTTTAATATAGACACATTTCATGATATATGTAAAAACAATGACTGCAGATGATGGAAACCAGATTCTGGATTTGAAAGGTGCTGGAAGAGCACAACTGTTCAGGCAGCATCCGAGGAGCAGTAATACCGACGCTTTGGGCAAAGGCCCTTCATCAGGAATGCAGGCAGAGTGTCTGAAGGGTGGAGAGATAAGTGAGATGAGGGTGGGGGTGGAGAGAAAGTAGCATAGACTACAATAGGTGAGTGGGTGAGGGGATGAAGGTGATAGATCAGGGAGGAATGTGGAGTGGATAGGTGGAAAAGGAGATAGGCATGTAGAGCAAGTTAGGGGGACAGTGCTGAGTTGGAAGTTTGGAACTAGGGTGAGGTGGGAGAAGGGGAAATGAGCAAACTGTTGAAGTCCACATTGATACCCTGGGGTTGAAGTGTTCCGAGGCGGAAGATGAGGCATTCTTCTTCCAGGCGTCGGGTGGTGAGGGATTGGCGGTGAAGGAGGCCCAGGACCTCCATGTCCTCGGCAGAGTTGGAGGGGGAGTTGAAATGTTGGGCCACATGGTGGTGTGGTTGTATGGTACGGGTGTCCCAGAGATGTTCACTAAAGCGCTCTGCTAGGTGGCGTCCAGTTTCCCCAATGTAGAGGAGACCGCATCAGGAGCAACGGATACAATAAATGATATTGGTGGATGTGCAGGTAAAACTTTGGATGTGGAAGGCTCCATTCGGGCCTTGGGTGGAAGTGAGTGAGGAGGTTTGGAAGCAGGTTTTGCAATTCCTGCGGTGATGGGCAAGGTGAAAGGACCGGAGGGGGGATTGTAGGGAGACGTGGACCTGACCAAATAGTCACGGAGGGAATGGTCTTTGCGGAAGGCGGAAAGGGGTGGGGAAGGAAATATATCCCTGGTGCTGGGGTCAGTTTGGAGGTGGTGGAAATGTAAGGCGGATGATTTGGTTATGCGAAGGTTGGTAAGGTAGAAGGTGAGCACCGGGGGGTTCTGTCCTTGTTACAATTGGGCGGGTGGGGTCTGAGGCGGAGTTGTGGGATGTGGGCGAGATGCATTGCAGGGCATCTTTATCCACGTGGGAAGGGAAATTGCGGTCTCTAAAGAAGAAGGCCATCTAGTGAGTTCCGTGGTGGAAATGGTCCTCCTTGGAGCAGATACGGCAGAGGCGGACGAATTAGGAATATGGGATGGCATTTTTCCAAGAGGTAGGGTGGGAAGAGGTGTAATCCAGGTAGCTGTGGGAGTCGGTGGGTTTGTAAAAAATGTCGGTGTCAATTCTTTCGTCATTAATGGAGATGGAGAGGTCCAGGAAGGAGAGGGAGGTATCAGAGATGGTCCAGGTAAATTTAAGGTCAGGGTGGAAAGTGTTGATTAATTTGATAAATTGCTCGACCTCCTGGCTGAATACGAGTTGGTGCCAGTGCAGCCATCAATGTAGCAGAGGAAGAGCTGGGGAGTGGTGCCGGTGTCACTATATATTTCTTCGTTAGCTCGCTCTTGTAACCTCCGCCGCATTAAATACTAAGCAGAAATATTTATTTAGTATCCCTCCCATCTACTGTGGTTCCACACATGGGTAGCCTTACTGATTTTAAGGGGCCGTATTCTATCTCTTGTTAATCTTTTGCCATTAAAGGATTTGTAGAATATCTTCAATGCCTCATGAACACTATTTCTGAAGCCATCTCATGTCCACATTTTTCTGGCCCGATTTCCCCGTTGACTATCCACTTACTGCCCTTCTTCCCCTCTCGGGATTGACTTGATCTCAGCTCTGTTTTCCTGACATATGCCTCCTTCGTTACCTTGACCAGAGCATCAATATATCTAGCCATACTTCATTCCATGCCCACACCAGCCTTGCCCATCTCACAAATAGGAACCCGTTGGCTCTGGACTCTCTGAATCCAAGTTTTGATGGCCTTGCATTTTCCAACAATCACTTTATCTTTGAATAGGGTATCCCAATCAGCCTTTCATAGGGCTTGCCTAACATTTTCAAAATTGGCCTCATTTGAAATTACAACTTTAACGTTGACATCATTTTCTATTCCATAATTAATTTAAAATTAATAATTTTTGCGTAACAAACTTGAAAGTTAAATACACACTTCCTGCCCCTCTGTAACGGGCTAGAGAGGCTGAATAGGCTCGTCCAGTCCCTCTGTAATACACTGGAAATGCTGAATGGGCTCCTCCTGTCTCTCTGTAATCGACTCAAGAGGCTTAATAGACTCCTCCAGTTCCTCTATAACAAACTCGAGAGGCTGCATGGCCTCCTCCTGTCCCTGTGTAACAGATCCGAGACATAGTAACCCGTGGATTACGAGCAGCTGGTAAACTGTATCTCATGGAGGTATATTCGTTCTTCGTTACAGAAATACAAACAACACAATGTACTCCAGGTGCCCTCTCAGTAACACCTCATACAGCTGCAGCGATCCATCTCTTTGTTTTGAATGATTCTGTTGATAAAATGTGCCAATATTCCAGCTTTCCACCTTTTCAAGTACCAATAAGCTAATATGGGCTGAATGGCCTTCTCCTATCCCTCTGTAAGAGACCCATAGGGACAGAATTGCTCCGGTCTGTTGCTGAGCAGCAGTCTCAATGCTATGTCTCATCGTTATGAAAGGATTTGATAACAGGGCATTAAAACCAGGAGTAGCCTCACACTGGTCAATAAGTGCCGTACTTTGGGTTACGGTATCTAGAAACCTACCACACGATCTGTTATTTTATAACTGCCTCCTTTCATATACAGATTGGAACATATGTAGACCCCTGCAGTGTTCTGTTAATACCCTCATATACAAGGAAAAATAGAGTAAAAGGATTGAAATATTTATGGTCGATCCCTCAGCAATCCTCATCCATGCCATCCAAAATCAGTAAATGTTCTATTTTATAGTGATATGAAAGTGATGCATGGAACTGGTTACTGAGCCTATTTGTTCAGTGACCGTTATTAATACCTGTCTCCATGGATTCTAATTATTCCAGTGGAGAGTTTCCATCTTTTAATGATAATTGGGCGCCGTTCAATGTGTTATCCCATACCATGAGCGGGAGCATCACCGACAGCACTGACAGGGATCAGTAGCTCCAGAGAGAGGGAGAGGAGAGATCAGAATCTGAGAATATTAGAATGAAATGTTCCAACAAAGGATCAGAATCTGAGAACATTAGACTGGAATATCCCAACAATAGACAGGGGTTTATCCAATTATGTTTGGTATCTTTCTGCATTTCATTGGTTGTCCTTATAATTACAGATCTATTATGCCCTTCTCATTATTCTATATTTTTATTATCCATTCCTGGCTATCGTTGGTGTTCCTGGTAAGTGTCACTGTCCAGATTTTGTTTTCTATAAACCGGTTATGACTGTATTACTGTTCTTTCATATAGTCTACACTTCATGTCAATATTATTGCTCCTGTTGAAACTCTGAATCCAGATATTTACTCTGCAGACCACAACTAACTACGTCAACGAAAGTGTTCGGTTACTGTCTCCCTCTCTGCTCTGGCAGTGTTACTCATGGGTCTCTATATTGACTGACTCAGTTTCAGCGGAGAACCACAATGTATTGTATCATTCCCTTTGTTATTTAAATATTAAGAGCATGGAGGTCACTGTCTACTGTTCTGGTTACAAACTCCACTTCCTTCCACTGTTTCCAAACCATCTCTGGCCAATATCTGCGGCTGAAGCAGACGAGTCATAACTGTGGGAAATCCCTTTGACCATGAGCTGATTCCTGACACCATGCCCTGCCCATTTCTAACTTGACATGCTCACTACTCCAGAATTTATCTCACTGGCTCATTCCATCTGCTGTTTGGATATTGAGCTATGAAACACAGACTTAAGGAAGCCAATAATCTGCTGCTGACACGCCTAGCTTCAAATCTGCTGAAGCAAATCTGATTCGAACTCACACCAAACTCCCATCCATCTGTCACTCATGTGCACGCAGATATAAATTGCTATTGTATCTGGCAATGCCTTTATTTTAACATTCTCAAACACTTTATCTCATCTGTCCATGAAACATATCTCGTTCTCTCTGTCGATTAACAAAAATCCTGCCAGTTGTTCGTATTTCAAATAATTTCCTCCATGTGCGTTCCTCTCAATCAATGAGTTTCACATTCAACCACGCCTATCGCAAGCACACACACACAGTTTCTTTCAGTCTCTCTCAGTCACACACTCACAACAAATCTTCCCATTGTAGACAGTAATCTGATACGAGTATAGTTAGCATATGATAGTAGTTTGCAATACTCTCCATGCTGGGCAGATAGTGCAGTTTACTGAGCAACACACAAGCATGGTCTGCACAGTTCTCCATGCTGGGCTGTCATCTTGTCCCAGTGTATGTTGTTTGTGGTGTTTTGTGAAGCAGATTGAGAATTTGATGGAACAAACCATTCCAGCTGATCTGACAATGCCTTTATTCAATGTTCTCATTCTTGTCATTTTACTCTTGAAGATCTCACTTCGCCAGTTAGTTCCACTGCTCTGTCTTTTCCCCATATTTCGACAACATCCTCTCAGTTAATTCACGATCTGCTTCTACCTTTAATGTAAATCTCTCTGTTGTCTTGGGTTTTGACTCCCTCGTGTATCGAGCATAGCTCAGAAATAATGAAATGGTGTGCATCAGGCTGTTCACTTCCTGGTATGTCCTATGTGATCGTCCATGGACAGGGGTGTTTCAGAAGTTATGAGACATATCCTTGTAAATTTGTCTGTACCTGTGTTTGCCCCGCTCAGGTGACCTTGCGATCAGTAACAGGAGAAGGCCCCTTGAGTAAAGCACCAGGCATCTAAATTGTGTGACAATGCTGTCACTTTTTTTTTCCAAAATAGATTATTTGCTCCTTTTTTAAAAAAAGCAAGAGGTATGAAAGGCCAAACTGCCTACTGAAAACTGCTTAAGTAAATAACTTACGAGGATTTTTGAGTTTTTAATAAATACTAGGAGCAATGGCCAGATCGCACATACCAGGCTTTCTAGTGTTTTCCTTGTAGCTGTAACAGTCACCAGGTGCTTGGTGTCCCAGAAGGGTTGGAAGTTTTAGTAAATTATCCCTTGCTGCTATTGTCTCTGAAACCTCACTTGATGCTGTTTCTTCCTGGATTGGAGAACTGTATGCAAGAATGTATGTCTGAATGTTCCTTTTTGCCAAGGGGCGTGTTTTTGGGATGTTTGTATATTGGAACAGTTCATTTGCAGAAGGTATGTATCCATTATTCGGTTAAGGTTTCCAATGGTTAAGTTATTCTAAATTCCTCTTTATTTTGTATGGATTTTCATTGGAGTGTTTAAATATGTTGTGTTTTGCTTAATGATGATATTTTTGACCAGTAGCATCGTATCTGGAATACCCACTTCACATCTACCTTTAAAATAAGAACACGTTGGCATCTAAACTAACTTCTTAAAATAGTTTGAGGCAGTCTAGTTAGTCCATAGCAAACTGAGGACTCTTGTCTGGTTCTAAATCGATAATATGAATTGGGTTTAGAATTATAATCCCTACAGTGTGCGAACTGGCCGTTCGACCCAACAAGTCCACACTGACTCTCCGAGGATTAATCTACCGAGACCCATTCCTCTATCCTATTATTACACATTTATCCCGACGAAGGCACCTAACCCACACATCTTTGAAAACTCTGAACAATTTAGTATGTCCAATTCACCTGACATGCAGATCTTTGGATTGTGGGAGGAAACCAGAGCATCCAGAATAAGTTCATGCAGACACTGGAGAGTATGCATTGGGAGACTATTGGGTTCAAAGTTCGCATATGGTAGTTGTTAGTGTCGTTTGTTCCGGATGTTGAATTCAGTAGGTTTAAACAGTGTTTTGTGTATAAAGATTCTTTCAGTCACTCAGAGTTCTCTAGGAGTGGAAGAAGTGAAGTTGCGGGTTTTACAAAAGGCAATGAAGGCAAAGCTGTAGGAATTGACAGACAAGCTGGAGTTGGGGTTGGGTTTGTCTGTGGGAAAATGAGAGATAATTGCAGCTATAGCTCGGCAATTACATTTGATGGAACCGCCATCGGACTCTTTGGAAATGGCTCGAATTCAATTTCAAATTAGCCACTTTGAATATGAGAAGGAATTGAAACAGTTTGAATTATGATGAACAGTAGAAATAAAAGGAAAGGAAATGAAGAAGAAGAAAATGAGAGAAGATGAGCAGAGAGTTTCAACTTAAAAGAATTGACAATTAGAGAGGAAAGTTGACATAGAAGGCGGAGATGAAGGTAGACCGTAAGCTGAATAAGGAGGATAGTGAGTTTGATCAACCCTGTAATAGCCAAAAGCCTGATGGGGTTTTGTTTAAATACATCCAGGCATTAACTAAATTTGATGAGAAGGATGGCGATGCCTTTTGAATTTCATTTGAGAAAGAGGCTAAACAAATGTAGTGGCCAGTGACCATGTGGATTTAGTTGATCCAAACAAAGCTGTATGGAATTTGCATCACTATCAGGAGGTACCTGGGGAGTACGAGGAGGTGAAGAACGCCATCTGAAGAGCATGTGAGCTTGTTCTAGAAGCCAACAGAGAGCATTTCAGGAGTCTAAAAAAGTGTCCCGGTTTCAAGGCACATTGAGTTTGAAAGAATCAAACAAAGTAATTTTGAAAGGTGGGGAAGAGTATTAAAAACAGAGCAAACCTATGACACTCTTAGAGAGATTCTTATTTTGGAGAAGGTCAACACTTCACTTCCTGCAGTCGTGAGAACTCGTGTGGAAGAGCAGAGAGTAACAATGGCAAGCATAGAAGCTGAAAAGGCTGAAAAGGCTGATGACGATTGGGTTCAGAAATCAAAGTTTGATTTCTCTGAGAGATTGAGAAGAATGCGCGAGATTTTCTTAAAACATATACCAGTGAAAGTAAGGTTTACTGGCACAGGCCAGGAGCACCAGGTAAAGAGGTTACAGCATTAAGAGGTACAGAAGCATGTAACACTTTCATGCTGAGACATGAGGAGCTAGGTCTTTCAGAACGAGTATTGGAGAGATGAGGAGTGCTCCATTATGTAACATGTGGTTGGAGTGTCCGGTGGAAACATCAACAGATTTATTTCACAATGTGGAAGGAGACCTTGAGCTTGGTTTTGGCGTTACAACATTTCAGCATTTAAATTGCGAATAACATACATGAGACAAATCTTTATCACTGACCGTAGCCCCTTAAAGTTTTTGGAGAAGTTTAAGGAGAAAAATACCAGTCTGTTTTTATTGAGCTTATTATTGCTGCCATTCAATTTGAAATTATATAGGTGACAGGGCGAGAAAACTTACGTTTTGACACGTTGTTGAAACTTGGACGAAGAAAGACAAACCATTCTGTGGCGGGAGTAAAATAACTGAAATCGAATCTAGTTGTGAACATTTGTATGCTCAGAGACAAATTAATAGATATGCATCTCAGGCTATTAATAGAGAAAAATTAGGTGGTCTAAAATGAACCCACCTTTGTATATTGATGGATTATTTTATTAAAGGTGGAGTGGTGAGGATACTATCACTGTAAAAAGGTTATTTTCTCTTTTTTTTTTGAAGAGAGGTTTTAAAGGCAGAGGTGCAGAACCGCTGTCTGAAAACAGTTTAAGAAAATAACTGACAAAACCTTTAGGCTTCATTAAAACGGTGATAAAAATGGAAGGGCAGTGGCTAGCTCTCCCAGACCAGGTTTCCGTGTTTTGTTTTTAGCTGCAACATTCAGAAGCTGCTGGGCATTCCAGAAGGGTTGGAAGTTTCAATACACGGTCCCGAGCTGCTTTTCTCTCTGAAATCTCTGTTGACGTTGTTTCCCCCTGGATTGGGAAACTGCTGTAAGGATCTGTATTTGAATATATCTTTGTGCCAAGCGGTGTAAACCAAGAAGGTACAGTATCTATTGTTTGTGTAAGTTCCAACATATAAGCTATCTCAAAATATTATTTTGTTTGATTGTATTTTAACTAAAGCATTTGAATAGATTATATTTTGCTTAACGTCGAGTGGTTTGACCAGTCACAACATATCTGGAATGCCCACTTCACAACTATATTCAAAATAAGGAAAGGTTTGGGTCTAAGCAGTCTTCTTAAAATATTTTGCGGGGATCTAGTCCTGCCAGTGGCTGTTCGGGTTAAAGTTTCATTCAGCTTCTATGACCGGAACTTTCCAGGCATGAGCTGGTGATATATCCATCATTCCCCCGTATCTCAATCTCAATGTCACCATTCGGTGACGGAGGATGTATATGGTGGACGCGGTAAATATATTGTTTCTCCCACAGCAGGGAGCTATCGGGTGTATCCTTATTTTCCCAGTATAGTGGGATTCCCGATGGTTTACATGGCAACCTCAGAGTACCCATGTCAATGAGGAGATGTAGAGGAACTGAAAGAGCTCTCTCTATTAATGTTACCGTGTGTCC
Source organism: Chiloscyllium plagiosum (assembly GCF_037043375.1). Lineage (NCBI taxonomy): Eukaryota > Metazoa > Chordata > Chondrichthyes > Orectolobiformes > Hemiscylliidae > Chiloscyllium > Chiloscyllium plagiosum. The sequence continues at coordinate 68,048,831 of NW_028270178.1, read as the reverse complement.
ATGCACAGTACATCATGTTGGTGAATGCCTCTGTCCTGCTAGCAGCCACAGTTCCTTCATTCAGAAGCAGGAAGCCATTCCCATCGTCTCTGGTCTCCATGTAGAAAGGAATGAATTTATCTTGGATAACGGCCGTCCCCTTGATACACATTTCAAAACATTATCCCACCACTAACCAACCACAACAAAATATTCCACGTATACAGAGAGCAATGGCGTCACATGGAGCGTCAAGGAGCTGACGATCAGAGCAAACCCTCCCATGTCTGAATGGGTCCGAGTGAATCCCCCAGTACACAATATCATCAAGTTCCTGTAATCCCTCCCCATTTCAGTAACATACTGCCTTTCATTATTCCTGTAAATGAAATGACAGGTTATATCATGTTATATTCCACCTACCCAACTATTATCCATTGTTTTACCACTCTGTATCTATTTGCCGACGCTCCACCCTCTCTTGATAATGTAATCTCTTCCTTATCACCGCGACATCACCAAACTCAGTGCCAGTACATCTATTCAATCCCACTGATCATTGATATAGATTGTAAATAGTTGAGGACCCAACGGTGATCGCTATATGACTCAACATTTTACGACCAGTCCAACTGATTAAGACTGATTTATCTGGAGCGCCTGTTCCCTGTTTGATAGCCAGTCTTCTCCCATTCCTGTGTAACACATTCGAAGGGCTGAATAAGAACGAGGAGCATCAGTCGTCTATTCAGCCCCTCGAACCTGTTCCGCTATTGAATACAATCATGGCTGATATCATCTCTGCTCCACCATTGAATGCAATCATGGCTGATGTCATCTCTGCTCCGCCAGTGAATACAATCATGACTGATGTAATCCCTGCTCCACCATTGAATACAATAATGGCTGATGTCATCCCTGCTCCACCACTGAATACAATAATGGCTGATGTAATCCCTGCTCCACCATTGAATACAATAATGGCTGATGTCATCCCTGCTCCACCATTGAATACAAACATGGTTGATGTCATCCCTGCTCCACCATTGAATACAAACATGGCTGATGTCATCCCTGCTCCACCATTGAATACAATAATGGCTGATGTAATCTCTGCTCCACCATTGAATACAATAATGGCTGATGTAATCTCTGCTCCACTATTGAATACAATAATGGCTGATGTAATCTCTGCTCCACCATTGAATTGTCATCCCTGCTCCACCATTGAATACAAACATGTCTGATGTAATCTCTGCTCCACCATTGAATACAATAATGGCTGATGTCATCCCTGTTCCACCATTGAATACAAACATGGCTGATGTCATCCCTGCTCCACCATTGAATACAAACATGGCTGATGTCATCCCTGCTCCACCATTGAATACAATAATGGCTGATGTAATCTCTGCTCCACCATTGAATACAATAATGGCTGATGTAATCTCTGCTCCACTATTGAATATAATAATGGCTGATGTAATCTCTGCTCCACCATTGAATACAATCATACTTGATGTCATCCCTGCTCCACCATTGAATACAATAATGGCTGATGTAATCCCTGCTCCACCATTGAATACAATAATGGCTGATGTAATCCCTGCTCCACCATTGAATACAATAATGGCTGAAGTCAGTGCGGTCCCTGTTCCACTTTCCTGCCATCTCTCTATCCTAAAACGCTGGGCTCTTGCTGTAGATTATGCCACATGAAAAAAAAAATCCATTCCACATCTTCACTTTCAATTACTCTTAAAATTTTGCAGATCTCAATAAGATCTCCTTTCATTCTTAGAAAATTGAGTTTATGGTCCTTAACTGCTCAATTTCTCTTCTTTAGACAACCGTTTAATCTCTGGAATCAATCTAATGAACGTCTTCTGAATTACCTCCAATGCAAGTGGATCCTTCCACAAGACAGGGCATCTAAACTGTACTCCAGTTGCAGCTTCGCGAATGCCTTGCATAGCTACACCAAGACACCCTACCTTTCTACTCTGTCTTTTTCCAAATAGACACTGACATTATGCTTGCATTTCTCATTACTTGCAGTACACGCATGCAGGTTTTCTGTGATATGCAAGTGGACACCGATATCCTTCTGCTCCTAAACACTTTGAAGTTTCTCTACATTTAGAGAATAATTTGCCTTTCTATTATGCTGGCCAACTTGAATAACCCATACTTATCCAATTTAATTTTCATTGCCAAATTATGGCCAATTCAACCAACCTACCCATATTTATTTTGATATCTCTTCCATCTTCATTCCGAAGTAATTTCCCTCCAATGTTAGTGTCCTCTGTTGTGATTCTGTTCGCCGAGCTGGGAATTTGTGTTGCAGACGTTTCGTGCCCTGTCTAGGTGACATCCTTAGTGCTTGGGAGCCTCCTGTGAAGCGCTTCTGTGATGTGCTTATTGATTGAATCTGTTTTCCCAGTCGAGCTCATGTTGCTTGTCATCTGCGTGATTGGCTATTAAGGATAGCTGGTCGTGTCGTTTCGTGGCTAGTTGGTGTTCGACTGGGGCAGCACTACTATTATAGGACAAGCCAAACAAAGAACAACCAAGGAATTCCTAGTGGCATGACACTCATCCACAGATTCAATCAATAAGCACATCGACCTGGACCCAATATATCGATCACTGCAATGGACAGCTGGAACTGACAACCGGAAGCGGCAGATACAAACCACTATAAATGCTGGAGGAAACATCACAGAAGCGCTTCACAGGAGGCTCCCAAGCACTGAGGATGTCACCTAGACAGGGGACGAAACGTCTGCAACACAAATTCCCAGCTTGGCGAACAGAACCACAATAAAGAGCACCCGAGCTACAAATTTTCTCACAACTGAGTGCCCTCTGTAAATAGTACTTTCTATCTAGTCAACCGAGTAATAATATCGAACGCAAATAGTTGAGGCATAATTACTGAAATGTATGGTACTCCACAAATTATATTTTCCAAAAGAAAATGACACATTTATTCCATCTGACTGCATTTTGTTGGTTAACCAATCCTCCATCCAAGCTAATAAATTATTGCTAAACCCATATTCTCTGATCTTACCACTTACTCTTTGGAGAAGCGACATATCCGATGCCTTCAGGAAGACCAGATACATTCCGTCTGCAGGAATCCAACGATCCAACTTGTTTGTCACATCCTTAAGTAACTCAAGCAAATAATTCATACTTGGTTTATCCTTCGTAAAAACGTGTTGACTCTGATGGATTGTGGTTTAACTTTGCAAATGTCCTCAACAAAGGATTCCAATAATTCTCCTTAAATTACAATAGTTTTATCGATATGTTTTAATGTAATGTATACAGTTATTATAAGTTTTTCCCTTTTCAAAACCTTTACGTTTTCTTTGAATTCCTGTTTAACGGGCACACGTTTTTTAATGATCTACTCCAATTGCTGTGTACGTGGCATGTGTGACTGAATGGATTCATCATCCTGCTGGTACAAACTCAATGGGCTGACATGTTTCTGGTTTTCCAATATTCTCATCTCTATGGCCAGAATGACCTCCTCCTGTTTATGTGTTAGAGGGTTGTGGAATTATGGAATCATCCTGTTGCTGTGTAACATTTTGAGGGGATGATGGGTCTTCTCATATTCTTTCATAACAGGCTGGAGATACTGAACAGTCTCCTGATGTATCCCTGAGATGGGACTGAGGGGGTGATTGGTCTTCTCCTGTTCTCACACAACAGACACATGTCTGAATTACCTCCAACGTTCTTATTTTAAAAAGTCTCCGATGCATTGTCTCCTTATCCAATTCCCCTACAAAGGATCGGAGGGGTTGACTGACATCCTGTTATCTCAGTGTAACAAATCTCCAGTTATTATGTGGCCTCTTCCAGTTCCTGTGTTGCAGACTTGAAGAGGCTGAATGGACTGATTCTCTTGCTGTGTAACAGGATACTGGTGCAGCATGGCCTATTCTGAGTCCAGTGCTTTGACTCGAGGGGCTGATTGGCCTCCTCATGTAACCTTACATCAGGCTCCAGGGCTGAATACCCTTGTCCTGTTCTGGTGTAAAAGGGTCAAAGGCGTGAATACCCTTCTGCTGTTCTTGTGCAACAAGCTGGAGAAGTGGAATAGATTCCTCCATTTATTGTGTAATTGACTTCTATTGCTGACTCCTTCTGGTGTTCGATGTAAAAATCTGGTCATCTTTCGTTCTTCTAAACGCAACATGATCATCTTTTCCTTATAGTTTAACATCTTCATGACGGGAATCAGTTGAGGGAACTATCTCTGAGCTGCTTCGAATATAACAATATCCGTTCCTCAGTGAGGAGACTAAATCTGTACACGCTACTCCAGATGTGATCTCACTAAGACGCTGTACCACGGCAGCAACACTTTTCCAGCCTGCTGTAAGGTCCCCACCCAGGTTAGAGCAGTCTCAGCTGGCTGGGGAAATACATAGCATTGTTGAAAAATCATTGTCCTTCTCTACCCCACCAGCCTAACAGGAGATCTGAAGAATAGCATAAATGATGTGGCGAGATGATCTCTAACATTAATTTACCCAGATCCCAACCCGAGCTCGGGTTCTACGAATCCAGTAAGTTGGCGCTCAGAAACAGCAAGGAGGAGCAGACATTGATGGGAGTTATATATCAAAGTGAAAGCTGCAATACAAATACTGGGTATGTTATAAAACAGGAAAATGAGATATACATGTTTGTGGCTACTGCAGTAATAGTGTACTGTTTAAGTTAGATCTAAGCTGCGTTATCCCATCTGAATGCTAATGCTGGAAAAATGGATTTCATGAGCATGTGTGAGATGGCTTGTATTAATATTATGTCGAGCACCGAGCTCTAGATCAGGTTATTTAGGAATTGGTGTTGGATGATCAGAAGAGCTAATTGAAAACTTTGCTATAAAGGATCCTTTGGGACCAGTGATAATAATGCATTGATTTTCTTTTATGATGCTTGAGTACACGACAATTTTTGTTTTATTTTAAGTAACGTTATAAATCTGAGTCATGCAAGCCATGAAGGTGTGAGGAGAAAGTGGGAACTACAGATGCTGGAGATCAGAGTCGAAGAGTATGGTGCAGTCAGGCAGCATACTAGAAGCAGGGGGCATAAGCCCTTCATCAGGAATGAGGCTTGTGGGCCAAGGGGGCTGAGGGATAAATGGGAAGTGGGTGTGGTAAAGGGGAAGTAACTGGGAATGCGATAGGTAGATGAAGGTGGGGTTGAAAGTGATAGGTGATGAACGGAGACAGAACGCCTTATCTGCTGCATCCATTACACCCAATGTAGTCTTCCCTATATTGGAGAGACAGGACGCCAACTTGTGGATCATTTCAGGGAATATCGCTGGGACAGCCACATTGACCAACTCCACCGTCTTGTGGCTGAACACTTTAACTCCCCTTCCCTGTCTGCTAAGGACATGAGGGTTCTGGGCCTGCTCCATCGCCATTCCCTAACCACCAGAAGCCTGGAGAAAGAAAACCTCATCTTCTGCCTTGGGATCCTCCAACCAAAAGGGACCATGGTGAATTTCACCAGTTTCCCCACTTCCATAAACCCCATCTTGTCCAAGTCCAACCTTGCAACCGCCATTTTGAACGTTCCTATATGTCCATCTACCATCCCATCAGCCCCACCTTCATCTACTTACTAGATCAAAGGAGGCAGCTTAGAAAAATGCCAAGTGTTGTAGTAAGCCAGTGGATTCAGAGAAATGTAAGGCCCAGTAAAGGATGGCCAAGAAACTGAGAACAAAATCATAAACGTAAAGCATGCAAACAAAAGAAAAGCAAAGGACTGCTAAAAAGCTTCTGTCAATGTATGAAACAAAATCAAAAACAAGGTCAAATGTGGAACAGTGAGTGTACAGACAGGATCACTTACTGTAGAGAACAGAAAAATCACAGGGAAAAGAAACAGTTATTTTTGTGTCCATCTTCAAGGAAGAATATTCAGAAATTCTCCCAGAAATACCAAGAGACCATGGGATTTGTGTAAGTAAAATCAAAGATCATTCATATCAGTGATGAGGTTGCCTTTGAAAAGATAGCCGGATTGAGTATTGATAAAGCTGGAAATGTGTTGCTGGAAAAGCGCAGCAGGTCAGGCAGCATCCAGGGAACAGGAGAATCGACGTTTCGGGCATAAGCCCTTCTGTGGTACAGCGACTTAGTGAGATCACATCTGGAGTAGCGTGTACAGATTTAGTCTCCTCACTGAGGAACGGATATTGTTGTATTCGAAGCAGCTCAGAGATAGTTCCCTCAACTGATTCCCGTCATGAAGATGTTAAACTATAAGGAAAAGATGATCATGTTGCGTTTAGAAGAAGCTCAGTTTGCTTACTTTGGAGCAGAGAAGGCTGAGGGGGATGTGATTCAGAAGGATAAGATAATGAGGGACATGGACAGGGTGGATAGACAACAGCTGTTCTTTTTAGTCAGAGGGTCAAGAACAAGGGAGCAGAATTTTACAGTGAAGGGTTTGAGGAACAGAGAGTATTTAATTTTTTTTCACCCAGAGGGTGTTGGGGTCTGGAATGCACTTGCTGAGAGGGGAGTTATTATGGCTAACCTCACAACCCTTAAAAAGTGCTTGGACGAGCACTTGGAAGTGTCATAGCATTCCTGGCTATGGACCTGGTGTTGGAAAGTGGGACTAATATAGATCGTGCTGTATTTCTGATGGCACATAGTCTATAGAACTGTGAGTGTATGGTGTGAAAGGTCAATTATTGAGCAGGTGAATGCACGAATTGCTCGGTTTCTGAAAAGTGAACTGTAATAGCGTGTTAAATCATGTCAATGTGAGACGTATGAGAAAGTAAGTGCAGCTTCCTTACAATCTGAAACCAGAGAATGTGCAATGGGAAACAGAGAAATGGCAGGACGATGAAGTCACTACTTCCGTCCTGTCTTCACCGAACTTTCTAACAATACTAGGAAAACCAAGTCTGGTGTGGGAAAATGACATAGTACACGGAACATAGTAAGTAAATGGTTTAGGAGAAATTATTGGGACTGAAAATAATGGTCATAGACAACATTAACATAGATTTAAGAAATGGGAACTATGATTGAGAAACAGACTGGGAGACAAATGAAAGAGAAACAATGGATGTAACACATTTAGATTTTCAGAAAAAAAATCTTTGGTAAAGCGCCAAGCCTAGTTTGCAAAATCAAATCTGAGTGGATTGGGGTTAATATATGGCCATGTTTCTAGAATGGGACAGCTGGCAGGAAGCGCTGAATAGAATTAAACAGACTCGTCAAGCAACAGCCTGACATTGTCTGTAAAGGATAATTCTGTGAGTATGACTATGTCCCAGACACCCCATCACCTTCCCCGAATTGCTCCTGTCTCACTAGCAGGACAGACACAGCAGATGTGACGGCAGAGTGGGATACAGTTGGAAGGGAATTACTCTGGGAGTCCTCAATAGTGACTCTGTATCCAATGAAGTCTCATGGCGTTAGTTTAGACATCGGAAAGGAAATCTCCTGCTGATAACCATGTACCAGCCTCTCTCAACTGATGGATCAGTACTCCTCCATGCTGAACTACACTTGCAGGAAACGCTGACGCTGGTAAGGACGCAAAATGTACTCTGGGTGCGGGATTTCAATATCCACCTCCAAGAGTATCTCAGCTACAGCATTACGGATCGAGCTGGCCGGGTGCTAAACAATATAACTGCTAGACTGGGTCTGTGGCAGGTGATGAAGGAACCAGCTAGAGGAAAGTACATACTTGATCACATCCTTATTATTCTACCAATAGCAGAAGTATCTGCCCATGACAATATTGGTAAGAGTGACTACCGCGTAGTCATTGTGGAGACAAGTCACACCTTCACATTGAGAATAGCCTCCAACATTTTGGGTGGCACTATCACCATACTAAATAGGACAGAACTTGGAACAGATCTAGCAGCTCAAGTCTGGGTTTCCATAAGGCGTTGTGGGTCATCAATAGCAGCAGAATTGTACTCCCACACAACGTCATGGCCTGTCATATCCCCCTCACAACAATTACCATCAAGCCAGAGGACAACCTTGGTTCAATGGAGTGTGCAGGAGGGCAGGAGCAGCACCGGGCACACTTGACATTGAGATGTCAGCCTGACGAAGCACGAAACAGGTCTATATCTGTGCCAAACAGCAGAAGCAGTAAGTGATAAATAGAGCTAAGTGATCCCACAAGCAACGGATTTGATCTAATCTCTGCAGTCCTTCCACTTCTCGTCGAGAAACGCTGGGGACAATTAAACAATTCACTGGAGGAAGAGATTCCACAAATAACCCCTTCCTCCATGATGGAAGAACCCAGCACTTCAGTGTATTAGGTTAGGCTGATGCATTCGCACCAATCTTCAGTCAGAAATGCTGAGTGAATGATCCATCTCAGCCTCCTCAAGTCGTCCTCAGCAATTCAGTTATCAGTCATCAACCAATTTGATTCACTCCACGTGATGTCCAGATTCAGTTGGAGACACTGGATACTCCAAAGGATACACACGCTGACAACATTCTAGCAATAGTACTGAAAACGTTTGCTCCAGAGCTTGTCACTGCCCTAGCAAAGCTGGTCAGTACCGTTATGACAACGACATTTCCCGGATTAAGTGGAAAATTATCCAAGTATCTCCTATACATAAAAAACATAACAAATCCAATCTGGCCAATTACCAACCCATCAGTCTACTCTTTATCATCAATAAAGTGATGGAAGGTGTCAGTGCTTTCAAGCAGCACCTGCTCAGTAATAGACTGGTCAATGACGCCAGTTTGGACTCCACCAGTCACTCCGCTCCTGACCTTGGTTCAAACATGGACAAAAGAGCTGAATTCCAGAGGTGGGATGAGAATGACAGCACTTTAAAACAAGACTGCCTTCAACCAATTGTGGTATCAAGCCGCCTTAGCAGAACTGGAATCAATGGGTAACAGTGACAAACTCCCAACTGGTTAGACCCATGCCAGACACGTAGGAAGATGGTCATGGTTGATGAAGGTCCGTCATTTTCGCTCCAGGACAAGTCTATAGGAATCCCTCGGGCAGTTGCCTAGGCCCAAACATTGTCAGGGCTGCTTCAACAATGACCTTCCTTCTATTATAATATTAAAAGTGGAGAAGTTCGCCAATGCTTCCACAATGTTCAGCAACATTTGTGGCTCCTCAGATACTGAAACAGTCCATATCCAAATGGGACAATTTCTGGACAGTATCCAGGCTGAAAGTCGCAAGAAATGTTGACGCCACACAAATGCCAGACTGTGACCATCACCACTAAAATGCAATCTAATCACTGCCCTTTGGCATTCAATGGTGTTACCACCACTTAATCCCCCAGTATCAAAATCCTGGGTGGCAATCATTGCTCAGAAACTCACTGGATTCGCCACATAACCACAGTAACGACAAGAGCAGGTCAGAGGCTAGAAATACTGCGTCGAGTAACTCACATCCTGACTTCCAAAAGTCTGTCCATCATCTATAGGGCATAAATCAGAAGTGTGATAGAGTTCTCCCCATTTTCCTGGATGACTGCAGCCCCAACAACACACAAGAAGCTTGCTACTATCCTGGACATAGCAGCCAGTTTGAGTGTCGTTTCATCCACAATGCTCCACCATCAACGCTCAACAGCAGCAATGTTTTAATATCTGCAAGCGGCACTGAAATGATTCACCAAAGATCCTCAAATACCATCTTCCCAACTCTCGACCTCGTCTATCCAGAGGACAAGGGCAACTGATGCATGGGAACACACCATCTTCAAGTTCCCCTCCAAGCCATTCACCATCTTGACTTAGAAATATATCACCGTTCCTTGACTGTCAGTATGTCAGAATCCTAGGATTCCCTCCCTAATGGCATTGTGCGTCAACCGCAGCAAGTGGACTGTAGCAATTCAACAAGACAGCTCATCACCATCTTCTCAAGGGGAACTAGGAACAGGCAATAAATACTGGCCCAGCCAGTGACCCCCAGATTCCCGAAATAAATAAATTGGAAAAATAAAATTAACAGGAAGGTTGCTGAGGTATTGCAGGGATCGGTGCTCAGGTCCCAGCTGTTCGCAATACCAATTAAACATTTGGTTGCGGGAATCAAATCCCAGCCTGCTGACAGCACTGAAGGATGTGGGATTGTGAGTGGTTAAGGAGGATGTAAAAAAGCTCCAAGGTGACTGAGACAAGTTAAATGAATGGGCAAATGCGTGGCAGATAGAGAGCAAGGTGGGTACAGGTGATGGTGTGCTCTTTGGTGGGAACAAGTGATTGGCAGGCTTTGTTTGAAACATGTTGATCTACAAAGCGATGTATGCTCCTTTTTGTTGCTTCCTTCTGAGCAGCGCTCCGAGGTCCCTGCAGCGCAGGGAGTTCTCAACCAAGAGGTCAAGATTGGGAATGGCATTGTCACGCAGACCAATGTACATAGACCCTCCAAAGGGGGAGCAGCAACATTGAAAAGGATCTGGATCTCCTTGTACACCAGTCACTGAAAGCAATATTGCAGGAACAGAAAGCAGTTAGGAAGATAAATGGTGCATTGACCTTCATTTCAGGAGGATTTGAGTCCATGAGTAAGGGTGTCTTATTGCAGCTATACAGGGTCTTGTTGGAACCCCATCTTGAACAATGTGCAGTATTGTGTGCAGTTTTGGTCTCCTTACCTAATAAAGGAAAAGCCTGACATTGAGGGAGAGCAGTGAAGGATAACCAGACTGATCTCTGGGATGACAGGCTTGTTGTGGGAGCAGAGTTTGGGGCGACTGGGCCATGGCTTCAGGAAAATGAGTGGTGATCTCAGTGAGATATATAAAACTCTGACAGGGTGTGACAGTATGGAATCAGAGATGATAATTCCCCTGGCTGGTACGTCTAAAACAGGCAGGACACTCTGCATTTAGATGAGAATAAATATCTGCACTCAGAGACTGGGGAACCTGGGGAATTCGCTCACATTTGGAAGCCAAGGTACTGAATATAAATAAGGATCGAGAGGCAATAAAGGGATGAGGGGAGAGCAGGAGAACGGTGTGGAAATAAAAGGCCAGCCATTATTATACTGAATTGGGTAGCAAACTCGATGGACCAAAGGGTCCACTGTACTTCCTATTTATAGCTTTCCAAGGTTAATCATATTATCGGATATATTCATTGTGTGCAATAAGTGTATTGAGAAGATATTTGAACATGAGCTAGAATGGGGAAGCTCAATGTGTTGTATGACCTCCTCCTTTATCGGTATTTCTGTGTAGTCTGTGGGAAAATTGTCACAAACTCTCAGATGTTAGTAAGGAGGTCTCTGCAGCGTCGACAAGATTGTGTTTAGCGTTCCCTTTTCCAATACCGAGGCTGGTGCCGGGTGTTCTGTCTGGTTTTATCCTTTAAGACCTCGGAGCAGTTTGATACAATTGAGTATCTTGCTTGGCCGTTTCAGAGAGCATTGAGGAGTTTATCACATGTCTGGAGTCACTTTTAGGCCAGACCAGGAAAGCACGGGAGATTCACTTCCTGAAAGTACATTGGAAAAGCAAATTGGTTTTATACTTTCGACATTGACTTCAAGGTCACTGTCACTGACACTAGATTTTGCATCTCAATATTTTATTAATTATTTTTAACTTCCACAATCTGCTAGAGTATTAGTCTGGTCTGGATTAGTAATCTAGTGGCATCTCCACAACAGCACCATCTCCACATGGAGACCTATCAGAAATCACACTGAGCAGGTTATTTCTGTGCTGCTTGACAGCTCTGTCAAAAATAACTCCCACCAATTTGACTATCGTGACTGTACTGAGGGAGTGGTAATTGGTCAGATTGTAATTATACTCCTCTTAAGGGACCGGACATAGCTGAGTAATTTTCCACATTGCCAGAGAGATGTCAGTTTTGGAGCTGGATTGAAACAGCTTCCCCACGGACAAGGCTTGTTATGCAGCACAAATCTTCAGTCCTATTGCAGGAATATGGTCAGGACCCATTACCTTTGTCGCATCTGCTGTGTTCAGCTGTTTCTTCGTGTCACGTGCATCGAATAGAATTGATTAAAGACTGGCATCTGTGATTCAGTGGGCCTCATGGCGACGGTGCACTGGATCATCGACTCAACACTTCTGGCTGAGAATCACGCAGATACTACATTCTTGTCTTTTACACTGATGTATAGATCTGTGCCATTATCCAGGATGGGGATGTTTGTTGATCCCTTTCCTCCAATCATTTGTTTAATCGTCCATCACCATTTATGACTGAATGTGGCAGGACTGCGGAGCTTCGATCAAATCTGTTGGTCAAGTGCGGTAACATTAATGGGTTAGCATCAGGTTTAGGTTCACATGGTTCTGACCCTGACATGTTCACCTACTCTGGTTTCTGATGTGCTAACACTTTCATTTTCATATTGTCATTCTGCTGAGGTCATGCTTCCAATCGGACACATTCCATAAAAATATTTAATTGATTTTAGTTCAATTGTTGAATTCATCTAAATCAGTTTCCTTGAGTAATACCATCTTCTGTGTTTAAATTGAATGTGTTTCTCTCTGTTTCTCTCCCTGACCATGATTAAGAGCTCTGTAGTGTCAGTGATGCCAGCCTTATGTAATTTCAGAACCAATGAATTCGCTGGATTCCGAATCATCTTCACCACATTGTATGTTTTCTCTTTTGGTTTGATGCCTTATCACTGCCTTGTCCTCTCATGAGTATGTTTCATCTATTTTTGGGAGAATTTCTGATACCCTCCAAATTAACCAACACAAATTCCTGCCATTGTTGCTCCGTGGTCTTCCCTGCTCGGCTTCCCTTCCAATTAACTCTGGCAAGCTCCTCCCTCATATCTTAGTAGTGACATTGCTCAATGATAATCACATTACATCAAGAAGAGAGGAATAGATATAAACCGAAAGAAGGTGTTTGAGAGATGGGACATAAAGAATAATTGGCAAATTTCTTAACGAGATACAAAGAGAGAACGAGGGAGAGGATATAGATGAGGACATGTGAAAAATGAGAAAACTAGATTATTGAAAGAAGTAGATGCACATCCCTCAACCTTTTGGCAATTCCTGTGTGCTGTGGTCCTTTGTACAGTGCACGCACAACAGAATAATGTGTTCAAATGCTGGGTCTGATACCAGAATTTTAATCTCCAATAATATGACAGACGCAGGCCAATATATTGAATTCCCGGTAGAAAGGGGATTAACTGAAATAAGTTGGGACACCAGAAGCAAGACTTTATAACACACATCCTGATACGAATGAGAGATTGGAGTAGAGAATTCCAGAAAATGAGGCAACATTGAGAGAAGGGGAACATATCACATTAAATGAGCATCAAATAATGTTTTATAAATTTTATGCATCATTTTTGATAACTGTGTCTCCGTTGTTCATTTAGAATGCGCTGTGCACACATGAAAAATATCCGCACACGCACATTGATTAAACAATGTGTACAAAATCATTTTTCCGCCATTGAAATCGTCCTGTTGTCCTGTTACCAGAATACACGAAAACCAACTGACCACCAAAAGACATGACCCACTGTCACTCTGTTCCATACATACAGACAAAGAAGGGCACCACTTTGATTGAAACAACATACCAAGACACGCAAGGACGTTCTTAGAGAAATGGCATTCTAACCAGAAGTTCATCAATAATCATATCAATTTGGATCTTATCTACCTTCTCTTGTAATAAAAAAAACCGGGAATGACATCACCCACCTGAAGAAACCAAAACCGAGAAATAGAGAGGCGGGACATACCATCAGCGCTTCAGCGGAGACGCTCACTGATGATGTCACCTAGTCATGGTGACAAAACGTCTGAAAACAAACATTCAAGTTCAGCGAGCTAACTTGCATACATATAAATTGTTATTTTCCCTTAATTAGTGTAATTTTGGAGTTCTCTGTCACCCATGTTTTAACAGATTTTGATGTGAGGTGAGCTTTTCTGGGTGCGTAGTTTTAATTAACAGAGAGGTTTGACATTGATGTCATAACAGTTTGGGGTCTGGCCGTATGGGATTTGTATAGACCTGAACAGATTTGGGATATAAAAGGTCCCAGAAGATTCCAACTCGTGGCAATTAGTGACCGAGATCTTCAAATAAAACCGGTGGGAAAATACATTCAATTTTGTTAACTTGTTGTTGGTTAAATTAAAAGTGAGAGAATTGTTTTTTAATTTTACTGAAGAGATTCCCAAGTTTGCAAAGGAAGATTACAAAGACAGAAGAAGGAATATTTTTAGAATTAGCAAATAGGTTGGAATTGGGTTTAAGCAGGGACAAAAGGAAAGCTGAAATTGTAATGGAGTTGGTTAAGCACCTTGGTGTGTCAGAGAAATAGGCAGCTGCAGTAGAGTTAGAAAAACTTAAATTGCCAATATGGCAACTGGAGTTAGAAGATGAAAAAAGGGACGGAAACAGAGAGAGAACAAAGAGAAAGGGAAAGAGAGCAAAGAGAGGGAGAAAATTTGAAATTCAGAAGTTGGGAATCAGACAAGAAAGTTAGATTAACAGGAGAAAGATGAAAGGAGAACGTCGGGATGTATACAGCTATGTTAATACATTGCCAGACTTTGGTGAGAAAAATGTCAAAATCTGTTTTTATTGCATTTAAAAAATAAATGGCTCAGTATATGGTGTGTCCAGTGAACCTGTGGGTAATGCTCCTTCTGACTAAGCGGGTGGGCACAGCTGGTGAGGTATGTGCAGCGCTGTCAGATGAAGGGTCAAGAGATTATGCAGATGTCAAACTGGCTATTTTGTGTGGTTACGCATTGGTACTAGAAGAATATAGACAGAGGTTCAGAAATGTAGAGACGAAGCCAGGTCAGATTTATGTTGCATTTGAAAGAGTTAACCACAGTAATTTTGAAGGATGGGTGCTGGTCTTAAAAACGGATAATACCTGTAAGGCTCGAAGGGAGATTATTCTGCTGGAGGAGTTTAAAGACTCACTTCCAGAGACGGTAAGAATTCACGTGAATGAATCAAAGTTACATATTCATGTCAAACCTACTTGCAGTAAACAAAATGTGACCCAGGGAGATCAGCAGCTGGAAGAATGAACACAGCGGGAAAGATAGGGACTGTGTGGGGTTGAGATTGTAACGTTTATTATGTGGGTTGTTGGGACAGCATATTTTTACAGAGTTGGAGTCAGATAGTAAGTCGTTAAGAAAAGAGATGTTGTATTTGTGAATAGTTGTGGTTTAGTGTTCATTATTAAAGTTAAGAAAATAACTTGCTAATTTTTGTTTAAATAGTGGAATTTAGGAGATCTGTGTCACTCATATTTTAACAGATTACGAGGTGAGGCGAGCTTTTCTGGGTGTTTGGTTTTAATTGACAGAGGGATTCGACTCCACCTTGTAAATGTCCATCCACACTAACCCCATTTCCCTGCAGTTGGCCCATATCCTGCCAGTCCTTTCCTATCCACATATTTATCCAAATGCGTTTGAAATGTTGTTAATGTACCCCCTTCAACCATATCTGCTGGTAGCTCATCCACGTACCAGCCTCTGTGTAAAGAAGTGACCCCTCAGGTTCCCTTTTATTACTTCCCCTTTAACCTTAAACTGATCCTCTCTAGTCGTCGATTCTCTACACATTGGAAAAAGATTGAGAGCATTAACCCTATCCATACCCCTCATGATCTCATACAGCTCTATAAGGACTCCCTCAGTCTCCTACACGCTGAAGAAAATGTCCTAACACTACCTATAACTCAGACCACTGGGTCCTGGCAACGTCCTTGTAAATTTCTTCTGCACTCTTTCTGATTTCATAGCATCCTCTCTCTAACAAGGTGACAAAAAATGAATACAATACTCCAAGTGTGGCCTTACCAAAGTCCTATGTAACTGCAACATAACGTCCCGACTTCTATGCTCAATGCCCTAATTGATGAAGGCCAGTGTGCCAAAAGCCTTCTTCACTGCCCTGTCTACCTGTGACTCCACTCTGAGAGGACCGTGCACCGGAACACCAATGTCTTTCTGCCCAGTACACCACTTAAGACCCTCTCATTCAACATGAAACTCCTACCTTTTTTGAGTTTCCAAATTGCAAGACCCTACACATCTCTATTAAATTCCATTTGTCATTTCCTGGCCCACTTCCCCACCTGATGAAGGTCCTGCTTCAATTTCTGATTAACTTTCGCACTGATCACGCTACCACTTATTTTAGTGTCATCTGCAATCTTACTAATCATGCCTTGGACATTCTCAACCAAATCATAGATAACAAAGAGCAATGGACCCAACTTCCGGTCTGACAAGCATCCTTCCACTAAACCCTCTGCTTCCTACCATCAAGCCAACTGTGTATCCAATTGGCCAGTCCCCCAGCATTCCACTCGATGTAACTTTCGGGAGAAGCCTGTCATGTGGAACTTTATCAAAGGCCTTACTGAAATCCATAGAGACTATGTCTACCTCTCTGCCCTCATCAAACTTCTTGGTCACTTCACCAAAGAAGTCTAACAAATTAGGGAGAAAGTGAGTCTGCAGATGCTGGAGATCAAAGTTGAAACTTTATTGCTGGAACAGCACAGCAGGTCAGGCAGCATCCAGGGAACAGGAGATTCGACGTTTCGGGCACAGGCCCTTCTTCCTGAAGAAGGGCCTGTGCCCGAAACGTCGAATCTCCTGTTCCCTGGATGCTGCCTGACCTGCTGTGCTGTTCCAGCAATAAAGTTTCAACTAACAAATTAGGGAATCATGATCTCCCACTCACAAGACTATGCTGACTGCTCCGAATCAAACCCTGTTTACGTAATGGGTGCAGACAATGGTATGCTGTCCTTCATTGTAAGATGATTCGAGTACATAAGTAAAGCCATCTTTCTGCTGCTGTGGAGCGTTGCTGAGAGAGTATTAGGGGCACTCTGTACAGAGTTGATCTCCTTTGTAAGGAATGGTCTCCTTGCGGGTGATGGTAACATGAGGATAGAGTAAAGAAGCTGAGTGTTTAATCTGTAGGGCTGTGAGAGACGATGAAATGGTGATGCTGAAACACGAGGCGTGGCAGCGACCATTTATTTCCAAAAGAGACATTGACAGGGTGAGAAGTTCCATACTTTGCCCAGGATTGATTGCTTTGATTTATTGGCACGTGTACCTACGTACAGGGAAAAATCTTTATAAATGAGGACTGGAGGCAGATCATAGTCAGCATGGCCAGACAGATCATAAGGTAGAAGTACACTTGGACAGAGTAAGGCATACAAGTTACACTGCACAGGACGTGCACTAGACAAGATCAACATGAACAAGGTCAGCATTATTTGAACTTAGAGAGTCCATTCATCAGTCTAACGTGGTTTTGATAATAGTTTATATGCGTTAATTAACTCTCGCGTACCGAATGCCATGTTGTTCACAATCCCCAACAGCAGCCACAATACCTTCCAACTGAAACAGGTAGCCATTTACACCATATTCCGCCCTACACAGAGAACAGCATGCTGTCTTCTCGGAGATGAAAGATGTGTTCTTTAGAATTCACACTAGATATATATGTTCTCTCCTCACCGCGAGAAAACCACGTTAAAGTCCCACGTGTGTCTCATGAGCAACGGAGCCACGAGGAACAACGTGGAGCAATCTGTGTACCCATTGCTCCATTTGTTCATCATGTTAGAGCATCAGTTAGGAGACAGTGAGAATTGCCGATTCTGGAGATCAGAGTAGAGAATGGATTGCTGGAGAAGCACAGCAGGTCAGGCAGCATCCGAGGAGCAGGAGAATTGATATTTTGGGCATAAGCTGGTCATCATGAAACAGCATCAATTATCTCATTCTGTCCCTGTGTAAGTGCGTTAAGGGGGAATGGCCTCCTACTGTTTCTGTATAAGTGGTTCAAGGGGCTGAATGGTCTTCCCTTGTTCCTGTGGAAGTGACTTAAGGTGCTGAATGGCCTCATCCTACTGCTGTGTCAGTGACTCAATGGACTGACTGGCTTCTTCCTCGTCCAATTACACAGGGCCAAGGGCCTGACTGGGTTACCCCTGTTTCCTGTTTAACAGTTCGATGTGCTGACAAGTGTGATGGTGCTGTAGCTTTAAGAGGTTATTTTGTCCTGTATTCTTTTAAGAGCGAGATTGAAGAATTGTTACCAAGCTGGCTACTTCAGAGCACTTGAGTAAACAGCTAGGGAGGCCTTGGGTTTATTTTAATGCAGCGTGAATGGGTGTGGCCAGCTCTCACAGATTAGGATCTCTGGGCTTTGTTTTTTCAGTAACATCAGAAACTATTGGGGTCTACACAGAGTTGGAAACTTCAGTGACTATCTCCTGGCTGCTACTCTCTCTGAATTTTCTCCTGATGCTGTTTTTAATTCCTGGATTGGAGTAATGTTTGTGACGATCTGTGTCTGAATATTCATTTTTGCCAGGGGCTGTGTTTATGGGATTTTCCTATATTGGAACAGTTAATTAGTAATAGTTCCTAGATCTATTATTCTTTTAACTTGTTCAATAGAATTAAGTTATTCTAAATTCCCCTTTCTTTGGTTTCATTTCATCTTTCGTGTTTAAGTAAATGCTGTTTTGCTTCACACCGAGTATTTTGACCAATCACATTGCATCTGCAAAAGATACTTTACACTTCTTCTAAAATATGAAAACATTAGAGTCTATGATACCACCTTCAAATATGTTCGAGGGGCTCTGGTGTGGTCCATCACACTAGACTTCTTCTCTTCCAAAGTAATAGGCTGGAGGCACTGAATGGGCTGACCCTGTATTCTCCAATAGTGTCAATGGGCTGAATGACTTCCTCATATTCCTGTGAAACCAGTGTGAAGTGCTGAATGAACTCTTGTTTCACTGTGACAATGTGCAGTGTCTGGCAGTGCTGTTACATGAATGTTACAGACACTTTAACAGAACAAACCTGAGTTGTGTCTGGATCTTGCTGCACATGGACACAGACCAGTTCAGGAGCTGACGGGGGACAAAACGCTCAGAACATTGTGGAATCTTCTTGTCTTTTGTTGGGGAGGGTGTGGGCGCGGAGATATTGATGAAGCAGTTGAAGATGTTTGTTAAGAGGAAGCTACCCTGAGGGTCTCCCACAAAGGTGACCCAGGACTGAGATTATGAACATCTTCCTTTGTGCCATGTTTGACTCCAAATACTGGAGAGTTTACTCTGATTCCAATTAAGTCCAGTTTTGTTAAGCTCCTTGATATCAACAGAAATTAACCACTGCCTTGATATCAGGGCCAGTCATTATTACCTGAACCCTTGTGTCAACATCTTTCGCTCATCTCAAGAGGCCATGATATAGGAGCAGCAAGTGTTTTATTCAAACAGGTGGTATTGAATGTCAGGATTTCTCTTCTCAAGAGTGTTGGGGAGCGAGATGACTGAAAGAATTTGAAGAGGAGGTAGATGGATAGTGATCTGTCAGAGAGTTGAGTGCAATGAAGAATTGGGTGCGAAAGAGAATTTGAGACCAAGAGCAGATCAGCCATGATATTAGTGAAGGGCAATGCAGGCTTGGGGAGTGAACGACTTGTTCCTGTGTCTGATGTTGTCACATTCTGTTATTGGAAAGTTAATGGGTGTTATTTTCATGGATGTTCTGTTATGTATATTGCAATCAAGGAGACCAGAGGAGTTTGTGAGCCATTGCTTGGTGAGGTATGTGGGCTGTATTCACAGTGAATCTGGGTCTACAACATGACCAACAAATGAAGCACAAGTTGCAGAGAGGGGAAGCACTGGAAAGAGAGATGAGGGGCCTCTTTCATACCCAGCCTGGGCTTTCCAATTACATTTCCCAAATCACGTCAAAGCGTGTGGGACAGTCTTGAAGGGCCGAATTGTCTCCTCTATTTCTGTGCACCAGGTTATAGGAATAAGTGATCTGCAACAGTTCCTATCTAGCACGTTTGAGGGGCTGAATAGAACACAGGAACATGGGACTGAGGAGCAGGAGCGGGTCATTCGATACTTTGAGCCTTCTCCACCACACTAAGATTGTGGTTGATCAGGTTGTGGTCTCAGCCCCACTTTCCTATCTGTGTCCCATTATGCATGACTCACTCCTCTGTCAAATATTTAACTAATGCAGCTTTCAATCAATGTGAACATAGAGGCACGATAAACTTCCAGTGAAGAGAATACCGACTTGAAAGGTCCTGTCAGAATTTTTCATCACCCCTCTTGTAGAATCAGAGAGACATGCAGAACCGAAGCAGAACCGTTACTCCAATCTGTTGACTCCGATCAGATATCAAATCTGATCCAGTCCCATTTGCCAGCATTTGGCCAATATCCCTCCTCATTCAGATACTTTTTAAATGTGCGATTGTATCCGCCTTCACCACTTCCTCTGACAGCACTTTCTGTACACACACCACTCTCTGTGTGAAACATTTACTTTCAGGTCCCTTCAAAATCATTCGCCCTCTCGCCTTCAACCTATGCCCTCTTGTTCTGGACTCCCCTACCCTGGGGGGCAGAGTGTGGCTGTTCAGAATATCCATGCCCCTGTTGGTTTTATAAACCTCTATAATGTCAACCCTCAGCCTCTGACACTCCAAGTGGAAACAGCTCAACCTAATCAGCCTCTCCCTGAAGCTCAAACCTCCAGAACTGGAACATCCGTGTAAGTCATTTCTGCAGAAAACCCGAGTTGTACGCAGTAGTCTTAAAGTGGCCTCACCAACATCCTGTACAGATACAACATGCCACCACAACTCCTATATTCAATGCTCTGACTGATTAAGGCAAATGTGCCAAATGTGTTCAGCACCACTCTGTCTACCTGCGACATCACTTTCAAGGAATAATGTACCTGCAGCCCGAGGTCTCTTTGTTCCACAACACTCCCCAGGATCTTACCATTAAGTATTATTTCTGCCCTGATTTGCCTTCTCAAAATGCAAAACCTCGTATTTATCTAAATTAAAATTCGTATGTCACTCATTGCCCATTTTTCCCATATAATTTTGGTCTCGTTGTACTCTGAGATAATCTACCACACCACCTTTCTGATGTAACCTGTAAACTTACTAACTATAGCCCCAATATTCACATCTGAATCCTTTACATAAATGATGAAATGCAGTGAACTCAGTACTGATTCTTGCAGCACACTGCTGCTCACAAGCCTCCAGTCTGATATATATCCCTCTTCCTTCAAGCCAATTGTGACTAGCTTCTTCTGTATCCCATGTGTCTGAAACTGACTAATCTGTCTACCAATCGGAATGAAATAATAGCTATGAAGAGAGGCTGACTAGGTTAGGCTTATTTTCACTAGATAAAAGATGATTGAGGGGGGAACTGATTGAGGTTTGCAAAATCATGAAGGGTATAGACCGTGTGGATAGAGACAAGATTTTTTCCCAGGGTGAAGGATTCAATAACGAAAGGTCATGCTTTCGAAGTGAGAGGTGGAAAGTTTACCGGGGATACACGTGGTAAGTACTTCACACAGAGGGTGGTGGGCATTTGGAACGTGTTGCTAGCAGAGGTGGTAGAGGCAGACACGGCAGTTTCATTTAAGATGCGTCTTGACAGATGCATGAGTAGATGGGGAGCAGAGGGATACAGATGCTTCGGAATTGACTGACAGATTTAGACTGTACATTTGGATCGGCTCGGGCTTGGAGGGCGAAGGGCCTGTTCCTTGGCTGTAAATTTTCTTTGTTCTTTTTTCGTTAGTTGAACACCTTGCTGAAGTCCATGTAGACAATGTCTACCAAACTGCCTTCATCAATCTTCTTTGTCACCTCTTCATAAAACTTAACCAAATTAATGAGACATGATTTCCCATGCAGAAAGGTACGTTGACTACCCCGATCAGCCCTTGCCTTCCCAAATGTATGTAAATCCTATCCCTCAGAATCCCCTGCATCAACTTACCCACCACTGACATCAGGCTCGCCAGTCTATAGTTCCACGGCTTTTGGGTCACTGTTTCTTTTTCTCGTCCCACTCCTCCACTGCTCACAAGAAATGTTAGGTGTAACTAGGTCGATGATATGGCCGATGATATGGCCGATGATATCGGTAACAGACTGGGTCAGGGTCAGTTTTAGGAACAAGTCAGGCTAATTTCTTTAATCTGCATTTAACAACACGTTTATTATCCAGAGCAATGTTACTCAAACTATGATGGAAAGATGAATGGCAAACTATATAATCAATATTTCCCTTTCTAACAACATACAAACATAAAAAAATCTCTGCAATTTTAACTTGAAAGAACTTTGTCCAGATATTATTGGTCCTCACGACAAAAGGAAAAATTGCGAGATTGTCCAAATCGTTGTTCTGCTTCTGAAGATATTGTACTCACACAGCTGCTAACAATGGGATTTCATCCTGGAACAGTTTGGATTTGGCTGAATTCCCTTTGCTTTAGGCAGTGAATAGATTCCAATGAATTATGGTCAGTGGTCACCCAAAGGGTAGCACGGTGGTGAGCAGTGCTGCCTCACAGCACCAGGGACTTGTGTTCGGTTCCATCCTTGGGTGACTGTCTGTGTGGAGTTTGTACATTCTCCCCGTGTTTGTGCGAGCTTCTAAATGGGTGAACCAGTTTCTTACCACAACTCAAAGTGTGTAGGTTCGGTAGATTGGTCATGCTCAATTGTCATAGTGTTCCGGGACTTCGAGGTTAGGTGCATTAGTCAGGGGTAAATATAAGGGAATTTTTTGGGAAGTTTGGTATGGACTTGTTGGGCTGAAGGGCATGTTTCAACACTGCAGGGATTCTATAAAAATAAGAATGTTAACGATGACTTTAGAGGTTGTTTTTAGCTCGCACACATTGCTGTGATGAGGAACAATGAAGGAGAGAGAGTGCAATAGGCCATTTCTTCTCGGGCAGAATACATTTTCTCCCTCTCTGAGCTGAATCACACAATAATGTCATCCTCTTCCAAACTGGACCATGTGAGGTCACCTTGTACATTGTCCAAACTATGTCTCCATCACATTCCCTGTTCCATGTAGGTGCATCATTGCTGCTGTCATACAAAAAGCAATACCCTTACTATAAAATGGTCTCGGTCGATTTGAAATATGCTTACATGGCCCTGCATCATTAGAAAATTTTAAAAAATGTATTCATAATACCCGTGTTAAACTGAATGCATTTTTTAAAGAAATACAGAAATTGCTGGAAACGCTCAGCAGGCCAATCAGTACCCAGCATGTCTTTTACATGCTGTAGTTGTACCAGCCTCCACCACTTCCTCTGGCAGCTCATTACATACACACACAACCATCTGTGTGAAATGGTGCCCTTTAGGCCTCTTGAAAATCTTTCCTCTCTCACGTTCAACCATGGCCAACTGGTTTTGCACGCCCCTAACATGGGGAAAAACCCTGACTACTCACCCTATCCATGACCATTCGGATTTTATAAACTTCTACTGCTGCGAAATGTGACTCCAATCAACACGAATAGCTGTACTTTCAGTCATTCTGGGCCTAAATTCTGAAATTCAATACTGACACCTCTTCCTTATCTATCAAGTCACAATTCTAAATCCATTTTAATCAGTTTGTTCAGATGTATCATGAGGCAATTCTGTGGTATTTACACCTAGACTTTGTGCCCGGAGGTAGGGACACTAGCATCACTCAGCAATACCCATAAAGCTGTAACAGTATTCTCCTGTGTGTTTGTTCATCTGCGTGTTCTGGCATGCTGTGATATGCCTCTGCAACAGGTAGGACTTGAATGCAGTCCTACTAGTCCAGAACTAGGAACACTACCACACAAGTTCAGAAATTGGAATCAAATACAGAGTTCTGGCTCAGAGGCAGGGCCACTACCCACGACACGAGCATACCCAGACCTCGGATCATATTTTAAGTTCCAGCTTTCAGCTCGAAGTGGATTTATTATAATAAGGTTACCATTACTGAACTACAAAAACACTTTGTATTGTTAAATAAATGCAAGATATTTGTCTCAACTGTAGTATGTTGAGTGCACGTGCTGCGCCATCGAAATTAACTATGAACGTCTTTAGTCGCTATTATCTGTAATCTACAATATTCAGGAAAGAAATCCTGCAGTCACAGTCTGCCCAATGAAGGGTCTCGAATAGATTTTTATCACTGAACACCACAGACGAAGAAAAAGCATAATGTCTTGCCCCAAAACACCGATCAGTATTACCCACCTCTCACGTGTGACTGCCCTCTTCCTAAAACCATGAAATGATACCAGGCCGCTGATTACTGTCCAGAGTCTCCTCGTCACTCACTGTGTCTGAAATCTGCCCGTCCTCTCCCTAACCACACAAGGCAAATCAAGTTCAAAGTATTTGTGAAAATCAAGGCCGAAGTGTGCAGGCCTCCTGGAGAGGGGGAGGATATTTTAAAGGAGGAGAGAGAGGAGGTGGCAATATCACACACTGGGCTGAGGGGCGGCAGATGGAGTTTAGTTTGGATTAATGCGAGGTATTGCATTTGGTAAATCAAACAAGAGCAGGATCTATACAATTAAAAGCAAGGCCTTCGTCAGTGTTGGAGAACAGAGAGCTAGGCCTGCAGGTATAATTCTTTATAATTTGCATCTCAGATAGATAGTATTTGTTAAGAAGGTGTTTAACACACTTGTCTTCATAGGTCAGACCTTTGAATATCGGAATTGTGACGTTATGTTGAGTTTGTACAGGACATTGGTGAGGCCCCTTCTGGAATATTGTGTCCAGTCTGGCCACCCTGCCCTATCATTCCATGGCACACCACCCTCTGGGTGAAAAGGCTGCCCCTTAGGTCGCTTTTAAATTTTTCCCCTTTCACATTAAACCTGTACCATCTAGTTTTGGACTCCCCGTACTCTTAGAAAACACCTTGACTATTCACTTTAATATTATTGACCTTGATATTAATACACTGGAGAGGATTGAGAACAGATTAACCTGGATGTTGTTGGGAATAGAGGGATTGAGCGATAAAGAGAGGCTGGACAGGCTGGTACGTTTTTCACTGGAGAGTATGAGATGGAGGGGGAACATTTTAGAGGTTTATAAAAGATTGAGGGGTACAGATAAACTGAAGGGCTGATGTCCCCTAGTGTTGGGGATTCAAAACTAAGGGATATTTTAATGTGCGTGGAAAAAAGATTTACAAAAATCATGAGAGGTAATTATGTTAGATAGAATCTGGCTTGTGTGCGGAATGAAATTCCAGAGGAAGTGATGAAAGCAGGGACAGTTACAATGTTTAAAGGAGATTTCGATCAGTACATGGATAAGACATCCGTTTAGATGGTGCTGTGAGCAGCATTTGCCCTCGCCCTCGCCCTCTCTGAATGAATCCCTGTTGTTTTCACCCTCTGGCAATGCTTGTGTAGTGGCGTGGGGGGGCTAGCAGAGGGTGGCATTGCATCACTTTAAACACCACAGAGACTGCCAGACCTGCCCCACACAGAGACTCACAGATTCACACAGCAATTGTTGGGACACTGCGTGAAGCTCAACTGGAAGTTTAAACTAAACATAAAGAAATATTCAATTCGCCTCGTAAACTGTTAAAGTATGAGTGACAGAGAACTCCCAAATTCCACTGTTTAAATAAACTCATCAATTTATTTTCTTAACTCTGAAAGTGACATTTTATATCAACTATTCACAACTCTGAGGCCCCTTTCTCTTAATTACATATTACCTGACTCCAACTATAACGATATAGCCTTCAATAAGACACTTATTAAAATCACATCAATGTAATTTCAAAACCACACAGCAGCTGTTGTTTTTGTGTCTTCTTCCGGACTGAGATCTCCCTGGATCATCTTCTTTCTGTTTACTGCGGATATGTTTCATGTGAAAAGGTACCTTTGACAGAGAGTGTTTCCTAATCTCTTGGATCTGTGTTGATGGCATTTGCTCTGTCTGCAATTTTCAAAGTGCCTGCATGTTTAATATCCACAACAGAATCCTCAGCAGAGGCCTCACCTTCATTTCCCTACGCTCTCGGATTAATGAGTTCAACACGCGGCGTGACATCGAACAATTCTTCCGCCGCCTTCGCCTCCGTGCCTACTTCTTTAACCAAAACTCTTGCTCACCCTCTGACGACCCCTTCTCCCGATTCCAACACACCCCATCCACCTAGACACCCCGTGCTGGCCTCCTACCTGCCCTCGACCTCTTCATCGCCAACTGCCGCCGCGATATTAACCGCCACCTGAACTCCCCCACCCCTCTCACCCACTCCAACCTCTCACCCTCGAAACACGCAGCCCTCCACTCCCTCCGTTGCAACCTCAACTTCACTATCAAACCAGCAGACAAGGGAGGCGTGGTAGTAGTTTGGCGCACCGACCTCTACACCGCTGAGGCCAAACGCCAGCTCGCAGATACCTCCTCCGACTGCTCCCTTGACCATGACCCCACCCCCCACCACCAAACCATCATCTCCCAGACCGTCCATAACCTCATCACCTCGGGGGATCTCCCATCCACCGCCTCCAACCTCATAGTCCCACAACCCCGTACCGCCCGCTTCGACCTCCTGCCCAAAATCCACAAACCTGACTGCCCCGGCCGACCCATTGTCTCCGCTTGTTCCTGCCCCACGGAACTCATCTCCGCATACCTTGACACCGTCCTGTCCCCCTTAGTCCAAGAACTCCCCACCTACGTTCGGGACACCACCCATGCCCTCCACCTGCTCCATGATTTTCGCTTCCCCGGTCCCCAACGCCTTATTTTCAACATGGACATCCAGTCCCTGTACACCTCCATCCCCCATCACGAAGGACTCAATGCCCTCCGTTTCTTTCTTTCCCGCCGTACCGACCAGTACCCTTCCACGGAAACCCTCCTTCGACTGACTGAACTGGTCCTCACCCTGAACAACTTCTCTTTCCAATTCTCTCACTTCCTCCATACGAAAGGAGTAGCCATGGGCACCCGCATGGGCCCCAGCTATGCCTGCCTCTTCGTAGGATATGTGGAACAATCCATCTTCCGCAACCACACTGGCCCCACCCCCCACCTTTTCCTCCGCTACATCGATGACTGTATCGGCGCCGTCTCGTGCTCCCACGAGGAGGTTGAACAGTTCATCCACTTCACCAACACCTTCCGCCCCGACCTCAAATTCACCTGGACAGTCTCAGATTCCTCCCTCCCCTTCCTCGACCTTTCTATTTCTATCTCAGGCGACCGAATCAACACGGACATCTACTACAAACCGACTGACTCCCACAGCTACCTGGACTACACCTCCTCCCATCCTGCCCCCTGTAAAAACGCCATCCCATTCTCCCAATTCCTTCGACTCCCCCGCATCTGCTCCCAGGAGGACCAGTTCCAAAAACGCACAACCCAGATGGCCTCCTTTACAAGGACCGCAATTTCCCCCTCGACGTGGTCGACGATGCCCTCCACCGTATCTCTTCCACTTTCCACTCCTCTGCCCTTGAGCCCCGCCCCTCCAACCGCCACCAGGTCAGAATCCCACTGGTCCTCACCTACCACTCCACCAACCTCCATGTACAGCGCATCATCCGCCGTCATTTCCGCCACCTCCAAACGGACCCCACCACCAAGGATATATTTCCCTCCCCTCCCCTATCAGCATTCCGTAAAGACCACTCCCTCCGTGACCCCCTCGTCAGATCCACACCCCCCACCATCCCAACCTCCACTCCCGGCACCTTCCCCTGCAACCGCAGGAGGTGCAAGACTTGCGCCCACACCTCCCCCCTCACCTCCCTCCAAGGCCCCAAAGGAAACTTCCATATCCACCACAGGTTCACCTGCACCTCCACACACATCATCTATTGCATCCTCTGCACCCGATGTGGCCTCCTCTATTTTGGGGAGACAGGCCGGCCTTTTGCGGAGCGTTTTAGAGAACACCTCTGGGAAACCTGGACCAACCAACCCAACCACCCTGTGGCTCAACATTTCAATTCCCCCTCCCACTCCACCAAGGATATGCAGGTCTTTGGACTCCTCCATCGTAAGACCACAACAAAACGACGGTTGGAGGAAGAACGCCTCATCTTCCGCCTAGGAACCCTCCAACCACAAGAGATGAACTCGGATTTCACCAGTTTCCTCATTTCCCCTCCCCCCACCCTGTCTCAGTCAAATCCATCGAATTCAGCACCGCCTTCCTAACCTGCAATCTTCTTCCCGACCTCTCCGCCCCCACCCCAGTCTGACCTATCACCTTCACCTTGACCTCTTTCCACCTATCACATTTCCGACGCCCCTTCCCCAAGTCCCTCCTCCCTACCTTTTATCTTAGCCTGCTGGACAAACTTTCCTCATTCCTGAAGAAGGGCTTATGCCCGAAACGTTGATTCTCCTGTTCCCTGGATGCTGCCTGACCTGCTGCGCTTTTCCAGCAACACATTTTCAGCTCTGATCTCCAGCATCTGCAGACCTCACTTTCTCCTAATATCCACATCATCAGATTATCTCATTGGTTCGATTTTTGAATAACAATAAAGTCAAACTTGGTTTGGTTTTGGCATTCTGAGGTATACTTTAAGCTGATTGGTAAAATTCGAATTGTCCAAACAGCAACCAACTCAGGGATCTATTTTACACACAAATGTGTCATATTTTCAGTTGTCCTTGACACTCTGGATCTGTCATATTCTCATATACACAGGAGCCTGTAAGCTCTGAATTCAGAACAGCATTCATTCTCTCTTAAATGAACATTACACACTTTCAATTTCATCACATTAATACCATGATGTCAATGAAGATAAGCAAAGCCTATCCAGATTTCTCTTGCTCCATGGTTTGTCATTTTTCATTCCCAGTGTCTGATGTGTGTCAGAAGTCTTGTTGCTCTGTTGACAAAATCTCATTATTCGACTCCGTCCGTGAGAATGTAGCAGTGTTTCACTTGCTCACACTCGTGCATGCGGCAGGATTTCAATTGTTTCTTGGGGACTGTGACGCTATGACAATATCAATGCTTGGAAATGGCACCAAACCTGGAAGAACTGTGAATTCTATGGAGGACAGGGTGGAACTTTAACAGGACAATGACGCGTTGGTGTAATTTTCGAGCAGATAGGGAGCAATGCGGAACAATGTGAGGTGATGCAATTTGGTAGGAAGGACATGGAAAGACAGCTTAAAACATGCTGTACCGTTATAAATGGACTGCAGGAACAGAGAGCGCTGGGTGTATATGAGCATAGATTATTGAAGTTGTCAGGCCAAGTGGGGAGAGCAGTAAATATCACAGGTGAGTTTCAGTATCTGAGCTGTTTACTGGAGGTGGTGTAGGGGGGAGCCTCCGTGCTCCATTCCTGGGAGGTGGTGGTGACGACGTGTTGTGAGCCCACCCTCCTGCCCATTTAGACCGTGGGGATTCCATTTGTACCAGCTCGACACAAAAGGGAGATGGCATCAGGACCACGACTTCTAAGTTGTGCCGGGGGGAAACGGAACTGCCAGTGGGTTTAAAGTGAGAATTGCCCTTCACTGAACATTGCTCCTTACTCGGTCGGTGTGACTTGGATGTTACAGAATCTCCACACGAGGCATCCGGTCCTCTCCGACTCCTACCAGGGTTCTCTCCACATGGCCGGAGGGGGTAACGGATATCGGGCACTCCACCACTCGGCTTGGCCCTTTCTGTCCTGTTCCAGGCTGTTTCTCCTGGAATGGGAGAAAGGAAGAGTGGGAGGGAGTGCCCCTGCTGTTAGTGTTAGTGCAGGTGGGGATGGGGCACACGGTGAAGTGCCCGGAGGGAGTCAGTCCACAGTTTTGTATCCATGCAGGATTATTTGTGTAAGGGAATAAAGTGGAGCTGAGAGAGATAGAGAGAGAGGGGAGATGGGGGGAAGGTGTTGCATGCAGTAGTGAGAGTGGTGGAGCATGAGCCTTGTTCAGGGGTAGGTGCTATAACAGATATACAGTCAGTGTGAGGGAAAAGAGCGAATACAGTGACCCTTATCCTGACAGAGCGGGGAAGGTATTGATGCTTGTCCTGTATTGCTCGACATTTCGTCAGACCGCAGATACTGCATTGAGCTGGGTGGGGAGGTCAAACCATGCTCGGTGTGTCTGGTGGTGAGGTAAAAACAATGACTGCAGATGCTGGAAACCAGATTCTGGATCAGTGGTGCTGGAAGAGCACAGCAATTCAGGCAGCATCCGACGAGCAGCAAAATCGACGTGTCGGGCAAAAGCCCTTCATCAGGAATTATTCCTGATGAAGGGCTTTTGCCCGAAACGTCGATTTTGCTGCTCGTCGGATGTTACCTGAATTGCTGTGCTCTTCCAGCACCACTGATCCAGTGTCTGGTGGTGAAGCCCACTCTGGGAAGAGAGTGGATACCCTCTGTACTAACCCATCCAAGAGGACCTCCGTGCCCCGTTGACCCACCGTGGTGTAATTGGCCCTTATCTGCCATGTTCGGTGTAAACTGTACAGGGCACCTCCAAACGAAGAAAGCTCAACTGTGTGCCCATTGGGATTTTAAAGATGACACCAGTAGAAGGGATCATGGAATATCCAGGAGCATTCGGGCGATGGTGAGTACCTCCAGCCCTGATGGGTGGAAGAATCAGGCTGGTATTGAATGTGAGTTATACCATGGGGTGACGGGTAGTTAATGAGGTGGGTTCCATAAGATAGCACCAGGAAACTACCTCAGCCTCGTGCGGATGATCCCGCTGTCACACTCAATTAAAATGGCACTGAGAGAAATTAATGTCAGAATCTGCCGAATGAGTCATAGATTCTGTTGAAACCACTACCAGTTACAAAGCTGCAGAACAAATGCTCGCCCGACTTCACACTATTATCCCTTTTTCCCATCTTTCCTGAAAAGATTGGCTCATTTTACAGGTTGCGATCGAAGTGTCCACATTTCAGCATTCTGAAACCTGTTAACACCTCCCAGCATTCTTCCATGACACTGTCTCTCAGTCTCCACCTCTGTCTATTTCACAAACCCCTCCCATGTGGTGATATTTAAACTGATTCCCCTGCCATCTCTCTCTCGCAGTGATGTTCACACCCACAGCACTCCCTTGTCATGATACAATGGAGATATGGAGCTGTAAATGGATGGGAGCTGCACATCCTGTCACTTCGAGCAGGGGCTGCAAGTTTCCCCACGTAGGGCAGGGATCTAACACAGTGTTACTGAGAAATGCACCGGGGTGGTGTACACAGTCCTACATGCTGAGAGGGTAAATGCTCCTGGTTGACAGATTAATGCACTGGGGATATGTACACACTCCTACATGCTGGGAGGTTAACTGCTCCTGGTTTACAGATCAATGCACTGGGGTGATGCACACAGTCCTAAATGCGGGGAGCGTAACTGCTCCTGGGTTACAGATCAATGCGTTGGGCTGGTGTGCACAGTCCTACATGCTGGGAGGGTAAGAGATCCTGGTTTAAAGATCACTGCACTGGGGTGGGGTACACAGTCCTACATGCTTGGAGGGTAAATGCTCCTGGTTTACAGATAAATGCACCGGGGTTGTGTACACAGTCCTACATGCTGGGAGGGTAACTGTTCCTGGTTTACAGATCAATGCACTGGGATGGTGTACACAGTCCTACATGCTGGGAGGGTAACTGCTCCTGGGTTACAGATCAATGCACTGGGGCGGTGTGCACAGTCCGACATACTGGGAGGATACCTACCCCTAATTTACAGTTTAATTCACGGGTGATCACTGCAGAGCTTGCTGTGCAGGTCAGAGTATCTGGTTAATGAGGTCTTTGCAGCTCCCATGCTGGATGGATATTTGTTTCAGGTTCATACAATCGTGCTCTGCTGTTTCTGCACAGCTGCCCATGCTGAATACTTGCTGGAGGAACACAGCAATCCAGGCAGCATCATTGGGTGTAGAATCTGATGTTTCGGGTGTAGCCCTCCTTCAGGGCTCCTGCAGAAGGGTTGCACCCGAAACGTCGACTTCTCCACCTCCTGATGCTGCCTGGCTTGCTGTGTTCTCCCAGCTTCCTGCCTCTCTGCTTTGGATTCCAGCATCTATACCAGCTTTCCATAGTGCACAGATGTCTAGTCTGCGCTTAAAGATAAGTGCCCTGACATGATCTGTGCAGTGTTCCACTCTGGACAGGTTGCTTGGCTGTACTGAGCTGTACACTGGCCTGGTCGACACAGTGTTCCACTGTGAACAGATATCTCCACTGGGTTTATGGTGTCTAGGCTGGTTCTGTGCGGTGAATTGAGAATATGCTATATCTAACCATTTCAGCTGATCTGACAATGCCTTTAGATCCCATTCCTGTTATTGGACCCTCCGTCTCTCACCCCATTAATGTTACAGTGTGTCCAGGCACAGTACATCATGTTGGTGGGGTGGGTAGGGGGGAAAGGTGATTAAAAGGGTCAAGGACCACCCCGACATTCTATAACTGACATTCCCCAGAATGTTCTGTCCCTGATATTGTTTGTGAACGGCCGGACGTCAGTGAATTGAACAAACGATAAGATCCCGAGGGAAGAGATCCCGTTCCAGGGAGAAGGAGACACTGTTTCGAAGGCCCCGCAGGCAGTTAAAGGGATGAATACGTTATCCCTGCGCTTACATTTCTCCACGACACAGGATCGGCCACAATTTAGACCAAAATACAGAAATTCCTAAACTCTGTTTGTCTTCAGTAACCTGGGTGAGAATCCTTCAGGACAGCAACGATTCCACCCTCCGTATTAGGAACTGGGAAGGAGTGACCTGTGTCTGCTCTCGAGTCTGTGGGAATGTTCTAGAAACCATCTGTCCTTATGGATGTGTCTCTGTGTGTTTGGGGAGGGAGGATTTCTTGTGGTTTATGTCACATTTTTGTCAGTAATTCTGAACTTCCCATTTGTTATTCCAGCTCTAATTATTTTAATAAATCCTGAATACAGTGACACATTTGAAAATCTCACTGGGTTCCCAATCAAATGGGTGCCTTTGTCTCCAGGCTGATGGATAATGGGTTTGTTTTCCTTCCTCACAGTTAATGTAGTGACCATCTACGTCCTGCTTTATAAAGATTGTGGATTGTCTCCATGTGTCAGACGTTACCTGGGGGCCATGGCAGCGGCGGATCTCCTGGTCATTATCCTCGACTTAATACTGAGACACATTCCCATTGTTTATCGGGAACAGTTTTATTTCCTGTACTCCGTCCCCGTGTGTAATATCCATGCCGTCCTGCTTTATGCAGCCACTGACTGCTCTGTCTGGTTCACCGTCACTTTCACCTTTGATAGGTTTGTGGCCATTTGTTGCCAGAAGCTTAAAAGTAAATATTGCAGTGAGAAAATGGCGGCTGTGGTTCTGGGAGCAGTGACTGTGTTGAGCTGTTTAAAGAACATTTCCTGGTATTTTATGCTCGCGGCTCGGTATTGGCTGATGAACGAGCCCTGGTTTTGTGAGGTAACAGACGCTGTTCGATTCTCCACTGTCTGGGTCATATTCGAATCCCTCCACCACATTCTAACCCCGTGTGTCCCATTTCTCCTGATTCTGCTGCTCAATGTTCTCACCGTCAGATACATTTTAGTGACCAGCAGATCCCGCAGGAGACTCCGCGCTCACACCAATGGGGACACTGAGTCTGACACAGAAATGAGAAATCGAAAAAAATCCATCATTTTACTGTTTGTGATCTCGGCCAATTTCATCCTGTTATGGTCAACGTTCATGCTGTTTTCGATATGGAACCGGATGTGGCGGATTGTGGATACTCCTGTGTATCTCCATCCCTTTGTGCAGGAATTGGGCTTCATGCTGCAGCTCCTCAGTTGCTGCACAAACACCGCGATTTATGCCGTGACCCAGACTAAGTTCAGGCAGCAGCTGAAGAATGTGCTGAAATATCCCTTCACCCAAATCCATCCATCCATCAAATTCCCTCATTAATCAATCCATCCGGAAGTTTCTCATTTCAGTTCAGTGTTTCAGCAATGGAGCAACCTGTCACTATGGTAATAGACTGAGGGTAGCGCTGGTTTGTCCCTTCTTATCCCACAGGGGGGTTACAGAGAAACATTTCAATGTTTCTCACAACTCAGGGGCCAGTGAGAAAAGGCACCATCCCACAGACTGTATTCATCACTGCCATTTGTAAACAATAAAAATGTTCATTAAAGCGTGCTGAGCAGCAGAGTGACCGATGTTGTGTGTCTTTGTGTTGGAGAAGCTGAGCTGGAGAGAAAAAGACTCAGCCCCAAGGCCTGGGTCTCAGGGAAGAGAAGGGCACCGCGCCCTGAGCTCAGGAGCTGGATTTAAGTCCCTCTGTGCCCCCGACTCCAACCTGGCCTTCCAATTTCCTCTCCCCGACTCTTTCTCCACATATCCCCCTCTCTCTCTATCTCTGCACATTCACTCTTTCTCACCACTTCTCCCTTTCACTCTCCCTCTTCCCCTCCGCTCACACACACACACCCCAAACCGGGGTTTCCCACCAGGCTCCACTCTTTCCTCTCCATCTTGCCCCTATTCTCTCTCTCTCCTGCCGCCTCTGTCTCCCTCCCACAATTCCATCTCTACCCCATTTTTCCCTCCACTATCCTCCTATATCTCTCTATCCTCTCACCACCAACTCCCACACGAAGTCTCACCACCAACCCCCTAGTCTCCGAGTCAAATGGAGCGGGAAAGATGTGGGAGACAGAGTAAGATAGAGAGAGGGAAAGAGAGCAGACATAGAGAGAGAGAGAGAGAGAAAAGAGAGCGAGGGAGAGAGAGGGAAGGCGGGAGAGAGATTCAGTCAAAGAGAAACGGAGGGATGTGGGGAGAGAAAGACACCGAGAGATGGGGATAGAGAGTGAAAGAAGGTGGAGAGAGAGAGTGAAGGAACAGGGAGAGAGAGAGGAGCAAGGGAGAGATAGGGTGAGGGAAAGAGAGAGAGAGACGAGAAGGAGATAATGAGAGAGAGAGGTAAGAAGAGGGGGCGAGAGAGATGGGAGGGAGAGAGGGGGCGAGAGAAAAAGGCAAGCGAGAGGGGGGCGAGAGAGAGGGGAGGGCGATGCGAAAGAGAGGGGGACAAGAGTGAGGGGGCGAGAGGAGAGGGGGCGAGAGAGAGTGGGGTGAGAGAGAGGGGGTGTGAGAGAGGGGGTCGAGAGGAAAGGGGGGCGAGAGAGAGAGGGCGAGAGAGTGTGGGCGAGAGAAAGGGGGCGAGAGAAAGGGGGTTTGAGAGAGGGGACAAGAGGGTGGGGGCGAGAGGGACCGGGAGAGAGGAGGGGCGAGAGAGAGGGGACCAAGAGAGAGGGGGCGAGAGAGAGGGGGGCAAGAACGAGCAGAGCTAGAGAGAGGGGAAAATGAGAAAGGGGAGAGAGTGTGTGTGGGAGAGAGACACGGGAGAGAGAGGGAAGAGATAGAGAGGGGAGGACAGTGGGAGAGAGGGAGTGTGGAGAGAGGGGAGAGAGAGGGATAGAGAAAGGGGGAGAGAGAGAGGTGGGAGAGCGCGGAGAGAGAGAGAGGGAAAACAGAGCAGAGGAAGAGACAGAGGGGAAAAAGAGAGAGGGGATAGAGAGAGTGGGAGAGAGAAAGAGAGGGGAAAGAGAGAGATGGGGGAGAGAGAGGGAGAGAGAGCAGAGAGAGAAAGAGAGAGAGGGAATAGAGAGAAGGGGAGAGAGGGGAGGGCGAGAGAGAGGAGAGGGAGAGAGAGGGTGAGAGAAAGAGTGGTAGCGAGAGACAGGGGAGAGAGAGAGAGGGAAGAGAGAGAGGGGAGAGAGAGTGGGAGAGAGAGTGGGGAAGAAAGGGGTGCGAGAGAAAGTGGGGATAGAGAGCGCGGGCGAGAGGGGGCGAGAGAGAGGGGGAGAGAGAAAGGGAGTGAGAGAAAATGGGTTAGAGCGTGCGAGAGAGAGGAGATGAGAAAAAGGGGTCGAGAGAGAGGGGGTGAGAGAGAGGGGCACGGGAAAAAGTGAGGGGCGAGACAAAGTGGTGCGAGAGAAAGGGGGGTGAGAGAAAGAGAGGGCAAGAGAGAGGGCGGGTCAGAGAGTGAGGCTGAGAGAGAGAAAGACAGGTGAGGGGGCGAGAGAGAGGGTTTTGAGAGAGGGGAGGGCAAGAGAGGGTGGGAAGAGAGGGGGGGAGAGAAGGGAGGGTGAGAGGGGTGGGAAGTGAGAGGAGAGAGAGAGTAGGGGCAGAGCGCGGAGGGAGAGGGGGAAGAGAGAGCAGAGATAGAGTGAGAAAGAGAGTGAAGTAAAAGAGAGAGTGGGGAGAGAGAATGAGAGAGAGAAAGAAAGGGGAAGAGAGAGGGGAAGAGGGGAGGAGCACGGAGAGAGAGAGAGGTAAAAGAGAGAGAGGGAAGAGAGAGAGAGGGGAGAGAGAGAGTGGGAGAGAGAGGGGAGAGACAGAGGGCGAGAGAGAGGAGAGAGAGGGCGAAAGAGAGAGGGGAGAGAGAGAGGGAGAGAGAGGGGGAGAAGAGATAGGGGAGGAGAGGGGGGGATAGAGGGGGAAACAGGGGGAGAGAGAGGGAGGGGGAGAGCGAGGGAGAGAGAGAAGGTGGGAAAGAGAGTGGGTGAGAGAGAGGGTAGGTGCGAGATGGAGAGAGTGTGTGATAGAGAGAGGGTGGGAGACAGAGAGGGTGAGAGGGAGAGAGGGTGGGGCAGAGATGGTGGGGAGAGAGAGGCTGGGAAGAGAGTGGGTAGGGGTGAAAGGGGGAGACAGAGGGGGAGAGAGAGAGGGAGAGAGAGCGGGGAGAGATGGGGTTAGATGGGGACGAGGGAGGAGAGGGCGAGAGAGGGGAGGGCAAGAGAGGGCAGGGCGAGAAATGGGAGTGAGAGGGGGAGAGCGAGAGGCGGAGGGCGAGAGAGATGAAGGGACAAGAGAGGGAATGGCGAGAAAGGGAAGAGGGCGGGAGTGTGGAGAGGGCAGGAGAGGGGAGGCGGGATGGGGATGGCGAGAGACAAGAGTGCGAGAGGGGAGGGCGAGAGAGTGGGGAGGGTGAGAGAGGGGTGGGTGAGAGCGGGGAGGGCAGGAGAGGGGGAGGGCGAGCAAAAGAGGAGAGCGAGAGAGGAGAGAGGGGAGGGTGAGAGAGAGGGGATGGTAAGAGAGAGGGGAGGGCGAGAGTGTGGGGAGGGTGAGGGAGGGGAGGGCAAGAGATAGGAGGGTGAGAGGGGATGGCGAGAGAGAGATGAGGACGTGAGAGAGGGGATGGCGAGAGAGAGGGGATGACGAGAGAAGGGGTAGGACGAGAGAGAGAGGGGAGGGCGAGTGAGAGGGGAGCCCGAGAGAGAGGGGACAGCAAGAGAAAGGGGAGAGCGAGATGGTAGAGAGAGAGGGAAGGGCTAGAGAGACGGGAGGGCAACGGAGTGGGGCGGGCAGCAGAGAGGGGAGGGCGAGAGAGCATGGAGGACGAGAGAGAGGGGAGGGCGACAGAGAGGAGGGCGAGAGACGGGAGGGCGATGAAGTGGGGAGGGAGAGAGTTGTGAGGGCAAGAGAGAGGGGAGGACGAGAAAGAGGGGAGGACAGGCGAGGGCGACAGAGAGGGAAGGGCAACAGAGTGGGGAGGGTGAGAGAGAGGGGAGGGAGAGAGAGGAGAGAGTGTGAGAGGGGAGAGCCGTGGGAGAGGGCGAGAAAGGGGGAGGGAGAGAGAGGGGGAAGGCGAGAGACTGTGGAGAAGTAGAGGGGAGGGTATGAGAGTGCAGAGCGAGAGAGTGGGAGGGCGAGACACAGGGGAGGGCTCGAGTGGGGAGGGCAAAAGAGGTGAGGTCAACAGAGTGGAGGGCGAGAGTGAGGGGAGGGCAACAGAGCGGGTCGAGAAATAGAGAGGGGAGGGCGAGAGAACGTGGAGGGCGAGAGAGATGGGACGGCGAGAGAGGGGAGGGCGAGAGAGGGGAGGGCAAGAGAGGGGAACACGAGTGAGGGGAGGGTGAAAGAGAGGAGGGCGAGAGAGTGGGGAGGGAGACTGGGAGGCGAGAGAGAGGGAAGAGCGAGAGAGGGAGCGAGAGAGAGGATGGCGAGAGAGAAGAGGGCGAGACACGTGAGGGCAAGAGAGGGGAGGGCGAGAGAGAGGAGGGCGAGAGAGGGGAGTGCGAGAGAGGGGACGGCGAGAGAGGGAAGATCGAGAGAGAGAGGGGAGGGTGAGAGAGTGGAAAGGGCGAGAGAGGGGAGGTCGAGAGAGGGGAGGGCGAGAGAGGGGACGGCGAGAGAGCAGAGGGTGAGAGACGGGAGGGCGTAAGATGGGAGAGCGAGAGAGCCGACGGCGAGAGAGAGGAGGACGTGAGACGGTGGAGCGAGAGACGGGAGAGCAAGAGAGTGGAGGGAGAGAGAGGGCAAGGCGAGAGAGCCGAGGGCGAGAGAGGGGATGACATGAGACAGAAGGGCGAGAGATGGGAGAGCGAGATAACGGAGGGCGACAGACTAGAAGGGGAGGCTAGAGATAGAGTGGAGGCTGAGAGTGCGGAGGGCGAGTGAGAGGAGGGAGAGAGAGCGGAAGGAGAGAGTGGAATGCGAGAGAGGGGCGGTGCGTGAGAGGGGATGGTGAGAGACGGGCGGGCGAGAGCGCGGAGGGTGAGAGAGAAGGAATGGTGAGAGGGGAGAGAGAGGGAGTCAGTGTAGTGCGAGAGAGGGAAGAGCGAGAGAGAGGAGAGGGTGAGAGAAATGGGAAGGCGAGAGAGGGGAGGGCGAGAGAGCGGAGGGCGAGAGAGGGGAGGGCGTGAAACCGTGGGGCAAGAGACGGGAGAGCGAGAGAAGGGAGCGTGGGAAACCGGAGAGAGAGAGAAGGGAGGGCGAGAGACGGGAGCGCTAGAGAGGGGAGGTCAAGAGAGGGGAGGGCGAGAAAGAGGGGTGGCGAGGGTGTGAGGAGTGCCAGAGAGCGGCGAGAGAGAGAGTTGTGATGGCGCGAGGGGTGTGGCGAGTGAGGGGAGTGTGACAGAGAGGGTTGGGCGAAAGAGGGAATGGCGTGGGAGAGGGAAGAGACAGAGGGGAGGGATAGAGAGAGGGAGGGCGAGAGACGGGAGGGCGAGAGAGAGGTAGACAAGAGGGAGGCGAGAGACAGATTGGAGTGAGAGAGAGCAGAGGGCAAGAGAGGGTAGGTCGAGAGACGGGAGAGCGAGAGGCGAGGGAGAAAGAGACGGGAGAGCGAGACACGGGAGCGCGAGAGACGGGAGGGCTACAGAGGGTAGGGAGTGAGACGGGAGGGCGAGAGAGCGGAAGGAGAGATACTGGCGGTGCGCGAGAGAGGGGCGGGCGAGAGAGAGGGAAGAGCGCGACAGGGGTGGCGAGTGAGGTGAGGGTGAGAGAGAGGTTTGGGTGAAGGAGGGGATGGCGTAGGAGAGGGGAGAGACAGAGCGGAGGGAGAGGGAGAGAGGAGGGCGAGAGAGAGGGGAGTCCAAGAGTGGGGAGGGCGAGAGAGACGGGAGAGACGGGAGGGTGAGAGAGGGGAGGGTAAGAGAGAGCGGAGGGAGAAAGAGGGGGAGGGCGAGAGAGGAGTGTCGGGCGAGAGAGCAGAGAGCAAGGGAGAGGGGAGTGTGAGAGAGATGGGAGGGCGAGAGAGGGGATGGCGAGAGAGAAGGAGATCGAAAGGGTGGAGGACGAGAGACAGGGGAGAGATATAGTTGAGGGCGAGATATGGTAGAGCGACAGAGGGGATGGCAAGAGACAGGGGATGGTGAGAGAGGAGGGCGAGTAGGAGAGGGGAGGGCGAGAGAGCGGAGGGCGAGAGAGTGGTGGGCGACTGAGGGGAGGGCGTGAGAGAGGGGAGGGCGAGATAGCGGGGAGGGTGACGTAAAAGAGAGGCGAGAGAGTGGAGGGCAAGAGAGGGGAGGGCGAGAGAGAGGGGAGTGCTAGAGACGAGAGGGTTAGAGAGGGGAGGGCGCGAGACAGGGGAGGGCGAGAGAGATGGGAGGGTGAGAGAGGGGAGGGCAAGAGAGGAGAGAGCAAGAGAGGGGAGGGAGAGAGCCGAGGGCGAGAGAGCGGAGGGCGAAGTAGGCGAGGGTGAGATAACGGGGAGGGCGAGAGAGATGGGAGGGCGAGAGAGATCGGAGTGTGAGAGGGTAGGGCAAGAGAGATGGAAGGCGAAAGTGGGGAGGAGAAGAGGGAGGCTGGAGACTGAGTGGTGGGTGAGAGAGCAGAGTGCAAGAGACGGGAAGTCAAGAAAGGGTAGGGCGAGAGACAGGAGGGCGAGAGAGGGGAGGGCGAGAGGGAGAGGGGAGGGTGAGAAAGAGGCGAGAGAGAGAGGTGCGGTGGAGAGACAGGAGCGGGAGAGAAAAGCACGGGAGCAAGATGAGAGGGCAACTGAGAGGGGAGGGCAAGAGAGAGGGGAGGGAGGATTACAGGCGAGGGACAGTGAGGGGATAGAGAGAAGGGGGAGGAGGAGAGACGGGATGGCTAGAGAGGTGATGGCGAGAGAGTGGAGGGGGAGAGAGGGGAGGCCAAGTGAGGGGAGAGCGACATTGTCGAGGGCGAGAGAGAGGGGAGGGAGAGTGAGAGGGGTGGGAGAGAGAGGAGAGCGAGAGAGAGGACGGCGAGAGACAGGAGTGCGAGAGATGGGATGGCGAGAGAGAGTAGGACGAGAGAGGGCAGGGGAAGAGAGAAAGGGGAGGTTGAGAGAGAGGCGAGAGAGAGGGGAGGGTGAGGGAGAGGAGACGGCGAGAGAGTGGAGGGCAAGAGAGGGGAGGGCGAGAGAGTGGTGGCCGAAAGAGAGGATGGTGTGAGAGAGGGGAGGGTGAAAGAGAGGGGCGGACGAGAGAGAGAGGAGAGGGCGAGAGAGAGGGGAGGGTGAGAGGGAGGGTTGGGCGAAAGAGGAGGACGGCGCAGGAGATGAGAGAGACACAGGGGAAGACAGTAGAGGGCGAGAGAGAGGGAATGGCGAGAGAGGGGGTGAGAGAGGGAATGGCAAAAGAGAGTGGAGGGTGAGAAAGATGGGAGGGCGAGAGAGGGGAGTGCGAGAGAGCGGATGGCGAGAAAATAGTGGGAGAGGGGGGAGGCGGGAGAAGGGAGAGCGAGAGAGTGGACGGCAAGAGAGGGGAGCTGAGGGAGGGGAGCTCGAGGGAGAGGTGAGGTGGAGAGAGGGAGGGCAAAAGAGAGGGTAGTGGAGAGAGGGGAGGGCGAGAGAGAGGGTAGTGCGAGAGAGGGGAGGGAGAGCAAGAGGGGAGGGAGAAAGAGGGGAGGGTGGGAGAGGGGAGGGCAAGAAAGAGGTAGAGAGGGGTAAGGCGAGGGAGAGAGGAGCACGAGAGATGGGGACAGAGAGAGAGGTGAGGGAGAAAAGGGGTGGGCAAGAGGGAGACAAGTGACAGATTGGAGTGAGAGAGAGCGGAGGGTGGGAGAGGGGAGGTGCGAAAGAGGGGAGGTCGACAGACGGGAGGGTGAGAGAGAGGGGTGGGCGAGAGTGGGGGGAGGGTGAGAGGGTGTGGCGAGTGAGTGGAGGTTGAGATAGAGGATTTAGCGAAAGAGGGGATGGCATAGGAGAGGGTAGAGACAGAGGGGAGCGGGAGAGAGAGGATGGCGAGAGAGAGGAGGGCGAGAGACAGGAGGGTGAGAGGGAGGGTTGGGCGAAAGAGGGGACGGCGTCAGAGATGGGAGAGACACAGGTGAAGATAGTGGAGGGCGAGAGAGTGGTGGGAAAGATGGGGAGGGCGAGACAGAAAGAGTGAGAGGGGGAATGACGAGAGATGGTAGGGCGAGAGAGTGGATGTCAAGAAACGGAAGGGCGAGGGAGAGGGGAGGTGGAGAGAGGGAGGGCAAAAGATAGGTTAGGGGAGACCGACGAGGGCAAGAGAGGGGAGGGAGAGCGAGAGGGGAGGGAGAAAGAGTGGAGGGCGGGAGAGTGGAGGGCAAAAAAGACGGGAGGGGAGAGAGGGGTAGGGCGAGGGAGAGGGGAGTACGAGAAATGGGGAGAGCGAGAGAGGAGCGAGGGCGAAAAAGGGGTGCACCAGAGGGAGGCGAGAGACAGATTGGAGTGAGAGAGAGAGGAGGGTGACAGATGGTAGGTCGAGAAACAGTACCGTGAGAGACTGGAGGTAGAGGGATGGTAGAGCAAGAGAGGGGAGATCAAAAGACGGGAGCGCGAGAGATGGTAGGGCGAGAAGAGTAGGGTGAGGGATGGGAAGGGGAGGTGTGAGAGAGGGGAGGGCGAGAGAGGGGAGGGCGAGAGAGAGGGGAGGCAACAGGTAGGGGAGTGCAAGAGTGGGATGGGCGAGAGAGAGGGGAGGGAGCGACGGGTGTGGTGAGTGGGGTGAGGGTGAGAGAGGTTTGGGCAAAAGAGGGGATGGTGTAGGTGAGGGGAGAGACTGATAGGAGGGTGAGAGTGAGGATGGCGAGATAGGAGAGGGCGAGTGACGGAAGGGAGAGGGGGTGGGTAAGAGAGAGGGGAGTGGGAGAGAGGAGGGCAAGAGATAGGTGAGGGTAAGAGTGGGGAGGGCCAGAGAGAGAGGAGGGTGAGAGAGAGGAGTGCGAGAGACAGGGGAGGGCGAGAGAGAGGGGAGGGTGAGAAAGGGTCGGGAGCAAGATGATAGGGCAACTGTGAAGGGAGGACAAGAGAGAGGGGAGGGAGGATGAGAGGGGAGGGACAGTGAGGGGAGAAGGAGAGACAGGATGGCTAGAGAGGGGATGGCGAGAGAGTGGAGGGCGAGAGAGGGGAGGCCAAGTGAGGGGAGAGCGACATTGTCGAGGGCGAGAGAGAGGGGAGGGAGAGTGAGAGGGGTGGGAGAGAGAGGAGAGCGAGAGAGAGGACGGCGAGAGATGGGAGTGCGAGAGATGGGATGGCGAGAGAGAGTAGGACGAGAGAGGGCAGGGCAAGAGAGAAAGGGGAGGTTGAGAGAGAGGCGAGAGAGAGGGGAGGGTGAGGGAGAGGAGATGGCGAGAGAGTGGAGGGCAAGAGAGGGGAGGGCGAGAGAGTGGTGGCCGAAAGAGAGGATTGTGTGAGAGAGGGGAGGGTGAAAGAGTTGGGCGGACGAGAGAGACAGGAGAGGGCGAGAGAGAGGGGAGGGTGAGAGGAAGGTGAGGGCGAGAGAGAGGAGAGGGTGAGAGGGAGGGTTGTGCGAAAGAGGGGACGGCGCAGGAGATGAGAGAGACACAGGGGAAGACAGTAGAGGGCGAGAGAGAGGGAATGGCGAGAGAGGGGGGTGAGAGAGGGAATGGCTAAAGAGAGGGGAGGTTGAGAAAGATGGGAGGGCGAGAGAGGGGAGTGCGAGAGAGCGGATGGCGAGAGACTGGTGGGAGAGAGGGGGAGACGGGAGAAGGGAGAGCGAGAGAGTGGACGGCAAGAGAGGGGAGCTGAGGGAGAGGTGAGGTGGAGAGAGGGAGGGCAAAAGAGAGGGTAGTGGAGAGAGGGGAGGGCAAGAGAGAGGGTAGGGCGAGGAAGGGGAGGGAGAGCAAGAGGGGAGGGAGAAAGAGGGGAGGGTGGGAGAGGGGAGGGCAAGAAAGAGGTAGAGAGGGGTAAGGCGAGGGAGAGAGGAGCACGAGAGATGGGGAGAGAGAGAGGTGAGGGAGAAAAGGGGTGGACAAGAGGGAGACAAGTGACAGATTAGAGTGAGAGAGAGCGGAGGGTGGGAGAGGGGAGGTGCGAAAGAGGGGAGGTCGACAGACGGGAGGGTGAGAGAGAGGGGTGGGCGAGAGTGGGGGGAGGGTGAGAGGGTGTGGCGAGTGAGTGGAGGTAGAGATAGAGGATTTAGCGAAAGAGGGGATGGCATAGGAGAGGGTAGAGACAGAGGGGAGCCGGAGAGAGAGGATGGCGAGAGAGAGGAGGGCGAGAGACAGGAGGGTGAGAGGGAGGGTTGGGCGAAAGAGGGGACGGCGTCAGAGATGGGAGAGACACAGGTGAAGATAGTGGAGGGCGAGAGAGTGGTGGGAAAGAGGGGGAGGGCGAGACAGAAAGAGTGAGAGGGGGAATGACGAGAGATGGTAGGGCGAGAGAGTGGATGTCAAGAAACGGAAGGGCGAGGGAGAGGGGAGGTGGAGAGAGGGAGGGCAAAAGATAGGTTAGGGGAGACCGACGAGGGCAAGAGAGGGGAGGGAGAGCGAGAGGGGAGGGAGAAAGAGTGGAGGGCGGGAGAGTGGAGGGCAAAAAAGACGGGAGGGGAGAGAGGGGTAGGGCGAGGGAGAGGGGAGTACGAGAAATGGGGAGAGCGAGAGAGGAGCGAGGGCGAAAAAGGGGTGCACCAGAGGGAGGCGAGAGACAGATTGGAGTGAGAGAGAGAGGAGGGTGACAGATGGTAGGTCGAGAGACAGTACCGTGAGAGACTGGAGGTAGAGGGATGGTAGAGCAAGAGAGGGGAGATCAAAAGACGGGAGCGCGAGAGATGGTAGGGCGAGAAGAGTAGGGTGAGGGACGGGAAGGGGAGGTGTGAGAGAGGGGAGGGCGAGAGAGGGGAGGGCGAGAGAGAGGGGAGGCAACAGGTAGGGGAGTGCAAGAGTGGGATGGGCGAGAGAGAGGGGAGGGAGCGACGGGTGTGGTGAGTGGGGTGAGGGTGAGAGAGGTTTGGGCAAAAGAGGGGATGGTGTAGGTGAGGGGAGAGACTGATAGGAGGGTGAGAGTGAGGATGGCGAGATAGGAGAGGGCGAGTGACGGAAGGGAGAGGGGGTGGGTAAGAGAGAGGGGAGTGGGAGAGAGGAGGGCAAGAGATA
Organism: Chiloscyllium plagiosum; assembly: GCF_037043375.1. Classification (NCBI taxonomy): domain Eukaryota; kingdom Metazoa; phylum Chordata; class Chondrichthyes; order Orectolobiformes; family Hemiscylliidae; genus Chiloscyllium; species Chiloscyllium plagiosum. The sequence goes on along the minus strand of NW_028270178.1, from coordinate 68,004,282 downwards.
GGTGAGGGTAAGAGTGGGGAGGGCCAGAGAGAGAGGAGGGTGAGAGAGAGGAGTGCGAGAGACAGGGGAGGGCGAGAGAGAGGGGAGGGTGGGAAAGGGTCGGGAGCAAGATGATAGGGCAACTGTGAAGGGAGGACAAGAGAGAGGGGAGGGAGGATGAGAGGGGAGGGACAGTGAGGGGAGAAGGAGAGACAGGATGGCTAGAGAGGGGATGGCGAGAGAGTGGAGGGCGAGAGAGGGGAGGCCAAGTGAGAGAGGGGAGGGAGGATTAGAGGGAGAGAGAGAGAGGGGAGGGTGAGAGAGAGGAGAGGCAGAGAGAGGGGAGGGAGGGACAAAGGGGAGATCGACAGAGAGGGGAGGTCGAGGCAGAGTGGAGGGCGAGAGAGGGGGAGGGTGAGAGAGAGGGGATGGCGTGAGAGAGGGGAGGGCATGAGAGAGGGGAGAGAGTGAGGGGTGGACAAGAGAGGAGAAGGGGAGCGACGAGAGGGCGAGAGCGGGACGGTGAAAGAGGGGAAAGCGAGAGAGAAGGAGGGCTAGAGAGTGGAGAGCAAGGGAGGGAAGGGCAAGGGAGGTGAGGTCGAGAGAGAAGTGCGGGCGAAAGAGAGGGTGAGCGAGAGGGGAGGGCGAGAGACGTGCGAGTGAGAGAGAGAAGAGGGCGAGAGACGGCAGGGCGAAAGAGGGAAAGGTGAGAGAGAAGGGAAGGCCACAGAGGGGAGGGCAAGAGAGTGGGGGGGAGAGAGTGTAGGGGAGAGAGAAGGGAGGGCAAGAGAGGGGGAGGGCGAGAGAGGGGAGGGCAAGAGAGCTGGGGGAGAGAGGGAAGGGGCAGGGAGTCGGGAGGCCGAGATAGGGGAGGGAGAGAGATGGGAGGGCGAGGGAGCGGAGGGCAAGATGGGAGGGGAGCGGGAGGGAGTGGGAGGGCGAGTGAGAGGGAAGGGGAGAGAGTGTGGAGGGGAGAGAGGGGGAGGGGGAGAGAGGGGAGGGTGAGAGAAAGGGGAGGGCGAGAGAGAGGTGAGTTCGAAAGAGATGGGAGGGTGAGAGAGGGGAAGGTGAGAGAGAGGGGTGCGCGAAAGTGGGGAGGTCAAGATGGGAGGGGAGAGGGGGAGGGCGAGTGAGAGAGGAGAGTAAGAGAGAGGAGGGCGAATGAGGACAGGGCGAGGGAGAGGTGAGGGCGAGAGGGGGCGCGCGAGAGAGGGTAGGGAGAGAGAGGCGGGCGTGAGACAGGGGAGGGCATGAGAGAGGGGAGGGAGGCAGAGGGGAGGGCAAGACAGAGCAGAGGAAGAGTGAGGGGAGGGCGAGAGAGTGAAGGGCGAGGCAGGGAAAAGCGAGAGAGGGGAGAGCTAGAGAGAGAGGGCGAGAGAGTGGAGAGGAAGAGAGGGGTTCGCAAGAGAGGGGTTGGCAGAGAGGAGGGGGCGAGAGAGGGGAGGGCGAAAGAAGGGAGGACAAAAGAGGAGAGGACAAGAGGGAGGGGAGAGACAGAATGGAGGGTGAGAGCGCGGAAGGCGAGACAGGGGCAGATGAAAGAGGAAAAGGAGAGGGGGAGCGAGAGCGGAGGGCATGAGAGAGGGGAGGGAGACAGAGGGGAGGGCGAGAGAGAGTAGGACGAGAGAGGGCAGGGCAAGAGAGAAAGGGGAGGTTGAGAGAAAGGCGAGAGAGAGGGGAGGGTGAGGGAGAGGAGATGGCGAGAGAGTGGAGGGCAAGAGAGGGGAGGGCGAGAGAGTGGTGGCCGAAAGAGAGGATTGTGTGAGAGAGGGGAGGGTGAAAGAGAGGGGCGGACGAGAGAGAGAGGAGAGGGCGAGAGAGAGGGGAGGGTGAGAGGAAGGTGAGGGCGAGAGAGAGGAGAGGGTGAGAGGGAGGGTTGTGCGAAAGAGGGGACGGCGCAGGAGATGAGAGAGACACAGGGGAAGACAGTAGAGGGCGAGAGAGAGGGAATGGCGAGAGAGGGGGGTGAGAGAGGGAATGGCTAAAGAGAGGGGAGGTTGAGAAAGATGGGAGGGCGAGAGAGGGGAGTGCGAGAGAGCGGATGGCGAGAGACTGGTGGGAGAGAGGGGGAGACGGGAGAAGGGAGAGCGAGAGAGTGGACGGCAAGAGAGGGGAGCTGAGGGAGAGGTGAGGTGGAGAGAGGGAGGGCAAAAGAGAGGGTAGTGGAGAGAGGGGAGGGCAAGAGAGAGGGTAGGGTGAGAGAGGGGAGGGAGAGCAAGAGGGGAGGGAGAAAGAGGGGAGGGTGGGAGAGGGGAGGGCAAGAAAGAGGTAGAGAGGGGTAAGGCGAGGGAGAGAGGAGCACGAGAGATGGGGAGAGAGAGAGGTGAGGGAGAAAAGGGGTGGACAAGAGGGAGACAAGTGAGGGGAGGGAGCGACGGGTGTGGTGAGTGGGGTGAGGGTGAGAGAGAGGGTTGGGCAAAAGAGGGGATGGTGTAGGTGAGGGGAGAGACTGAGAGGAGGGTGAGAGTGAGGATGGCGAGATAGGAGAGGGCGAGTGACGAAAGGGAGAGGGGGTGTGTAAGAGAGAGGGGAGTGGGAGAGAGGAGGGCAAGAGATAGGTGAGGGTAAGAGTGGGGAGGGCCAGAGAGAGAGGAGGGTGAGAGAGAGGAGTGCGAGAGACAGGGGAGGGCGAGAGAGAGGGGAGGGTGAGAAAGGGTCGGGAGCAAGATGATAGGGCAACAGAGAATGGAGGGCAAGAGAGAGGGGAGGGAGGATTAGAGGGAGAGAGAGAGAGGGGAGGGTGAGAGAGAGGAGAGGCAGAGAGAGGGGAGGGAGGGACAAAGGGGAGATCGACAGAGAGGGGAGGTCGAGGCAGATTGGAGGGCGAGAGAGGGGGAGGGTGAGAAGAGGGGATGGCGTGAGAGAGGGGAGGGCATGAGAGAGGGGAGAGAGTGAGGGGAGGACGAGAGAGGAGAAGGGGAGCGACGAGAGGGCGAGAGCGGGAGGGTGAAAGAGGGGAAAGCGAGAGAGAAGGAGGGCTAGAGAGTGGAGAGCAAGGGAGGGAAGGGCAAGGGAGGTGAGGTCGAGAGAGAAGTGCGGGCGAAAGAGAGGGTGAGCGAGAGGGGAGGGCGAGAGACGTGCGAGTGAGAGAGAGGAGAGGGCGAGAGACGGCAGGGCGAAAGAGGGAAAGGTGAGAGAGAAGGGAAGGCCACAGAGGGGAGGGCAAGAGAGTGGGGGGGAGAGAGTGTAGGGGAGAGAGAAGGGAGGGCAAGAGAGGGGGAGGGCGAGAGAGGGGAGGGCAAGAGAGCTGGGGGAGAGAGGGAAGGGGCAGGGAGTCGGGAGGCCGAGATAGGGGAGGGAGAGAGATGGGAGGGCGAGGGAGCGGAGGGCAAGATGGGTGGGGAGCGGGAGGGAGTGGGAGGGCGAGTGAGAGGGAAGGGGAGAGAGTGTGGAGGGGAGAGAGGGGGAGGGGGAGAGAGGGGAGGGTGAGAGAAAGGGGAGGGCGAGAGAGAGGTGAGTTCGAAAGAGATGGGAGGGCGAGAGAGGGGAAGGTGAGAGAGAGGGGTGCGCGAAAGTGGGCAGGTCAAGATGGGAGGGGAGAGGGGGAGGGCGAGTGAGAGAGGAGAGTAAGAGAGAGGAGGGCGAATGAGGACAGGGCGAGGGAGAGGTGAGGGCGAGAGGGGGCGCGCGAGAGAGGGTAGGGAGAGAGAGGAGGGAGTGAGACAGGGGAGGGCATGAGAGAGGGGAGGGAGGCAGAGGGGAGGGCAAGACAGAGCAGAGGAAGAGTGAGGGGAGGGCGAGAGAGTGAAGGGCGAGGCAGGGAAAAGCGAGAGAGGGGAGAGCTAGAGAGAGAGGGCGAGAGAGTGGAGAGGAAGAGAGGGGTTCGCAAGAGAGGGGTTGGCAAGAGAGGGGAGGGCGAGAGAGGGGGAGGGCGAAAGAAGGGAGGACAAAAGTGGAGAGGACAAGAGGGAGGGGAGAGACAGAATGGAGGGTGAGAGCGCGGAAGGCGAGACAGGGGCAGACGAAAGAGGGAAAGGAGAGGGGGAGCGAGAGCGGAGGGCATGAGAGAGGGGAGGGAGACAGAGGGGAGGGCGAGAGAGAGCGGAGGGAGAGTGAGCAGAGGGCGAGCGACGAGAGTGCGAGAAAGGGCAGGGCGAGAGAGGGGAAAGCGAGAGAATGGAGGGCAAGAGCGGGAAGGGCAAGAGAGGGGAGGGCGAGAGAGGAGCGGCCGAGTAGTGCAAGAGAAAGGGTGGGGGAGTGTGACAGGGAGGGTGAGAGAGAGGGGAGGGAGAGAGAGAGTGGAGGCCGTGTGAGGTAAGGGCGAGAGAGGGAATGGCGAGAGAGAGGGGAGGGCGAGAGAGAGAGGAGCGTGAGAGAGAGGGGAGGGCGAGACAGAGAGAGGGAAGGGGAGAGTGGGGAAAGCGAGAGAGGTAAAAGCAAAAGAGTGAGTGCGAGAGAGTGGAGGGCGAGAGATAGGCGGTCGAGAGAGGGAAGGGCGAGGGAGTGAAAGGCGAGAGAAAGGGGAAGGCGAGAGAGGGGAGGGTGTGAGAGAGGGAATGCGAGAGAGAGGGGAGGGGGAGAGAGAGGAGGGCATGAGAGGGCACGGGAGAGAGGGGGAGGGCGAGAGAGTGGGGAAGGCGAGAGAGGGGAGAGCGAAAGAGTGGGGAGGGCGAGAGCGATGGGAGGGCGAGAGAGGAGAGGGCAAAAGAGGGGAGGCCAAGAAAGAGCGTAGAGACAGAGTGGAGGGTGATAGAGAGGAGTGCGAGAGAGGGGTGGTTGAGAGAGGGGATGGCGAGGGGGGAGGACGAGTGAGGGGAGGGCAAAAGAGAGGGGAAGGCATGAGACGGGAGGTGCGACAAAGCGGAGGGCGACAGTGCAGAGGGTGAGAGAGGTGAGGTGGAGAGAGGGGAGGGTGAGAGACAGAGGAGAGGGCGAGAGACTGGGGAGGGCAAGAGCAAGGATAACGAGAGAGAGCGGAGGGAGAAAGAGATGGGAGAGTGAGAGAGAGGAGGGCAATAGAGGGAAGGGCGAGAGAGGGTGGAGACAGAGAGGGGTTGGGCGAGAGGGGGGGCGCCCTGAGAGGGGGAGGGCAAAAGAGGGGAGGGTGAGATACAGGGATGGGCGAGAGGGAGAGGGGAGGGAGGGAGTGAGAGGAGAGGGCGAGAAAGGGGAGAGCGAGAGATTGGAAAGCGAGAGAGGGGATCGAGAAAGCGGGGATGCCAAAAGAGGGGAGGGCGAGAGAGGGTGGAGAGAGAGGGGATGGGTACAGAGAGGGGAGGCCCCAAGAAGGGGAGGGCAAAAGAGCAGAGAGCGAGATAGTGGGGAGGCCGAGAGAAGGCAGAGCGAAAGAGGGGAGGACGAGAAAGGGATGGGCGAGAGTGTGGGGAGGGCAAGAAAGAGGAGAGGGGAGAGAGGGAAAGGCGAGAGAGGGGGAATGCGAGATACGGGAGGGCAAGAGAGGGAAGGGCGAGAGAGAGAGGAGGGCAAGAGAGAGGGGAGGGCGAGAGAGAGGGATGGGCGAGAGAGGGGAGAGCAAGAGAGATGGGAGGGCGAGAGAGAGAGGAGGGCGAAAGAGTGGAGAACAAGAGGGAGGGGAGAGAGAGATTAGAGGGTGAGAGAGTGGAGGGCGAGAGAGGGAAGGTCAAGAGAGCGGATGGCGAGAGAGAGAGAAGGATGGGCGAAACAGAGAGGATGGAAAGAGAGAGGGGATGACGAGAGAGGGGGAGGGTGAGAGAGAGGGGAGGGCAAGAAAGTGGGGCGGGGGAAAGAGGGGAAGGCGAGAGAGATGGGAGGGCAAGAGAGGGGAGGGCAAGAGAGGGGAAAGAGGGGAGGGCGAGAGAGAGTGGTGGTCGAGAGAGGGGGGTGCGAGAAACTGGGGAGGGTGAGGGGAGAGCGAGAGAGAGGGGAGGGAGAGAGAGCGAGGTGAGTGAGAAAGAGGCGAGGGCGAGAGAGAGGGGAGTGCGAGAGAGAGAGGGGAGGGAAGAGAGAGGGAGTGAAAGAGTGGGGAGGCTGAGAGATTGGAATGATGAGAGAGGGGAGGGGGAGAGAGAAGGAAGGGCGAGTGAGAGGCGAGTGTGAGAGAGCGGGGAGGGAGAGAGAGGGGAGGGCAAGAGAGGCGGCATGAGGAGAGAGGGGGAGAGCGAGATAGAGGGGAGAGAGGGAGTGCCAGAGAGAGGTGAGGGAGAGAGAGTGCAGGGCGAGAGAGAGGCAAGGGTGAGAGAGGGGAGGGCGAGAGAGAGGGGAGGAAGTGAGAGAGAGGAGGGCGAGTCAGCGGAGGGCGAGAGAGGGGAGGGTGAGTGAGGCAACAGCGAGAGAGTGGAAAGCGAGAAACGGGAGAGCAAGAGAGCAGAGGGCGAGAGAGAGGAGGGCAAGAGAGGGGAGGGCGAGAATGGGTGGAGACAGAGAAGGGGTGGGTGAGAGAGAGGGAGCATGAGAGAGAGCGGAGGGCGACAGTGGGGAGGGTGAGAGAGAGGGGAGGGCGAAAGTGGGGATGGCGAGAGAGAGTGGCGAGACAGAGGAGATGGAGTGAGAGGAGGGCGAGAGAGGCGTGGGTGAAAGACGGGAGTGCGATAGCACGGAGGACGAGAGATGGGAGTGCAAGAGAGGGGAGGGCAAGAAAGAGGGGAGGGCGGGGGAGGGGAGGATGAGAGAGACGGGAGTGCAAAAGAGCGGAGGGCGAGAGACTTGAGTGCAAGAGAGGGGAGGGTGAGAGAGGGGAGGGAGGGAGAAAGGGGAATGCGAGAGAGAGGGGAGGGCGAGAGAGGGGAGGGCGAGAGATGGGAGGGTGAGAGAAAGAGGGGAGGTCGAGAGAGGGGGAGGGGGAGCTTGGGGAGGGTAAGAGAGAGGGGGCGGTGAGTGAGAGGAGGGCGAGAGAGGTGTGGGTGAAAGATGGGAGTGCGAAAGCACGGATGACGAGAGATGGGAGTGCAAGAGAGGGGAGGGCAAGATAGAGGGGAGGGCGGGAGAGGGGAGGATGAGAGAGACGGGTGGGCGAGAGAGGAGAGGCAAGAGAGAGAGTGGAGGTCGAGAGAGAGAGGGGAGGTCGAGAGAGAGGGGAAGGGGAGAGAGGAGAGTTCGAGAGACAGGGGATTGAAAGAGATGGGAGGGTAAGACAGGGGAGGGCGAGAGAGGGAGGGCGGGAGAAAGGGGAGCGCGAGAGAGAGGGAAGGGTGAGAGAGGGGAGGGTGAGAGAGGGCAGGGTGAGAGAGGAGGCGATTGATCGGACGGCAAATGAGAGTGGCAAGACCGAGGGAGGGAGAGAGAGGGGAGGACGAGAGAGGTGTAGGCGAGAGTCGTGAGTGCGAAAGTGTGGAGGGTGAGAGACTGGAGTGCAAGAGAGGGGAGGGCAAGAGATAGGGGAGGGCGAGAGAGCAGAGGGCGAGAGAGAGGAGGGCAAGAGAGGGGAGTGTGAGAATGGATGGAGACAGAGAGGGGGTGGGCGAGAGAGAGGTACGGCCCCGAGGGGGGAGGACAAAAGAGGGGAGGGTCAGAGAGAGGGGAGGGAGAGCGTGGGGAGAATGAGAGAGAGCGGGGAGCGAGAGAGGAGAGGGTGAGAGGGAGGGGTGGGCGAAAGTGGGGACGGCGAGAGAGAGTGGTGAGACAGAGGGGAGGGAGAGAGAGGAGGGTGAGAGAGGTGTGGGCGAGAGACGGGAGTGCAAAAGAGCGGGAGGGGGAGAGGGGACTGCACAGAGACGGGAGTGTGGGAGAGGGGAGGGTAAGAGAGGGGAGGGTGAGAATGGGTGGAGACAGAGAGGGGGTGGGCGAGAGAGAGGTACAGCCCCGAGGGGGGAGGACAAAAGAGGGGAGGGTCAGAGAGAGGGGAGGGAGAGCTTGGGGAGCATGAGAGAGAGCGGGGGCGAGAAAGGAGAGGGTGAGAGAGAGGGGAGTGCGAACGTGGGGATGGCGAGAGAGTGTGGCGAGACAGAGAGAAGGGAGAGAGAGGAGGGTGAGAGAGGTGTGGGCGAGAGACGGGAGTGCAAAAGGGCGGGAGGGGGAGAGGGGACTGCACAGAAACGGGAGTGTGAGAGAAGGGAGGGTAAGAGAGGGGAGGGCGAGAGAGGGGAGGGCAAGAGAGAGGGGAGGGGGAGAAAGGGGAAGCCGAGCGAGGGGAGGATGGGAGTAAGGGGAGGGTGAGAGAGAGGGGAGGGTGAGAGAGGGGAGGGCAAGAGAGAAGGGAATGCGAGAGAGACTGGAGGGCGAGAGAGGGGAGGGTGGGAGAGCGGTGGGCGAGAGAGAAGAGGGAGAGAGAGAGGGGAAGGGCAAGAGAGAGGGGAGTGCGAGAGACTGGAGGTCGAGAGAGGGGAGGGTGAGAGAGTGGAGGGCAGAGAGCGGAGGGCGTGAGATGGGAGGGTCAGAGAGGGGAGGCGAGAGAGATGGGAGGGCGAGAGAGAGGGAAGAGAGAGGGGAAGGGTGAGAGACTGGAGAGGGACGAGAGTGGAGGTGGAGAGAGGGGAGGGTGAGAGAGATTCGAGGGAGAGAATGGGGAGGGGGAGAGAGAGAGTAGGAAGAGAAGGGGCGGGAGAGAGAGGGGAAGGCGTGAGAGGGAGGGAGAGAGGGAGGGGAGGGTGAGAGAGAATGGTGGCAGAGAGAGGGGAGAGCGAGTGAGGGGTAGGCAAGCGAGTCCAGGGCAAGAGAGGGAAGGGTGAGAGAGAGGGGAGAGAGATTGTGAGAGGAGGGGGAGACTTTTGCGAGATAGAGTGTGGGAGAGAGGGAGGTGAGGGCTCGAGTGGGAAGTGCGAGAGAGGGGATGGTAAGAGAGAGGGGTGGGGGAGAGAGTGTGGATTGGGAGAGATGGGGATGGAGAGAGAGGTGAGGACGAGAGAGAGAGGGATAGGAGAGAGAGGGGAGGGCAAGAAAGACGGGAGAGAGAGAGGGGAGAGTGAGGGATGGGCGAGAGCGCAGTGAGCGAGAGAGGAGGGCGAGAGAGAGGGGAGGGCTAGAGAGGGGAGTCCGAGAGAGAGGGGAGGGTAAGAGACAGGGGAGGGGCAGAGGGGAGAAAGAGGGGAGTGTGAGAGAGTGGAGAGAGAGAGGAGGAGGGCGAGAGAGGGGGGGTGAGAGAGAAGGGAGGGCGAGAGAGACTGCACGGCGAGAGAGTGGAGGGCAAGACAGTGCTGGGCAAAAGAGTAGAGGGCGTGAGAGATGGGAGGGCAAGAGAGAGGGGAGGGCGAGAAATAGGTGTGGGAATAAGAGGGGAGTGCAAGAGAGAGGGGAGGGCAAGACAGTGCTGGGCAAAAGAGTGGAGGGCGTGAGAGAGGGGAGGGCGAGAGAGAGGGGAGGGCGAGAAAGAGAGGTGGCCAAAATAGGGGAGTGCAAGAGAGAGAGGAGGGTGAGACTGTGGTGGGCTAAAGTATGGAGGGCATGAGAGAGGGGAGGGTGAGAGAGAGGGGAGGGCGAGAGAAACAAGAGAGGGAGGGGAGGGCGAGAGGGAGGGGTGCACGAAAGGGGGGAATGTGAGAGAGAGGGGAGGGCGAGAGAGAGGGGCTGATCCCTACCTAATTCTGCAATCTCCCCCACGCTGACTGATCACTACACAACACTGCACTCACCCCCTCTCTGACATCCCAACACAACACTTCAAATTCCCCCTCCATGCCTGATCACTTCCCAACACTGCAATCTCCCCCACCCTGACTGATCCCTACCCAACATTGCTATCTCCACCTACCTGACGTATCCCAACACAACATTGCAATCTCCCCCCTACGACTGATCCAGACTCAACACTGCAATCTCTCCCTCCATGACTGAACCATCCGGAACACTGCAATCTCCCCCTCTCTGACTGATCCCTAAGAAACACTGCATTCACCTCCACCCTGACAGATCCCTACACAACACTGCACTAACCATCTCCCTGACTGATCCCTACCCAACACTGCAATCTCCCCCTCCCGAACTGATCCCAACCAAATGCTACAATCACCCCTACCTGACTGATCCCTCCACAACTTTGCACTCACCCCCTCTCTGACTGAACCCTACCCAACACTGCAATCTCCCCCGACCGATACCTACAAAGTACTAAAATCTCCCTCTCCCTGACGGTTCGCAACCCAACAATTCCAGCTCCCCTCCCTGACTGATAGATACACAACACTGAAATCACCCCCTCGTCTGATCTCCATGCAACACTGCATTCTCCCCCAGCCTGACTGATCCCTACCCAACACTGCACTCACCCCCTCCCTGACTGATCCCTACCCAACACTGCACTCACCCCCTCCCTGACTGATCCCGACCCAACACAGCAATCTCCCCCTCTCTGACTGATCCCTACCCAACACTGCACTGAACCACTCCCTGACTGTTCCCTACCCAACACTGCAATCTCCCCCTCAATGATCCCAACACAACATTGCAATCTCCCCCTCTCTGACTGATTCCGTCACATCACTGCAATCTCCCCCTCCCTGACTGATTCCTACCAAATTTGCGATCTCCCCCCCCGACTGATCTCTACTCAAAATTACTATCTCCCCGTCCCTAACTGATCCCTGCCAGACACTGCACTCACCCCTGCCTGACTGATCCCTACACGACAAAGTAATGTCCCCCTCCCTCAATGATCGCAACACAACATTGTAATTTCCCCTTCTCTGACGGATCCCGGCACATCACTGCAATCTCCCCCTCCCTGTCTGATTCCTACTCTACACTGCAATCTCATCCTCCATGACTGATCCCGACACAACATTGCAATCACACCCGACCTGACAAATCCCTACCCAACACTGTAACCTCCCACTTCCTCACTGATCCCTACCCGACACTGCAATCTCCCCCTCCCTGACTGAACCAAACACAACATTGCACTCACACCCTCCCTGACTGATCCCGACCGAACACTGTAATCTCCCCCTCCCTGACCGATCCCTCCCAACACTGCAGTCACCCCCTCGCTGACTGATCGCTACCCAATACTGCAATCTTCCCCTCCCTGATTGATCCCTACCCAATCCTGCAATCGCCCCCTCCCTGACAGATCCCTACCCAACACTGCAATACCCCCTTCCTGACTGATCCGTACACAACACTGCACTCACGCTCTCTCTGAGTAATCACTACGCAACATTGTACTCATCCCCTCCCTGACTGATGCCGACCCTACATTGCAATCTCTCCCTCCCTGACTGATCCCTACACAACACAGCAATCTCCCCCTCTCTGACTGATCCCTACCCAACACTGCACTCACCCACTCCCTGACTGATCCCTTCTAAACACTGCAATCTCCCCCTCCCTCAATGATCCCAACACAACGCTGGAATCTCCCCCTCTCTGACTGATCCCGTCACATCACAGCAATCTCCCTCTCCCTGACTGATTATTCCCAAATTTTGCAATCCCCCCTCCCTGACTGATCTCCACTCAACATTGCTATCTCCCCGTCCCTAACTGATCCCTAACAAACACTGCACTCACCCCTCGCTGACTGAATCCATAGCCAACACTGTAATGTCCCCCTCACTCATTGATCCCAAAACAACATTGTAATCTACCCTTTCTGATTGATCGCGGCACATCACTGCAATCTCCCCCTCCCTGACTGATTCCTACACAACACTGCAATCTCATCCTCCATAACAGAACCCGACACAACATTACAATCACCCCCGACCTGACAAATCCCTACCCAACACTGTAACCTCCCACTCCCTGACTGATCCCTACCCGACACTGCAATCTCCCCCTCCCTTACTGATCCCTACTCAACACTGCAATCTCCCCCTCCCTGACTGATCCCTACCCAACACTGCAATCTCCCCCTCCCTGACTGAACCAACCACAACATTGCAATCACACCCTCCCTGACTGATCCCTACCCAATACTGTAATCTCCCCCTCCCTGACTGATCCCTACCCAACACTGCAGTCACCCCCTTGCTGACTGATTCCTACCCAATACTGCAATCTTCCCCTCCCTGACAGATCCCTACCCAACAGTGTAATGTCCCCCTCCCTCAATGATCCCAACACAACATTGTAATTCACCCCTCCCTGACTGATTCCTATGCAACACTGCACTCACATCCTCCATGACTGATCCTGACACAACATTGCATTCACCCCCGACCTGACAAATCCCTACCCAACACTGTAACCTCCCACTTCCTGACTGATCCCTACCCAACACTGCAATCTCCCCCTCCCAGACTGAACCAAACACAACATTGCACTCACACGCTCCCCGACTGATCCCTACCGAACACTGTAATCTCCCCCTCCGTGACTGATCCCTACCCAACACTGCAGTCACCCCCTCGCTGACTGGTCGCTACCCAATACTGCAATCTTCCCCTCCGTGACTGATCCCTATCCAATCGTACAATCGCCCCCTCCCTGACTGATCCGTACACAACTCTCTGAGTAATCACTACGCAACATTGTACTCACCCCCACCCTGACTGATCCCTACCGAACACTGCAATCTCCCCCTCCCTCAATGATCCCAACACAACGCTGGAATCTCCCCCTCTCTGACTCATCCCTGGGAAACACAGCACTCTTCCACTCCCTGACTGATCCCTACCCAACACTGCAATCTCCCCACTCAATGATCCCAACACAACATTGTAATCTACCCTCTCTGATTGATCCCGGCACATCACTGCAATCTCCCCTCCCTGACTGATTCCTACACAACACTGCAATCTCATCCTCCATGACTGAACCCGACACAACATTACAATCACCCCCGACCTGACAAATCCCTACCCAACACTGTAACCTCCCACTCCCTCACTGATCCCGACTCAACACTGCAATCTCCCCCTCCCTGACTGAACCAAATACAACATTGCATTCACACCCTCCCTGACTGATCCCTACCCAATACTGTAATCTCCCCCTCCCTGACTGGTCCCTACCCAACACTGCAATCTTCCCCTCCCTGACAGATCCCTACCCAACGCTGCAATACCCCCTCCCTGACTGATCCCTACACAACACTGCACTCACGCCCTCTCTGAGTAATCCCTACGCAACATTGTACTCACCCCTCCCTGACTGATCCCTACCCAACACTGCAATCACTCGGTCCCACACTAACCCTTGCCCAAAACTGCAATCTCCTCCTCCCTGACTGATCCCTACCCAACACTGCACTCACCCTCTCCCTGACTGGCCCCTGCCCAACATTGCACTCACCCCCTCCCTGACTGATCCCTACCCAACACTGCAATCACCCCCTCCCTGACTGATCCCTGCCCAGCAGTGCACACCCCCTCCCTGACTGATCCCTACACAACACTGCAATCACCCCCTCCCTAACTGATCCCTGCCCGACACTGCAGTCACCCCATCCCTGACTAATCCCTATGCCATCAGTTATTGCCCCCCATGAATCTTCCCTATCCAACACAGCAATCGCCACATCACTGACTGGTTCCTCCCCAACACTGCAATTTCCCCCTCCCTGATTGATCCATAAACCCACATTGTAATTATCCGCTCTCTGACTTATGAGTAACCAACAGTGCAATCTCCCCTCCCTGACTGATCCCTACCCAACAGTGTAATCAACCCCTCCCTGACGTATGACTACACAAGACTGGAATCACCCTCTACCTGTCTGATCCTGACCCAACACTTTAATCACACCCCGACTAATCCCGACCCAACACTGTAAACTCCCCTCCCTGACTGATCCTTATCCAACACTGCACTCACGCCATCCCTGAATAATCCCTACCCAACACTGCACTCACCCCTTCCCTGACTGATCCCTACACCACACTGCAATCACCCCCTCCCTGACTGATCCCTACACAACATTGCACTCACCCCCTTCCTGACTGATCGCTACCCAACACTGCAATCACCCCTCCTTGACTAATCACTATACAATACTGAAATCACCCCACCCCTGACTAATCCCTACCCAACATTGCCATCATCCCCTCATTGACTGAACCCTACACACACTGCAATCTCTCCCTACCTGACCGATCCCTACACAACGCCTCACACACCTCCTCCCTGACTGATCCCTCCCCAACACTGCAATCATCCCCTCCCTGACTAATGCCTATCCAACACTGTAACCTCCCCGTCTCTGACTGATCCCTCTCTAACACTGCAATCACCCCTCCCTAACTGATATCAACCCGACACTTCAATCTCCCCCCCCGCCTGATCGCTCCACACACTGCAATCACCCGCCCCTGACTAATCGCTATACAATGCTGCAATCACCCCATCCCTAACTAATCGCTACCTGTCACTGCCATTACCTCCTACCTGACTGATCCTAACCCAACACTGCAGTTTCCCACTCCAAGATTGATCCCTAAACCAACACTGTAATTATCCGCTCCCGGAATTATGAGTAACCAATATTGCAATCCCCCCACCCCCCCCCCCCCCACCCACGACTGATCCTTAACCAACACAGCAATCTCCCACTCCCTGGCTGATCCCGACCCAACAATGCAATCACCCCCTCCCTGACTAATCCCGATTCAACACTGTAAATACCTCATCCCTGATTAATCCCTACCCAACACTGCACTCACCCCCCTCCCTGATTGATCCCTACACGACACTGCAATCACCACCTCCCTGGCTGATCACTATCCAAAACTGCATATCCCCCTATCTGACTGAGCCCTGCCCAACACTGTAATCGCCCCTCCCTGACTGATCCCTACCAACACTGCAATCTCCCCCTCCGTGACTGATCTCTACCCAACACATCAATCTCCGACTCCCTGACTGATCGCTGCCCAACACTGTAATTTTCACCTACCTGACTGATCCCTACCAACACTTCAATCTCCCTCTCCCTGACTGATCCCTACCCAACACTACAATTTTCATCTCCATGATTGATCCCAAATCCAACACTGCAATCACCCTTTCCCTGACTGATCCCCACAAACACTGCACTCACACCCTCCCCGACTGATCCCTATACAACATGCAATCTCCCCCAGCATTGCACTCACCCCCTCCCTGACTGATACCTACCCAACACTGCAATCACCCCCTCTGTGAGTGATCCCTGCCCAACACTGCAATCTCCCCATCCCTGACTGATCCCTACCCAACACTGCAATCCCCCTCCTTGACTGAACTCTCCTCAACACTGCAATTACCCCCTCCCTGACTGAAACCTAAACAATTTTGAAATTTCCCCCTCCCTGATTGATCCCGAAATCAACATTGTAATTGTACGCTCCATGAATAATCCCTATCCAACACAGCAATCTCACCCTCCCTGACCGGTCCCCAAACAACACTGCACTCACCCCCTCCCTTACTGATCCCTACCCAACACTTCAATCTCCCCCTCCCTGACTGATCCTTAGCCAACACTGCACTCGCCCCTTCCCTGTTTAACCCCTACCCAAATCTGAAATCTCCAATTCCCTGACTGATACCTACCCAACACTGCAATCTCCCCCTCCCTGACTGATCCCTACCCAACACTGCACTCTGCCCCTCCCTGACTGATCCCTACCCAACACTGCAATCTCCCCCTCCCTGACGGATCCCTACCCAACACTGTAATCTCCCCCTCCCTGACTGATCCTTACTCAACTGTGTAATATCCCCCTCCCTGATTGATCCCTAACCTAACACTGTAATCACCCCTCCCTGACTGATCCAGACCCAATACTGAAATCTCCACTTCCCCGACTGATCCCTACCCAACACTGCAATGTCCCCCTCCCTGACTGATTCCTACTCAACACTGCAGCCTCCACCTCCCTGTCTGATCGCTGCCCAGCATTGCACTCAGCCGCTCCGTGACTGATCCCTACCCAAAACTGCAATCACCCCTCCCAGACCAATCCCTGCACAAGACTGCAATGACCTCTCCCTGACTAACCATTATACGATACTGCAATCGCCCTATCCCTGACTAATCCCTACCCAACACTCAAATCTCCCACGAGCTGACTGATCCCTTCCCAACAATGCAATCACCCCCTCCCTGACTGATCCCCACCCAAAACTGCAATCTCCCCCTCCCGAACTGATCCTTACTCAACACTGCAATCTCTCCCTCCCTGACAGATCCCAACTCAACACTGCATTCTCCCCTCCCTGTCTGATCCCCACCCAAAACTGCATTCTCCTATCCCTGACTGGTCCCTACCCATCAGTGCATTTTCCCCCTCCCTGACTGATCCCTACTCAACACAGCAATTTCCCCCTGCCTGACTGATTCCCATACAACACTGGACTCACCCCTCCCTGACTGATCCCAACGCAATACTGTAACCTCACCCACTCTGACTGATCCCTATCCAACATTGCAATCTCCCCCTCCCTGACTGATCCCTATCCAACACTGCAATCTCCCCCTCCCCGGCTGATCCCTCCCCAAAACTGCAATCCTCCCCTCCCTGACTGATCCCTACCCAACAATGCACTCACTCCTTCCCTGACTGAGGCCTGCGCAACATTGCAATCTCCCCCTCCTGACTGATCCCTACCCATCATTGCGGTCTCCCCACCTGACTGACGGATTTCTAGCTAAAACTGCATTCTCCCCTTCCCTGACTGATCCCTACCCAACATTGCAATCTCCCCCTTCCCTGAATGATCCTTACACAACACCTCACACACCCCTCCCTGACAGTTTCCTACGCAACACTGCAATCTCCCCCTCCCTGACTGATCCCTATCCACCATTGCAATCTCCCCCTTCCCTGACTGATCCTTACACAACACCTCACACACCCCTCCGTGACTGATCACTACCCAACACTGCAATCTCACCCTCCCTGACTGACTCCTACCCTACACTGCAATCACCCCTCCCTGACTACCCACTATACGATACTGCAAACGCCCCCTCCCTGACTGATCCCTACCCAACACTCCAATCTCCCACTATCAAACTGATCCCTTCCCAACCATGCAATCACCCACTCCCTGAATGATGCCGTCCCAACACGGCAATTAGCCACTCCCTGACCGAACCCTACCCAACACTGTAACCCCCCTCTCCCTGACTGATCCCTACCAACACTGCATTCTCCCCTTCCCCGACTGATTCCTACCAACACTTCAATCTCCCCTCCCTGTCTGATCCCGACAGAACACTGCACTCACTCCCTCCCTTACTGACCCCTGCCCAAATTTGCACTCACCCCCTCCCTTACTGATCTCTATCCAAACTGCAGTCACGCCTCCCTGACTGATCCCGACCCAACACTGCAATCTTCCCCTCCCTGTTTGATCACTGTCCATACTGCAGTCACCCCCTCCCTGACTGATCCTTATCCAAATCTGCTATCACCCCCTCCCTCACTAATCCCTACCAAACACAGCAATCGCCCATTCCCTGACTGATCCATACCCAACAATGCAATCTCCCCCTCTCTAACTGATCACGACACAACACCTCTCACACCACCTCACTGCCTAATCCCTACCCAACACTGTGACCTCCCCCTCCCTGACTGATTACTATCCCACACTGCAATCTGCTCCTTCCTGACTGATCGCTACCCAGCACTGCACTCGACCCCTTCCTGAGTAATCCCAACCGAACATTGCACGCACGCCCTCCCGGACTGATCCAACCCAACACTGCAATCATTCCCTCAATGACTGATCGCTGCCCACAACTGAACTCACCCCATCCCTGACTGATCCCTACCCAACACTGCAATCTGCCCCAACCCTGACTGATCCTTACTCAACACTGAAATCACCCCCTCCGTGACTAAACCCTACCGAACACTGCAACCTGTCCCTCACTGACAGATCGCTACCCAAAATTGTACTTACCCCTTCCCTGACTGATACCTACACAATACTGCAATCTCACCCTCCCTGACTGATCCCTACCCAACACTCTAATCACCCTCTTCCTGACTGAAAGCTGCCCAACATTGCACTCACTCCCTCCCTGACTGACCCCTACCCAACACTACAATCTCCACCGCCCTGACTGATCCCTACCCAAAACTGCAAGCTCCCCCTCCCTAACTGATCTCTACTCAACACTGCATTCTCCCCTCCCTTACTGATCCCCACCCAAAACTGCATTCTCCCATCCCTGACTGATCCCTACCCATCAGTGCATTCTCCCCCTCCCTGACTGATCCCTACTCAACACAGCAATTTCCCCCCCCCGATTGATTTCCCATACAACACTGCACTCACCCCTCCCTGACTGATCCCAACGCAATACTGTAACCTCACCCCCTCCCTGACTGAACCCTACCCAACACTACCGTCACCCCATCCCTGAGTAATCCCTACCCATCACTGCAACCTCCCCCTCCCTGACTGATCACTAACCAATTCTGCATCTCCCCCTCCCTGACTGATCCCTACCCAACACTACCGTCACCCCGTCCCTGAGTAATCCCTACCCATCACTGTAACCTCCCCCTCCCTGACTGATCCCTCCCCAACACAGCAATCTCCCAATCCTTGACTGATCCCTACCCAACAATAACTCAATCCCCCACGACTAATCTCCACCCAACTCTTTAATGTGCCTCTCCTTAACAGGTCCCGACACAACACAGTAATCACCCACTCCCTGGCCCATCTCTTTCAAATACTATAATACCCCCATCTCTGATTGATCCTTTCCCAACACTGCAATCTCCCACTCCCTGACTGATTCCTACCCAACCCTGCAATCTCCCCCTCCCTGACTGATTTCTCCCCAACACTGCACTCACCCCCTCCCTAGTCCATCTCTTCCCAACACTTTAGTGCCCACCCTCCCTCTCTGACCACACCCATCCAAGCAGTCTCCCCCTCCCTGACCCATCTCTCCCACATCAGGTCAGAGAGGTGGAGGTATTAATATTTGATCCTGTCCTTTGCGTATTTGACTGTGACAACATTGAGAGACACTATGTGTTATGAATCTCGAGAGTGTTCAATGGAGGCACTTTGAGGAAGCTTTCCTCGAGATCTAAGTGCATTCTCAAACGAATCTGGGATATTTACATGAGAACCGCTTCAGTGAAGATTCACTTTGAATCCTTTCCGTGCCTTGCTGTAGTTAGCTGGGAACATTGGTGACCTGGGCAGTACTGTTCCTGGGAATTTTGATGGAAGCCAGATTAAATGGAGATTTCTGGATCCCATTACTTCACATGGAAGAGATAAAGTCTCACAAGTGCACATCGAGATGCTGATGGTGTTGTCTAGTTACTTCCAAAAACAAGGAAAACAACCCAACCAGAATGTTCGGAGTGAGGTGACAGTGGGGGAGCACTTTGGAACCAGTGACCATAGTTCTATTAATCTTGTAATCATTGTGGAATAAGACAAAATGTTCCACAGGTGCTAGTTCTACAGTGGGGCAAAGCAAAGTTTGACGGAGTTAGCCAGCAGCTTTCAGGGGTTGATTTGAGATGTTTGCTTGCAGGCAAAGGGAACTTGGGCAAGTGGAAGTTCTTTAAATGTGGGATAGCTACAGCTCAAGATCTGTACGTTCCTGTGAGTGTGAAGAGCAAGGTTGGCAGGAATAAGGAACTGTGGATGAAAAGACACATTGAGGCTTTAACCAGAAAAATAAGCAGGCATGGCTCAGGTACAGACAGCTGGGGTCAAGGGAATTCCTGGGGATAAATAGGGAATACAAGAGTTTACTGAAGAAGGAAATCAGGAGGGCAGATGACCTTGGCTGAGAAGATTTGGGTGAATCCAAAGAGAGTCTTGAAGTATATTAAAGGAAAAAGAATAACTAGAGAGAGACTAGGACTATTCAAGGTCCAAAGTGGACATGTATGTGCAGAATCGTGGAGTTATTTTTCCTCTGTGTTGACTGTGGAGAAGTACATGAAGTCTTGGGAACTTTGGGAAGTTAATGATGATCTCTTGGGACAGTCCATATCACAGGAGAGGAAGAGTTGAATGTATTAGAATGTATGAACGTGGATAAATCACCTGGACCTGACCAAACATATGCAACAACACTGCAAGAGGCGAGAGAAGAAATTGTGGGGTCCCTGGCAGATCTTTCTGCATCACCGTTACTCACGGGTGAGGTCCCGGAAGATTGGAGGGCAGCAAATGTTGTGCCTTTATTCGAATAGGGCTGCAAAAAAACCTGGGAACTATCGATCAGTGAGCCTTACATCCGAGGTAAGTAAATTACTTGAGATGACGCTGTGCATTTGGAAATGCAGCATTGATTGGGAATAGTAAGCATAGCCTTGTGTGTGGGAGACCATGCCTCACAAATTTATTAGCGTTCTTTGATGAAGTGATCAGGAAGGTTGGCGAGGGCACGCCAAAACATGTAGACTCTACAGATTTCAGTAAGGCCTTTGATAAGGTTCCACATGATACATTGCTCTGGAAGGTTAGATCACATGAAATCCAGGGGGAGTTGGCAAACCGGATACACAATTGGCTTGATAGTAGGAAGCAAAGGATAACAGTCAGATTGGAAGCCTGTGATTAGTGGTGTGCCTCAGCGGTCTTAGATTCAAAGAATCCCTACTCTGTGGAAACAGGCCCTTCAACCCAACAAGTTCACTGGCCCTCTGAAAATTATTCCACCCAAAGCCATTGCCCTACCCTATTATTCTACATTTACCCCTGACTAATGCAACTTGCTGACACATCCATGAACACTATAGACATTTGAGTATGGCCAATTTACCTAACCTGCACATTTTTGGATGGTGGGAGGAAATCGGAGCACCCATAGGAAACCCACGCAGACATGGGGAAAACGTACAAACTCAGTTGGGGGTGGCATGGTGGCTCAGTGGTTTGTACTGCTGCCTCGCATCTCCAGGGACCCGAGCTCGACCCCAGCTGTCTGTGTGGAGTTTACACATTCTCCCTGTGTCTGCATGGGTTTCCTCTGGGTGCTCCGGTTTACTCCCACAATCCAAAAATGTACAGGTCAGATGAATTGGCCGTGCTAAATTGTCCATACTGCTCGGTTCATTCCTCCAGGGTAAATAATGGGTAGGGAGAATGGCTCTGGGTGGGTTATTTTTAGGCAGGTCCGTGTAGACTTGTTGGGCCAAATAGCCTGTTTCCATACTGTAAGAAATCTAACCCGAACAGACCATTCTGTGAGGTTGGAATTGAACCCAGATCCACGGTGCTCTGAGGCAGCAGTGCTAACCACTGAGCCACTGAGCTGGTCAGTGCTAGGCCCCTTGCTGTTTGTTATCTATATCAATGATATGGACGAGGATGTTTGATGCATGATTAGTAAGTTTTCAGGGATTTACTCACTCTTCTGCCCTACTGGGAGGCCAGTGAGTTCAAACTGAGACGAGGCCTTTTAAATGTCCAGACTGTGGGAAGTGCTTTAAAGATTCCATGGAAGTGATGTTCCATAAACCTGTTCACAATTAGGAGAAACATTTCTGGGGCTCTCACTGCAGGACCAGGTTCAGTCAATCATCTGACATTAAACATCAGTGAGTTCAGACCAGGGAGAGGCCATTCACCTGCTCCGTGGGTAAGAATGATTTGCTCATTCATTCAACCTGCTGAGACACCGACGTGTTCATAAGGAACTACAGCAATGAGATTGTGCTGTTAACCACATCCAGACCCAAGCCATGTTCACAGAGTTTATTATGCTCAAGTTAATTAACCTGTGTGAGACAGGTTTAATAGTTTGGATAAATGTTAAATAAATTAGTTTTGCATTAGATATATGGAGCCATTTTCGCATCTCTGGCGCAAGTTTAGTTCCTTTTTGAAGAGATCACCCCCATTGTGGCATTTCACCATTGGCCCTACTGAAGGTTGACGGTTCATGGATTAAGATGGACTGGAGGACAGTCAAGATTCAGTATCTTAAGGAATAGCTGGTGAGAAACAAGAGAACACCTGACTGAAGTCTGGGCTTTCCTTGTCAGTGTAAGTCTGGGGTGAATGATGCCTGACTGCCTGATCTGTCTGACATTCAACAAGTTTTGTACAAGATGGGCTCAGTTTCTACGAGAATAGGGACAAATATTCCTCCCAACTGAAGGCAATAAATAGAGCCATTAGAGAAGTGGAAAGGTCTTTTAAAAGAAGATAGTGAATTATTGTTATAGAACTGAACAAAACCAAAATGTTGCTAAAAGAAAAACAAAATGGAACATTTCTGCCCTACACTCGTCAGGATTAGAAGACAAGTAAGCAAACTGAAACAGGGAGAACCAATTTATGAGTGATAGGGAATGACATGGAGATGGAGCAAAAACTATCAGGATTTGGGTAATCCACGATGGAGGATGGGAAAAGTTTTGGCTGACAGAATTGCTCGCTTTTAGTGTGTATTAGGTGTTGGAAGTGGGTTTCTCGAATTCCACAAGCAGTAATTACAGTTTTTAAGCTGTTGCATTGTTTTGGAAGTTTGGGAGATAAAAAAATCAAAACAATGACACTTCAAAAATAAGGAGGTGAACAAAAGTGACCACAGGGAGAGAGACAGAGAGGGAGAGAGAGAGACAGAGACAGAGAGAAAGAAACCTACACTGCTGACTGACACAGCAGTGAATCTGCACAGTTACTGCCTTTGCTGTTTGAGTTCAAGTGTTTCCGGACATTGGGATGCGTTGAAGAAAAATTGACAAACAGTGAAATTCACAGCTGACATCTGAAGAAACTATGTTGGAGAGCACACAGCACAGGAGCAGATAACTGCATGGTTTTTAAGTGTAATATTGCTGTCATTTTTAATAGTGAATGGAGTTGGTTATTGTTTGGGTTTTTTTAGATCTGTCCTTTAATTAAAATTTAAAAATATGAAACATAGATACTAAGTTAGACTGGATTAGTGTATTTTTAGTGCATAAGACTATGCTATTTTCTCTCGGTTGTTAAGGTACAAAGAAAGCCTTGAGTGGAGTGTTCTGCTCTTCCTGTCAGCTGTTGGAGATTAGGGAGAGTTTCCTTATTACTGATGATGATGTCAGCAGTAAGTGTGTTTGGTTCTGAATCCTATCATTTCGCATCGATCAGTTGAAGCGGCAGTTTGAGGCAATGATGAATTTACAGGAGCTAGGGGCATCTGACGGATGGTAGTTTTAAGGAAAGGAGTAAAACCAGGAAAAGTAGCAGAGGGTGGCAGGTAGTGCAGGAGTCTCCTGTGACTAACCCCATCTCAAACAAGTATGTTGTTTTGGAAAATGTAGGAGGTGATTGCCTTTCAGGAGAACGCAGCATGAACAGACAAGACTCTAGGACCGAGACAGACTGTAATGTAATGAGGGGTATGTCAGGTACCAAGTGATCGACAGCGATAAATCAGAATGGTGTGTTGCCTCCCCGTTTCCAAGATCAAGGCAGAATATTCTCAAAGGGCAGTGGGACCAGTAGCAGGTCACTGTGCACATTGGAACCAATGACACAGGAAGGAAAAAGGATGAGATGCTGAAGAGAGGAGAAAGAAAGTTAGGCAGGAATTTTAAAAGGAGGTCCTCGAGGGTAGTAATATCTGGATTACTCCCGATGCTGTGAGCTAGTGAGGCTAGGAATAGGAGGATAGAGCAGATGAACGTCTAGGAAAAAGTGAAGACTGCAGATGTT
Organism: Chiloscyllium plagiosum; assembly: GCF_037043375.1. Lineage (NCBI taxonomy): Eukaryota > Metazoa > Chordata > Chondrichthyes > Orectolobiformes > Hemiscylliidae > Chiloscyllium > Chiloscyllium plagiosum. The sequence continues at coordinate 67,980,885 of NW_028270178.1, read as the reverse complement.
GGAGATCAGAATCGAGAACGTGGTGCTGGAAAAACACAACAGGTCAGGCAACATTTGAGCAGCAGGAGAATCGACATTTTAGGAAAAAGTCCTTCATCAGGAATGAGGCTGTGAGCCAAGGTGGTGGAGAGATAAATGAAAGAGGGTGGGCCTGGGTTAAGGTAGATGAGAGTGCATTAGATGGATGGAGTTGGGGGTAATGGTGAAAGGTCGGAGGGGAGGGTAGAGTGGATAGGTGTGAAGGAAGATTGACAGGAAGGACAGGTCATGAGGGCGGTGCCAATTGGAAGGTTGGGGCTGGGATTGGGTGTGGGGGATGGTGAGGGGGAGGAGAAATGTGGAAACTGGTGAAATCCACATTGATAGTGTGTGGTTGCAATGTCCCAAGGCAGAATGTGAGGCATTCTTTCTCCAGGTGTCGGGTGGTTAGGGTTTAGTGATTGAGGCCGAGGACCTGCATGTCCTCGGCAGAGTGGGAGGGGGGGGGAGTTGAGAGGTTTTTAGCCACAGGGTGGTGGGGTTGGTTGGTGCGGGTGCAAGTAGGTGACCTGTATCCCCGATGTAAAGGAGACTGCATCGGGAGCAACGGATACAGTAAATGGCATGTGTGGAAGTGCAGCGAAAGTTCCGATGGATGTGGAAGGCTCCTTTGGGGCATTTGGGAAGTGAGAGGGAGTTCGAGGCACAGGTTTTGCAATTTCTGTTGTGTCCGAGGAAGTTGTCAGGAGGGGAGGGTGGGTTAGTGGAGTATGGGGTGTGGACCTGACAAGGGAGTTGCGGAGGGAATGGTTTTTACAGAAAGAAAATAAGGGTTTGGAGGGAAATATATCTCTGGTGCTGGGGTCCATTTGTAGGTGGCAGAAATGGCGGAAATGGCAGAGGATGATGAAATGTATCGGGAGGTTGGTGAGATGGAAGGTGAAGATCAGGGGAATTCTGTCCTTGTTTAGCTGTGGGAGCTGAAGGGTTTGTAGAAGATGTCTGTGTTGAGTCGGTCACTGTTGATGGAGATGGGGAGCCCTAGGAAGGGGAGGGAGGGCAGTGTCCAAATGAATGTATAGCTGTGGAGCTGGTGTATGGGAGAAGGGATCACATTTTAGATCACTAGAAGCTCTTTTCGGGTTGGAGTGACAAGAAGGATAGATTGCACCTGAATTGGAAGGGAATTAAAGGGAGATTGCTGCAGTTGCTTGGGAGGATTTAAAGTAATGAGGTGGGGGTGTGGGACTCATGGAGATAGTGAGGAAAGAGATCAATCTGAGACTGGTACAGTTGAGAAGAAAAGCAAGTCAAACAGTCAGGGTAGGCAGGGACAAAGCAGAGAACAAGGTAGGACCGATAAATCAAACTGCATTTACATTAATGCAAGGGGCCTAACAGGGAAGGCAGACGAACTCAGGACATGGTTAGGAACATGAGATTGGGATATAAGAGCATTTACAAAAACAGGCTCAGGGATGGACAGAACTGGCAGCTTAATGTTCGAGGATACAAATGCTACAGGAAGGATAGAAAAAGAGGCAAGACAGGAGGGGGGGCGGGGTGGCGTTTTTCATAAGGGATAGCATTACAGCTGTACTGAGGAAGATATTTCTGGGAATACATCCAGGAAGTCATTTGGGTGGAAGTGAGAAATAAGAAAGAGATTATTACCTTTTCGGGACTGTACTATTGAGCTCCACAAAGTCAACGGGAAATTGAGAAACAAATTTGTAAGGAGATCTCAGTTATCTGTAAGAATAATCGGGTGGTTATGGTAGGGGATTTTTACTTGCTAACTGTAGACTGGGACTGCCGTAGTGTTAAGAGTTTAGATAGAGAGGAATTTGTTAAGTGTGCGCAAGAAGATTTTCTGATTCAGTATGTGGATGAACCTACAAGAGAAGGTGCAAAACTTGACCTACTCTTGGGAAATAAGGCAGGGCAGGTGAGTGAACTGTTAGTGGGCGAGCACTTTGGGGCCAGCCATCATACTTCTATTAGTTTCAAAATAGTGATGGAAAAGGATAGACAGGATCTAACTGTAAAAATTCTAAATTGGATAAAGGACAATTTTGGCAGTATTAGGAAAGAACCTTGAAAAGGTGATTGGGTGCGGAGTTTTGCAGGTAAAGGAATGGCTGGAAAATGATGAAGATTTCAAAAATGAGATAATGAGACAGAGTGTTCCTGTTGGGGTGAAAGGCAAGGCTGGTAGGTGTGAAAAATGCTGGATGACTATAAAAATTGAGGAGTTGGTCAAGAAAAAGAAGGAAGCATATGTTAGTTATAGACAGAATAGATCGAGTGAATACTTAGAGTATAAAGGCAGTAGGAGTATATTTAAGAGGGAAATCATGAGGGCAAAAAGAGGGCATGAGATAGCTTTGGCAAATGGGGTTAAGGAGAATCCCAAATTGATTCTACAAATACATTAATGATAAAGGGGTAACTAGGGAGACAATAGGGCCATTCCAGGATCATTAAGGCAGCCTATGTGTCGAACCACAAGAGATGGGGGAGATACAAAAGAAGTATTTGCATCAATGTTTACTGTGGAGAAGGATATGGAAGATATAGAATGTGGGGAAATAGATAGTGACATCTTGAAAAATATCCAGATTACAGAGCAGGAGGTGCTGTATGTCTGAAAATACATAAAAGTGGGTAAATCCTCTTGCTGAGATATTTGTATCATCGATAGTCACAGGTGTAGTGCTGGACGACTGGAGGTTGGCAAACGTGGTGCCACTGTTTAAGAAGGGTGGTAAGGACAAGCCAGGGAACTACAGCCCAGTGAGCCTGACCACGGCGGTGGGCAAGTTGTTGAAGGGAATCCTGAGGGACAGGATGTACATGTATTTGGAAAGGCAAGGACTGATTTGGGATAGTCAACATGGCTTTGTGCGTGGGAAATTATGTCTTACAAAGTTGATTAAATTTCTTGAATAAGTTACAAAGAGAATTAGTGAGGCAGAGCGATGGACGTGATTTATATGAACCTAAGTAAGGCATTTGACAAAGTTCCTCATGGGAGACTGGTTAACAAGGTTCGATCTCATGGAATAAAGGAAGAACGAGCCACTTGGATGCAGAACTGGCTTGAAGGTAGAAGACAGAGTGTGGTGGTGGATGTTTGATTATCGGACTGGAGGCCTATGACCAGTGATGTGCCACAAGGTTCAGTGCTGGATCCACTGCTCGAAGATTTGGGTGTGAACAGAGAATGTATATGCAGTAAGTTTGCAGATGACACCAACATTGTCGGTGTAATGGACAGCGAAGAAGGTTACCTCAGAGTATAACGGGATCTTGATCAGATGGGCCAATGGGCCAAAGGTTGGTAGATGGAGTTTAATTTAGATAAATGCAAGGTGCTGCATTTTGGAAAGGCAAATCAGGGCTGGGCTTACACACTTCATGGTAATGTCGTGGGGAGTGTTGTTGATCAAAGACACCTTGGAGTTCATAGTTCCGTGGAAGTGTAGTCCCAGGAAGACAGCATAATGAAGCAGGCATTGAGTATGCTTCCATTTGTTGGTCAGAGCATTGAGTATAGGAGTTGGGAGGTCATGTTGCAGCTATACAGGGCAATGGTTAGGCTACTGTTAGAATATTGCGTGCAATTCTGGTTTCCCTCCTAAAGGAAGGGTGCTGTGAAACTTGAAAGGGTTCAGAAAAGATATACAAAGATGTTGCCAGGGTTGGAGGGTTTGAGCGACAAGGAAAGGCTGAAGAAGCTGCAGCTGTTTTCCCTGGAGCATTGGTGGGTGAGGGGCGACCTTATAGAGGTTTGTAAAATCATGAGGGGCATAGTTAGGGGAAAAAGGTTTTCTTTGTTTAAAGGAAATGTAACATTGATGTTCCAGGTGTGATTCAGTTGGTTAAACCACTTTGCATTAAGCCAAACAGAATTTATTTAAACACTACGGCTGAAACACAAACAATAGAAAGTGGAATTAAGAATAACTAAACGATTGGAAAACATAACCAACTACTTGATACAGTAACTTACTAATTTCCTGATCCAATGTCTTAACATCACATAAACACACCCCTTGGCAAAAAATGTAAATTCAAGCTCGTATTCTTACAGGCGGAGGGAACAACATCCAGAGAAATGCCCGAGTGCTCAGTTAGGAATCATTTACTGAAGCTTGCAACCTTCTGATACTCAAAACATCTTGGTATTGCTGCAGCTAGACCAAACCTAGAAGAACCTGAACTGGCCACTCCTTTTCCATTGTTAAACTGTTTTTAAGAAAAACCTACAGGCACTCTAGACTCTTTGGCACCTCTGCCTTTACAATCCCTCTTCAAAAAAACAGAGGCCAAAGTAACCTTTTTAAAGTGACAGCATCCTCACACCACCACACCCCCCACTCCCCCTCCCCCCTGACACACACTCACACACACACAAACACACTCACTGGGAGTCTCTCTCTCTCACACACACAGTCTCTCTCTCTGTCTCACTCTTACTCACACTCACACACACATGGTCTTTCCCTCTGTCATGCACAGACATGGTCTTTGTTTGTGTGTCTGTCTGTCTCTCTTTCTCTCACACACACAGGCATGATTTCTCTCTCTCTCTCACACACACACACACGCACCCACTCGCACACACACACAGGCATGTGTTTTTCTCTCTCTCTCTCTTTCTCACTCACTCACACTCACACTCTCAGGCATAGTGTTTCTCTCTCTCTTATACACGCACACATACGGAATTCTCTGTCTGTCTCTCTCTCTCTCACACACACAGAGGCATGGTCTTTTTCTCCCTCTCTTTCTCACTCACTCACTCACTCTCAAACACACCCACTCTTAGGCATAGTGTTTCTCTCTCTCTTACACACACACACAGATATATGGTCTTTCTCTCTGTCTCTGTCTCTCTCTCTCTCTCTCTCTCTCTCTCTCTCGATCTCTCTCTCACACACAATGGTCTTTTCATTTCATGGGTTGTGGGTGTCGCTGGCTGACCAGCATTTTATGCCTCTCCCTAGTTGTTCTTGAGAAGGTGGAGGTGAGCTGCCGCCTTGAACTACTGTGGTCCACCTGCTGTGGGTTAACCCCCAATGCCATTAGGGAGGGAATTCCAGGACTTTGACCCAGTGACAGTGATGGAACGGCATTATATTTTCAAGTCAGGATGGTGCATGACTTGGAGGGGAACTTGAAGGTAGTGCAGTTCCCACACATCCGCTGCCCTAGTTCTTCTAGATGGAAGTGGTTATGGGTTTGGAAGGTGCTGCCTGAGGATCCTCAATGAATTTATGCAGTGCATCATGTAGATAGTAGCAGCAGTGTGTACTGACCATGTGTGGTGGAGGGAGTATACACTTGTGGATGTGGGCTGCTTTTCCTGGATGGTGTCAAACTTCTTGAGTGTTGATGGGGTTTACCCATCCAGGCAAGTTGGGAGTATTCCATCACACTTCCAAGTTGTACATTGTAGATGGTGGACAGGCTGCAGTATTCCTTGCTGCAGTATTCCTCGCTGCAGTATTCCTCGCTTCTTACCTGCTGTTGTAGCTACTGTATTTGTGGTAAGTGCAGTTGAGTTTCTGGTCAATGATAACCCGCAGGATGTTGACATTATGGGATTCAGTGATGGTAATACCATTGAAAGCCAAGGGGCAGTGGTTGGATTGTCTTTTATTTTTGATGGAAATGTTACTTGCCACTTGTCAGCCCACGCCTTGATATTGTCCAGATCTTGTAGCATTTGAACATGGACATCAGAATCTAAGGAGTCGTGAATGTTGAACATAGTGCAATCATCGGCGAACATCCCCACTTCTGACCTTGTGATGGAGGGGAAGGTCATTGATGAAGCAGCTGAAGATGGTCAGGCCGAGGACACTCCCCTGAGAGTCTCCTGCAGAGACATCCCGGCCCTGAGGTGACTGACCTCCAACAACCACGACCATCTTCCTATGTGTCAGGTATGACTCCAACCATCAGAGAGTTTGCACCCATTGATTCCCGATTTCCGATGGTTCCTTGAAGCCACATTCAATCGAATGCAGCCTTGATGTCAAGGACTGTCACTCTCACCTTCCCTCAAGCATCCAGCTGTTTTGTCCATATTTGAGTCAAGGCTATAATGAGGTCAGGAGCTGAATGGCCTTGCAGAACCCAAACTGGGCATCACTGAGCAGCTTATTGCTGAGCAAGTGCTGCTTTATAGCACTGTTCATGATACTTGCCATCACTTTACTGATGATCGAGAATAGACTGACGTGGGCTGGGTGGAATTGGTCCTGTTTTCTTTGTGTGTACAGGACATCCCTGGGCAAGTTTCTGCATTGTTAGTTAGGTACCAGAGTTGTAATTTTACTGCAACATTAATAAGAGACAAAGATTATTTCATTTCAAAACCCTTAGTCTTAATCTATTATTCCGCGACAATACACACACATTGCATCAACTGTAACCATGCATGACTGCATTCTGTTTCTGTCCATTTACTCCTGCCACCAAATCCTCCATCTTCCATTATCCAAGTTGTGACAAGACTTCCACATATACATTTTCTCATCCTGCCACGTGTATCGTTTTCAAATTGAATGGCTGCAGTAATAAGCTCCATGTAAACCATCTGGAAGTGCAGCCCTTACATTTCTCCAACAGCTTTGATGGGTTATGATCAGTACAGAAAATTGTACAAGACCCATTACTAACAATATAAATTGGAACACCAAGCTCAAGGTCTCCTCAATCATGGAATATTTCTGATAAATATTCAGTTTCCTGATGAAATAACCAATGGGGCTTCCTATCTTCTCCTCGTGGTCTTGTAAGAATACAGCACCAACACCCACATCAATAGCCATCTCGAGTAGCTTTGTGTAATTAGGTGTAGCTAACACAGGGGCAGTGGTTAACACAGCTTTCAGGCTGGCAAATGCCTTCTGACATTCTACTGTCCGCTAAAATATCCAGCACTTCTTCAATTAGTCAGTCAGTGGAGCAACCATTGTACTACAATTTTGTACAAACTTCTGGTAAACTTGTTCACTGCCAGGAATCATAGTCCTGCTATCTTTGTGAATGTTATGGTTGGGACCATATGTCCATGCTTGACAACATGGCCCAGGCACATGACTCGGACTTTGGTGAATTCACACTTAGCCACGTTTATCACCAGCCTGCCTCCCAAAGTCAATTCAATAGTTCCAATAAAGGCTGCAATTGTTCCTTCCCTGCGTGACTAAAAGAGCACAAGTTTGTCGATGTACATCATACAATTGGATAACCCAGGAATGACTTTATTGGTTACCCTTTGAAATGTGGCTGGCACATTTTCCATACCAACTGGCATGCCTTTAAGTTAGTAAAGTCCGTTCCGTGTTACAAAAGCCAAAATAGTCTTCACTCCTTCGGATAAAGGTACCTGCCAGTATCCTCTGAGGAAGTACAAATTACAAATCTAAGTTGCTTGTCCTACCTTTTCCAATACAGTCTTCCCAATGTGGAATCGAATATGAATCAGACTCTGCAACCGCATTAACTTTGCAACAGTCTGCAGACAATCATGGATACCATCTGGCTTTGGCACCATTACTATGGCTGAGCTCCATTTGCTGCAACTCACTTTGATGCTGTTGTTTTTGGAACATCCGTTCAGTCTGTCTTTGAACACATGCCAACATTTTTTGGGGTAAGTGTGTAATGATATTGCATAATTGGAGCCAACTCCCCCTCTCAATTTAATCATTCACAGTTCAGATATGTTGTCGTTGAATTCTGACTCACTAGAGCTAAGAGCAGCAAGGAGGGGACATGAAAGGTCCTTAGTCGGTAGGATTAGGGAAAACCCTAAGGCTTTCTATAGGTATGTTAGGAATAAAAGAATGACTAGGGTAGGAATAGGTCCAGTCAAGGATAGTAGTGGGAAGTTGCGTGTGGAGGCAGAAGAGATTGGGGAGACACTGAATGAATACTTTTCTTTAGTATTTACTCAGGAACAGGGCATTGTCGTCGATGTGAATACTGAGTCACAAATAAGTAGAATGGATGGCTTTGAGGTATGTAGAGAAGAGGTGTTGGAAATCCTGGAAAAGGTGAAAATAGATAAGTCCCCTGGGCCTGATGGCATTTATCCTAGGATTCTCTGGGAAGCAAGGGAGGAGATTGCAGAGCCATTGACCTTGATTTTTATGTCCTCTTTGTCTACAGGAGTAGTGCCAGAAGACTGGAGGATAGCAAATGTGGTTCCCTTGTTCAAAAAGGGAAGTAGGGATAACCCTAGTAACTATAGGCCGGTGAGTCTCACTTCTGTTGTGGGCAAAGTCTTAGAGAGAATTGTAAGGGATAGGATTTATGCACATCTGGATAGGAATAATGTGATCAAGGATAGTCAGCATGGTTTTGTGAAGGGCAGGTCGTGCCTCACAAACCTTATTGAATTCTTTGAAAAGGTGACGAAGGAGGTTGATGAGGGGAAAGCGGTAGATGTGGTATATATGGATTTTAGTAAAGCGTTTGATAAGATTCCCCATGGTAGGCTACTGCAGAAAATACGGAGATATGGCATTGAGGGTGAGTTGGAGGTTTGGATTAGGAATTGGCTGGATGGAAGAAGACAGAGGGTAGTAGTTGATGGCAAAGTTTCTTCATGGAGTGCCGTCACTAGCGGTGTTCCGCAAGGATCTGTTTTGGGACCATTGCTGTTTGTCATTTTTATAAATGACCTGGAAGAGGGGTTAGAAGGTTGGGTGAGCAAGTTTGCGGATGATACGAAAGTCGGAGGAGTTGTTGACAGTGAGGAAGGATGTGGCAGGTTACAGCAGGATATAGAGAAGCTGCAGAGCTGGGCAGAAAGGTGGCAAATGGAATTCAATGTAGCTAAGTGTGAGGTGATTCACTTTGGGAAGAATAACAAAAAGATGGGGTACTGGGCTAATGGTCAGATACTTGGTAGTGTGGATGAGCAGAGGGATCTTGGTGTCCATGTACACAGATCTCTGAAAGTTGCCACCCAGGTAAATAGTGCGGTGAGGAAGGCATATGGCGTACTGGCTTTTATTGGTAGAGGAATTGAGTTCGGGAGTCCTGAGGTCATGATGCAGTTGTATAAGACTCTGGTGCGGCCGCATCTGGAATATTGTGTGCAGTTTTGGTCGCCATACTATAGGAAGGATGTGGAGGCACTGGAACGGGTGCAGAGGAGGTTTACCAGGATGTTGCCTGGTATGGAAGGAAGATCGTATGAGGAAAGACTGAGACACTTGGGGCTGTTTTCATTAGAGAAAAGGAGGTTTAGGGGTGACTTGATTGAGGTGTACAAGATGATTAGGGGGTTAGATAGGGTTGACAGTGTGAACCTTTTCCCGCGTATGGAGTCGGGTATTACAAGGGGGCATAGCTTTAAATTAAGGGGGGGTAGATATAGGACTGAAGTTAGGGGTAGGTTCTTCACTCAGCGAGTCGTAAGTTCATGGAATGCCCTGCCAGTAGCAGTGGTGGACTCTCCCTCTTTATGGGCATTTAAGCGGGCATTGGATAGGCATATGGAGGATAGTGGACTAGTGTAGGTTAGGTGGGCTTGGATCGGCGCAACATCGAGGGCCAAAGGGCCTGTACTGCATTGCATTCTTCTATGTTCTATGTTCTATAATTTCTCCTTATTTATTTTCAGTGATCCTCTCAGCTCATGCCCCAAAACTCATTGATGTACAAATGGAACTCCTTTCTCCAGTCGTTTGGATTGTCTTGACAATAAGCTCTCGATATGGTCTTCTCTAAGCTCACTAATGGTCTTTAAAGTTTAACGCCACCTTTCTAACACTCCCTTACCATGCTTGTTGGTAAGCAGTGGATAAGCTACCCATACCTTCCATGCATACATTTGATGTAAAATTTGACCCTTGATCTGATTGTGTCTCTGTGGGTGGTCTTTATCGAGTTCAACATTGGGGTAACTCTTCTACAACCTTTCTAGCAGTGGTATTGCACAAATAGAATGGCCTGTGGATATCAAATTGACTCATCCATCATTGTTAACAAATACTGATTCCCACTTTTTGGTTTGTGTAGGAGTCATATTTAATCAAGTAAGACCCTTGTAAAAGGTTCCTCAAATGCAGGGATGGGCATTAAAGTTGCCGGTTTTATTATTGCCTGAAGTTTTCCGGTTACATGACATCTATGACATTTCTGGCAATTTTCATCTCCATCTAAATGAAGTCCAGGACAGGAAAAATGTTTTTGTATTTTGCCGGGAGGTCTTCTCACTCCCACAATGACCCACAGGTGGCTGATGTGCTACCTGCCACACCTCCTTTCTATAAGTCCCTGGTAATGAATTTCTCCCACTTTCCCATCTACCGGAATGTCTCATCAAGACATCATGTTTAAGTTAGTCACATTTGGGAATGCACTCAGATTATTTTTCTGTGTTTGCTTTTCAATGCAATTGTTTCAGTTTTTCATCTTTCTGTTGTAACTGAGTTAATTTCTCTAAACTAAAAATATCCATTAGTTCTCCATCTGTTCTTGTTTTGTCTGAGCCATTCAATCAAATGTGGTCCCTGATAATTCTGCTTCAACTTGCTTTTCTGTACTCTTTGATTTCTTCTCCTCTTTCAACTGGTGAATTTATGACCTTGTTATCTCTCCGTTACTGTTTTCCAATTTTTTCATGATTCACATAGCAATGATGTTCATTGTATTTTTTTTTAGAACATGAGATAATCCATCCACAAGGATGTTGAATTATTGCCCTCTATTAAAATAATGACTCAGTTATTGATTTTTTCTGCCCAATTCCAACAGCAGACCTTATCCCAACAATAATCTTCACTTCTGACCGAGAAGTTTTGGGCAGGAAACTCCTTGAAAGGCTCATGCCCGAAACGTTGACTCTCCTACTCCTTGGATATACTGCCTGACCTGCTGTGCTTTTCCAGCGCCACACTTTTTGACTCTGATCTGCCGTCCTCACCTCCTTTTCCCTCGGATGTCTGGTCTGGTCTGAAGTAAGCTGAGAGGTACTGATGCACTTGCAAGAAGTTTTGTGGTCCTGGAACATGCAGATGGAGGAGTGAAAAGGCTGTTGTATGGAGACTTGCAGGGGTTGTTGGGTTTAATTGAGATATAGGCGAGGTTATCCCAGTTGGAATGCTGAGATTTGGAGGTGACATGACAAATTCTTGAATTCTGTGTCCTCTCAAATGGAGAGTTCCTAAATCATCCAACAAGTGCGTCTTGGACATGTCAACAGAATGGAAGCATATGACGTGTGAATTTACTTCCTTCATGGTGAGATTCCTACAGCCAGGCAGCTAGTGATGGACCAAAGGGTCCGCTTCAGAAATGCTGAAGTATGATATGACAGCCCTGAACATCGACTATACATGGAGAGAGTCCCTATTGGCTGAGAGAAATGAATGGGAAGATTTCCATTGGTTTGCCATGAGCTTTCAGGGTGACCAGACATCACCTAAGACGCAAAATCTAAAGGCATAAAATGACACTCTGTAAGTGTTCGTGAGAAATTGGTGATAAAAGCTGTCTGTTATGAATTAGTATCTTCATAAAGTAGCAAAGTTACATTGCATGGAGGCACGCAATCTGAAATACATTACAGCACCTTCCAGCTACTGGAGCCTTCTGGTGGCCTCCGACAAAAAAAGTATTTCAAGGAAATATGAGGTGCTTCAAAATGCTGCCACGGACACAGAAATGTACATCCGCGGGCGCGCGACACACACACACACCTACACAGAGACAGACACATAGATATGGATATGCACAGACATACGCACACACACAGACACACGCACAAATACATATGCACACACACACACACACACACATACACACACAGAAATACAAAGACACACAAGCAATCACAGAACAAAATGACATCTTGTGTTAAGAATGAACAAAGCTGCACCTCAAACATCACAACTTGACACTTGGGAGGAGCTGTGTCATTGAAATTTGAGAGGTTACGTCTCCACATTATTTTTCTGGTGGGGTGATGAGTGATATTTTGAGGTAAATGGGAAAGCACTAATAATGTCCACGGTTTTCTCAGGGTATTATCCTCTTAAACATTGAAGATAGGAGCAGGAGAAGGCCACTCAGCCCTTTAAGCCTGCTCTGCAATTCATCATCATCCAGCTCAATAGCCTCGTCCTATTTACTCCCCATTACCTTTGATCCTATTTGCTCTAAATGCTACATGTAGCCGCGTCTTCAATACATTCAATGCTTTGGCATTAACAAGTTCCTGTGGTAATGAATTCCACAGGCTCATCACTCTTTAGGTGAAGAAATGTCTCCTCATTTCCATCCTACATGATCCACCCCGAATCCTCAGTCTGTGTCCCCTGATTCTGGACACACCCACCATCAGGAGCATCCTCCCTATATCTACCCTTTCTCGTCCTATTAAAATGAGATCCCCTCCCATTCGTTTAAACTCCAGCGAAAACAATCCTAAACTAGACAACCTGTCCTCATATATTAGTTCCACCATCCTCGGAATCATTCAGGTAAACCTTCGTTGTACTCCCTCCAGAGAAAGAGCATCCTTCCTCAGAAAAGGAGACCAAAACTGCACACAGTGTTTGTGATGTGGCCTCACCAAGCCCTGTACAACTACGACAACGCAAACCTACTCCTGTACTCGAAACATCTCTCAATGAAGGTCAATATAGCATTTGCCTTCTTTAATGTCTGCTGCACCTGCATGCGTACCTTCAGCGACTGGTGCACAAGGACATGTGGGCCCTGCAGCACACTCCCCTCTCTCAATTTGCAGCCAGTCAGGTAGTAATCCACCACCTTCCTTTTGTTTCCAAAGTGAATAACCTGACATTTATCTAAAATAAACGGCATTTGCCATTGATTTGCCCGCTCACCCAATCTGTCCAGACCATGCCATAGGGTCTCTGCATCCTCGTCACAGTTCACCCTCCCACCCAACTTGGTATCATCGACAAAAATTGAGATGTTACATTTTATTCCTCCATCCAAATCATTAATATATATTGTTAATAGCTGGAGTCCCTGTTGCACCCCACTAGTTCCTGTCTGCCTATTTGACACAGGTCCCTTCAGCCCTCCTCTGTTCCTTCTCTGCCAACCAGTTTTCTATTTATCTCAATACACTTATCCCAATCCTGTGTGATTTAATCCTGTACAGTGACCTCTTAAATGGGGCATTGTCAAACGCTTTATGCAAGTACAAATATACCATATTGACCAGTTCTCCTTTGTCAACTCTGATAGTTACATCTTCACACAATTGCAATAGATTTGACAAGCATGATTTCCCCTTCATAAATCCATGCTAACTCTGTTTGATTTTGGCACGGCTTTCTCAATGCTCTGTCATAAATGATAAAGGATTTGAGAATTTTCCCCACTACTGATCTGAAGCTTACTGGTCTTGAATTCCCTTTCTTTGTATCTCTCTTTCTGAGTGTTGGACTGGCAGTAGCTGCCCTCCAATCTGCAGGGACTGTACCAAAATATAAAGAATCCTGACAACCAAAGCATCCACTATTTCTAGAACCATTTCCTTAAGTGCTCTGTGATGCAGATTTATCAGGCCCTGAGGATTTATCGGGTTCAATCCCCTCAATTTCCCAGCACCATTTCTCTACTAATATTGACCTCCCTCAGTTCTTCCCTCTCACTAAATCTTGCATTCTCCAGGATTTCTGGTACTTGATTTGTATCTTCGAGTCAGAGAGTCCTAAAGCACAGATACATTTAGTTTGGCCCAAAGTGGTCCATACTGACCAAATGTCCACCCATGCTAACCCCATTTCACTGCTTTGGTCCACATCCTTCTAACTCTTTCCTATCCATGTATTTGTCAAAATGCCGTTAAATGTTGTTAACGTACCCACCTCAACCACTTCCGCTGGCAGCTCATTGCATACACGTGCCAGCCTCTGTGTAAACAAATTGCCCCTCAGGTTCCCTTTTGTACTTTTCCCCGCTAACCTTAAACTAATGCCATCTAATCCTCGATTCCCCAACCCTGGCAAAAAAGACTGAGTGTATGCCTCTCATAATTTTGTACAGTTCTGTAAGATCCCCTCTCAGTCCCCTAGACTGCCAAGAAAAGAAGTTCTAGCTTGTTCAGCCTCTCCTTATAACTCAGACCACTGAGTGCGAGCAACATCCTTATAAATTTCTTCTGCACTCTTTCTAGTTTAATAACATCCTTCCTCGAGCAAGGTGACCAATACTGAACACATGCTCCAACTGCAGCCTCACCAACCACCTGTACAACTGTCCTTTTTTTGTGAAGACAGAACTAAAGTATGTATTCAGTTGCTCAGCTGTTCCTTTGTCCTCTGTTATACATTTCCCCATTTCTATCTGTAGGGACCTACATTTGTCTTCACCAATCTTTTTCTGTTCACGTACTGTAGAACCTTGTAGTGTCAGTCTTCATGTTCCCTGCATCTTACTTCCTTTTGTACTGTGTTTTCCACATCTTAATCAATCCCTTGGTCCTTCTTTGCTGAATTCGAAACTGCTTTCAAACATCAGACCTATTATTTTTCTTGGCCAATCTCTATGCTTCTTCCTTCAATTGGATGCTATCTCATTTCCTTTATAAGCCATGGATTGGCCCAGTTACCCATTTTGCTTTTGTACCAGACAGGAATAAATAGTTGTTGCAGTTCCCCCATGATTTCGTTGAAAATTTGCCAATGCCGTCATACCTTAAAGCAACTGTCACTAATCGGTCAACGCCAACTCATGCCTTATATACCTTCATAGTTTCCTTTATTAAAATTCAGCACCCTAGTATCCAAATCAGCTGGCTCGCTCTTCATCCTGATAAAAAAAGTTCTATCATGTCATGGTCACTCTTCCCCAAGGAGTCTCACGCAGCTAGATTGGCAATGATTCCCTTCTCATTACACTGTACCCAGTCTAAGATGGCCTGCTCTCTGGTTGGTTCATCCACATGTTGGTTAAGGAAACCATCCCATTTATAGGCCAGGAATTCCCCCTAGTAGACATTGTGGCTAATTTGATTTGTCCAATTTGGATGCAGATTAAAATCAACCATGATCACAGATGTCTCCATATCATTAGCTTGGCTAATTTCCTGTTTAAGGAGAAAGTGAGGACTGCAGATGCTGGAGCTGAAAATGTGTTGCTGGAAAAGCGCAGCAGGTCAGGCAGCATCCAAGGAGCAGGAGAATCGACGTTTCGGGCATAAGCCCTTCTTCAGGAATGAGGAAAGTGTGTCCAGCAGGCTAAGATAAAAGGTAGGGAGGAGGGACTTGGGGAGGGTCGTTGGAAATGCGATAGGTGGAAGGAGGTCAAGGTGAGGGTGATAGGCCGGAGTGAGGGTGGAGCGGAGAGGTCAGGAAGAAGATTGCAGGTTAGGAAGGCGGTGCTGAGTTCGAGGGTTGGGACTGAGACCAGGTGGGGGGAGGGCAAATGAGGAAACTGGCGAAATCTGAGTTCATCCCTTGTGGTTGTGGTTGAAGGAGCTGCATGTCCTTGGTGGAGTGGGAGGGGGAGTTGAAGTGTTGAGCCACGGGGTGGTTGGGTTGGTTGGTTCACGTGTCCCAGAGGTGTTCTCTGAAACATTCGGCAAGTAGGCGGCTTGTCTCCCCAATATAGAGGAGGCCACATCGGGTGCAGCGGATGCAGTAAATGATGTGTATGGAGGAGCAGGTGAATTTGTGACGGATATGGAAGGATCCCTTGGGGCCTTGGAGGGAAGTAATGGGGGAGGTGTGGGCGCAAGTTTTGCATTTCTTGCAGTTGCAGGGGAAGGTGCCAGGAGTGGAGGTTGGGTTGGGTGGGGGAGTAGACCCGACGAGGGAGTCACGGAGGGAGTGGTGTTTTCGGAACGCTGATAGGGGAGGGGAGGGAAATATATCCCTGGTGGTGGGGTCCGTTTGGACGTGGCGGAAATGACAACAGATGATCTGATGTATATGGAGGTTGGTGGAGTGGTAGGTTGAGGACCAGTGGGGTTCTGTCCTAGGAGCGGTTGGAGGGGCGGGGCTCAAGGGCGGAGGAGCGGGAAATGGAGAAAATGCTGTGGAGGGCATCGTCGAATTTTCTGTTTAATACTATTCCAACATGACCACTGCAGTCTTCGGGTCACTGTATGACACCCACTAATGTTTTTGACCCTTGGTATTTCACAGCCCCACCCACACAGACTCCACATTGTCGAAGCTAATGTGCTAAAAAGAGATGAACAAAAATACGTGACCAGGAATTGAGATATTTTTGCACAAATATTGATCTTGGTTTGATGCTAATTAGCCTTGTCTACTTTCAATGAATTGCTTTGTAAAATCTGGGACCGCCAGCAGAAGGAGATGAGTTCGAACATTTGTGGAATTGCTTTCTCAGTAAATGAACATAGATACATTTTGTTGAATTTTTCACAGTAGATGACAGTGCTTCTCCAGCAGTTGGAAGTGAGGGCTGATAGTAGTTCCTTCACCCAACACCTTCACTCATAAAAAGTTAAGGCACACAAAAGATTGACTGAGGCTACTTAGTTTAACATCATTTATTGAAAAAAATGGTGGAGTCTTTAAAAAAGGATGTTACAGCAGAAAACTGAGAATGGCTTTATAAAATGGAAATCTTGCCTGATAAAAGTATCGGAATTCTTGGAGAAAATGGAGGAAACCGTGATTGTAATATGTGTTGATTTTCTGAAGGTGTTTGATAGCACCCATGCATAAGATTACTGAATAAGAAAGGAGCCTTGGCTTTGGAGGTACTGTATTAACATGGAGAGAGGATTTTTGAAATCCCAATCAGAAAAGTTTGATTAAGAGTTTTATTTTACAGAATGTCAATCTGTGGAGTACCACATAAATCTGTTCTGGGGACAAAAAAAAAATTACAAAGTATTTTGATGACTTAGATGAGGCAAGTGAGTATATTGTAGGCAGGTTTGCGAATGACTCAATATTGGAGCAGAGACAAGTGATGAGTATAACACAAAAAGAAGTTTGCGGAGGGATACAGATAGGACAAGAGAGTGAACAAGGAGCATTGCATAATAATGTAATGTGGATTAAATAAATGAGAACAGACATAAACAGTGAAGTTATGCATTTTAATAGGCAAGATAGAGATTGAATTCAGAAATCTACAGGGAGTCCGCATCTCCGATCCACAAAAAGTTAGCTTTTAATTTCAACTGTCAATAAAGATGGCAAATGTCATGTTGGGGTTTGTTTAAAAACTAAAGGAATATTGAGATTAGGAACAGTCAGACAGAGCAGCTAATGTGTAGCTGAGGAGCTGCTGCAGGGGTTAGGATTCCCATTTTTCAATCATTGGGATCTCTTCAGGGATAAAATGACCTGTATAAGAGGGAGCTGAATTGGAAGGGGACCGATATTCTTGTGGGGAAATTTGCTAGCGGTATGCTGAAGGTTTTAAACTAGTAAGGGGGATGCTGAGAACCAACAAGATAGTGAGAAAAGAGAAATGTTTGAGGTGAGATGAGGTGAGCAAATCTAGGGTTCAAGGCAGACAACAGTTTGGCAAGAGCGAGGTAAGACTGTTAAACTGCATTTACTTTGATGCAAGAGGCCTGACATGTGAGACAGGTGAACATAGGGCATAGATGGGAATGTGGGACAAGGATATCATTACCATTACAGAAATGTGGCTGAGGGATGAACAGGACTGGCAGCTTAATGTTCCAGGATAGAGATGCGATAGAATGTATAGACAGAGGAGCAAAAGAGGAGATGGAGTGGTGTTTTTGGTCAGAAAGAACATTACAGCTGAATGTAGAGAGGATATTTCTTGGAGACTACCCAGTGAAGTTATAAGGATGAAACTTAAAAATAAGAAAGAGGTGATGACCTTGCTGGGATTGTAAAATGGGCCTCCTAATAGTCAGTGGGACATTTACAAGCGATTATGCTATCTGTAAGAAAAAAGGATAATGGTAGGGAATTTTAACTTTCCAAACAGAGTTTGGGGTAGTGTTAAGATCTTGGAATTTGGAGCAGTTGGTTAAGTGTGTACAAGAAAACGTTGTTATTCAATATGTGGATGCACCTACTTGAAAGTTCGCAATACTTGACCTTCTGTTGGGAACCAAGGCAGGGCCAGTGACTGAGGTGTCCATAGGGGTAGGCTTCAGGGAAAGTGATCATAATTCTATTGGTTTAATAATAATGATGAGAAAGGATAACATTGATTTAAAAATGAAAGTTTCAAATTAGAGTGTAGCCAGTTTCGATGGTATTAGACTTTGAGATGTTGGTTGGGGGAGGTTATTCACTGGTAAAGGGACGGCTGACAAGTGGGAGGCCTTTAAGAATGAGACAATGAGAGTTCAGTAATGGTATGTTTCTGTTTGTGTGAGGGCAAGGCATGGGAAAAGCTCAATGATGAGGGAAATTGCAACTCCTGTCCAGGAAAAGCAGGGGGCATTCATCAGATATAGACAGCTGAGATTGAGTGATCCTGAGAAGGATATAAGGGCAGTTGAAGTATACGTAAACAGGAAATCATGAGGGGAAAAAGGGGACATAAAATTGCTTTGGCAAATAGAATTAAGGAGAATCCAAAAAGATTCTTAAATTATTTTAAGTTTAAAAGAATAACTAAGGAGAGAATACAGGCCTTAAAGATCAACATGGCTTTCCTGCATGTAACCACAGGAGATGGCAGAGAAACTAAGGAAATATTTTGCATCAATATTTGCAGTAGACAGGAGCATGGAAGCTAAGAAACTTGGGAAATAAATAATGTGATCTTAAAATGAGTTCATTTTGCAGAAAAGGGGGTGTCGGAGGTCTTAAAGTAGAAAAATGGAAATAACTCCCGGAGACCTGATTAGGTATTTCCCAGAACTTTGTGGGAAGCTAGGGAAGAGATTCCTGGACCCCTTGCTGAGATATTTGTATTGTTGATAATCATAGATGAGATGCCAGAAGACTGGAGAGTGACATACGTGGCAGCATTATTGAAGAAAGTTGTATGGAAAAGCAAGGGAACCATACACTGGTGAACCTTTCACACCAGAGATGCTGCCAGACCTTCTGAGCATTTCCAGCACTTTCTGCTTTTGTTTCTGTTACACAGCATCCACAGTTCTTTCAATTTTTATTTCGTAGTTAGAGAGCATTACTTTTTGAATTGGAGGCCTGTTAGAACATAACAACATCCGAACATAAGAAATACAATCAGGAGTAGGCCATCTGACTCCATGAGTCAGCTCTGCCTTTCAATAATATCGTGGATCATCTTTCAATGGACTGAGACTCCACTTACATATTGCTCACTATAACCTTCATTCCTTTACTGTTCACAAATCTATCTTCATCTTTAAAACATTCAACAGCTTAGCCTCAGCTGCTCACTGGGGATTCCAGAGATTCACAACCCTTTGAGTGAAGACGTTGGCTTGACCAGCTATCTTTAGTAGCCACACACGCAGATGACAAGCAACATGAGTTCGACTGGGACAACACTACTATTATAGGACAAACCAAACAGAGAACAGCCAGGGAATTCCTAGAGGCATGGCACTCATCCACAGATTCAATCAATAAGCACATCGACCTGGACCCAATATACTGGCCACTGCAGCGGACAGCTGGAATTGACAACGGGAAGCGGCAGATACAAATCACTATAAATGCCGGAGGAAACATCACAGAAACGCTTCACAGGAGGCCCCCAAGCCCTGAGGATGTCACCGAGACAGAGGATGAAACGTTTGCAACACAAATTCCCAGCTCGGCGAACAGAACCACAACAACGAGCGCCTAAGCTACAAATCTTTACACAAACTTTGAGCTTCCCTGCTTCTGTCTTATCTATCGCAATTATAATTTTACAATCCCCTCCCCCATTCTTCTGAATTCCAATGAGTATAATCCCAGTCTGCTCAATCTCTCCTCATAAGCCAACCCCCTCATTTCCAGAAACAACGTAGTCAACCTCCTCAGCAAACCCCACCCCACTGCCATCTCATGTCAGGCAATGTAAAATGTACAAAGTACACCAGGCGTGATCACACCAGCATCCTATACAGCTGCAGCAGAAAGCCCTAATTTTAAACTCTATCCACTGGCAATGAAGAACATTATTCCATTTGTCTTCCTAATTAGCTTCCTAATTAGGCCTCGAAAACCATATCTTTGTGTTTCATGCACAGGAACAGCCAGGTCCCCCTGCACAGCAGCATTCTGTAATTTTTCACCATTTTAAAGTAGTCCACTTTGTTATTATTCCTACCAAAATGGATGACCTCACGTTTACTAACATTGTACTCCATCTGCCAGACCCTTCCCAGTCACTTACCCTGTCTATATCCTTCTGCACACTTTGCTCTATCACTCATTTAAGTGGCTTCTGCGAACTACAACACACTACACTTGGGTCTCTAACTCGAAGCAATCTATATGAATTGTAAACAATTGCAGTCCCAACAATTGTCAACAGTTGCATTCTCAACACTGATTCCTGAGACACATCACTAGCCACTGATTGTCAACCAGACAAACACCCATTTATCCTCAATCTTTGCATTCTGTTAGTTAACCATTCTTCTGTCCATGCTAATGCATTGCCTGTAACACTGTGCATCTTTAACTTATGCAGCAGCCTTTTGTGCAGCACCTTGCTGAATGCCTTTTGGAAATCCAGATACACCATGTTCACCAGTTCCCCAATGTCTACCACGCTCGTTATATCCTCAAAGAATTCCAATAAATCAGTTAAAGATGACTTGCCTTTCATGAACCCAAGCTTCATTAAATAAATGTAGGTGTTGCATTTTCGTAAGGCAAACCCGCACAGGACTTATAAAATTAATGGCTGGGCCTTGAGGAATGTTGCTGAGCAAAGAAACCAAGGGTGCAGATGCATCATTCCTTGAAAGTGGAGTTGCAGGGAAACAGGGTGGGGAAAAGGTGTTTGGCATGCTTTCATTCATTGGTCATAATGTTAAGTGTAGGAGTCAAGATGTCATGTCTCAGCTGTGCAGAACATTTGTGAGGCCACATTTAGAATTATTATAGACAAATCTGGCTCACCATTTCTATGAAGGATTTTGTGAAACTTGAGAGGGTGTAGAAAAGATTTCCAAGAATGATGCTGGAACTGGAGTGTTTAAGGTATAAGCTGAAGCTGAATAGGCTGGGGCTTTTCTTTTCCCTGCAGTGAGAGAAAAGGAGGCTAAGGAGTGGCCTGAACAAGACTTATAAAATCATGCGGGGCATTGATATGGTGAATAGCCAAGGCCTTTTTCCTCGAGCGGGAGAATCCAAAACGAGAGGACAGCGGTTTAACGTGAGAGGGGAAACGTTTGAAAATAACCTGTGGGGTAACCTTTTCATGTGTATGTATGGAGAAAGCTGCCAGCGGTGGTGGTGGAGGCGGGTTCAATTACTGCATTTAAAAGGCACCTGGATGAGTGTATGAACAGGTAACATTTAGAGGAAGATTGGCCAAATGTTTGGCAAATGGTACTCAGTCAGATTGGGATATCTAGTCTGTGCAGTTGGACCAAAGGGTCTGTTTCTGTGCTGGATATCTGTATGACGATAATGTTTGTTAAAACTGAAAAGAAACTCTATTCTTACCACAGCTGGAATACTGTGACCTGTTCTTGGGACTCATATCACAAAGAAAATGTACACTGGGCAGAGAGACAATCCACATGAGGTTTAGTCGGCTGATCCTGAAGATGGAGGGACTGTCTTGGGAGTAGAGATTGAGTCGTTTGGGCCTACACTCATTACAACATAGAAGATTCAGTACTGACATTCTGAAACATCTATTATTTTCAGGAATCTTGATGGTGTAAATGCAGAAATGTTGTTTCCCCTTATGGGAGAGTTTCGGACCAGGTTGTAGAATCTCTGAATTAGAGGTCACAAATTTCGGGCAGAAGAGAATTTTGTCTCCCAGAATGTAGAGAATTTGTAGAATTCTTTACCACAGAAGACTGTCGAGGTTGCGTCATTCAGTATTTTGGAGGCTGAAATGGACAGATTTGGATTTGGTAATTGAATTAATGCTGACAGTTAAAACGCTGGAAAGTGGAGCTGAGGATTATCAGTTCAGCCATGATGTCATTGTTTGGAAGACCAAACCCCATTGGCTGAACAGGCTGCTTCTGGTTCCCTATCATTGACCTTTGCTCTAAGTTAGTCTTTTCAGAATTATCTCGGCCTCATTTAAATTAACCTCCATTTCATGTTTGAAGCCCAGCTGCTTCAATGCCTCTTCATCATGAAAAAAGACAGGGATCGCCTTTCTCCCTGTTTGATGGCATTGCATTCTGCCTCTAATGCAGTGACTGCATTTATAGGCCTCCAGTTCTGTTGAATATTTGTCAAACACAACCACGGCTGTCACAGAAACGGTTAAAGACAGATGAAAACTACATTTAAACTACCATATCAAACTCACTGTCGGTATGTGTTGCATGGAATACACACATTGTATATTAAAGCTCTCCCAGCACTCATCCATGAAACACTAAATGGTTGTTCATAGATGATTTGCTTATGTGTGTATGTATGTCTGTGCCTGTAGATGATAATCTACTTGTATAACAAAGTTGGTGAGGTGTTGGCTTCATGTAATTAAGGAAAACGTTGTCCGATTGTGGAGAGGCAAAACAAGGCATCAGATATAAAGAAAAATGGAGAGAGGCAGGAGGGGAAAAGAGAAAAAGAGAGACAGAGATATTAGCTGTGCCAATGTATCTCTTAATTATAGTTTTTTTTGACTAAACATGACAATTGATACCTCTGTCATTCAACAATCATACAACTTATGTATTAAAAAGTCCTAACATCAATTAGTATTGGAATCCATTGAGTTATTTGCATTTTTTCCACAATTCGTGTGCTGTGCTTGTGGCGAAATATAAATTGGGGTTTTGTTGTTTCGTAATTTATTCTGAGAATTCTATTTCTGTGGTTATTTACATAAATGCTTAATTGGCTTCAAGGAAGTGATGGTGACAGCAAAGCCAGATGAAAGTAGTGATTTGTTGGTAAGATTCAAATCGAAACAAGTTTATTTTAAGAATGTTGACCATTTTCAGAAGTGAACACAAATTTATGAAGACGAATTGCAACAGATTTTATTTATTTCTGGATGAAAAACACAATTTAAAACTTTTATTTAGGTTAAAAATTCAGTGCTGAAAATTCTGCAATTAAATTCAATGTTGAACTGCATCTACTCTGAATGTCGCTGCTGAACATGTGTTGCTTATGCCCGAAATGTCGATTCTCCTGCTCCTTGGATGCTGCCTGACCTGCTGCGCTTTTCCAGCAACGCATTTTCAGCTCTGATCTCCAGCATTTGCAGTCCTCACTTTCTCCTACTCTGAATGTCCCACTAATTCATATTGTAGTCCGTTTAGACGATGCAACATCACTCAAAGTGCATTTTAGAATATTCACGTGAAATACTTGAAAAGACATCAGGAACTGCGTAACAATTACATTTAATTGATATAATTGTTGTGAGATTTTGTTGCATGTATTACTTTCTGGTAAGGGTCAGCAATGAGTCCCTATCCCCAACTGCCCATTGAATAGCTTGCTAAAGCCACTTCAGAACACAGTGGGTCTGGAATCTCATGTCGGCCAGACCATGGAAAGGTGACAGATGCCTTGTCATGCGTGAACCAGCTGTTTTTGTATTTTTTCCATTGACTCGGGTTACATGGTCACCATTTGGCTTTCTTTCCCATTCTAGGCTTTCTTAGAATTCAAATTTCACCCTGGGCAAACGATGGTATTCCAAACCCCGTCCATTCAGCATCAAACTGGAGTTTGGGAATATTGGTGTCATGATATCACCGCTGTGATCCTAATATTGGGAATGCACAGAAAGCGGTCACAAACAGAAATGCAATAAATCTGACACTTTACCTCATGAACAAATATTGGAGTGCAATACTGGCAAGAACTCTCTTGCTCTTCACAGCAACACCACAGGAGACTTTGCAGCCAATCATCAATCTAAACTGTGTACCGGACTCTGTCTGAAGAGTCTGACTCACCATAATTTGCATTTTTTGAATTCTTCACTGACTTATGAAAAAGTTAGTCACATATCCCAAGAAGGTGGTACCTTTTTGAAGGTCTGCCATCTTGCTCGGCTAATTATGGTTGATCTTTCTTAAGGAGCTTTATTGCAGGCAAATGGCTTCTCAGTTGAGGCTGTAGTTCTGGAAAAGTACATCAGGTCAGGCAGCGTCCGAGGAGCAAGAGAATCGACGTTTCGGGCATGAGGCCTTCATTAGGGTACCTGATGAAGGGGTTATGCTTGGAACGTTGACTTTCCTGCTCCTCGGATGCTGCCTGACCTGCTGTGATTTTCCAGCACTACACTGTCAACTCTGATCTCCAGCACCTGCAGTCCTCACTTTCTCCTGATTGGTTTGTTAGTCAGGTTCGGCACAGGAAAGAACCATCACCTTATTGTTGAATGGGTAGGGCAGGCCAGGTAGGAAGGGCAGACGGCCTCCTCTGATGGACAATTCTGAACCATGTAACATGCTTCAAACATTTGCTAGGTCTGTGATTATCGTTCATTATTCCAGAATTTTCATTTCATACTCTTTTATTAATTGAAGCTACCATGGTAGGGACTGTTTCTGGAACTTTACTCCAAACCTTTTGATTGCTTATTACATACTCATAATGCCTCCTCAACCACTTTATCAAACATCATGTTGGCTTCAATGAGTTTTTTTATTGACACCTGGAACATAGTGGTTGCTTTTAGTTGTCCGGAGTTGTCCTTCAGCAGATGGCAGTAAGCTGCCTTTCTGAAATAACATGTTCCAAAATGGCCTGAGGAAGGGAATTCCAGATTTTGACCCAATTACAGTAAAGGATCGGTGACATATTTCCATGTCAGGATGCCGAGTGTTTTAGAGAGGAGCTTACAGTGGTGCTGTTCCCTTGTATCTGCTGCGCCTGTCCTTCGAGTTGCAAGTGGTAGTGGGAAGGTACTGTCTCAGGAAGTGGCTAAGTTACTGCAGTGTAGTATTTTAGATAGTGCATATGGCAGGTACTAAGAATCAGATTTGGAGGCAATGGACGCTTGTGGATGTGCTGCTGATCAAGTGGGATGCTTTGTCCTGGACAATGCCAAGCTTCTTGAGTGCAGTTGAAGCTGTTCCTATCCAGTCAAGGGGCGAGCTGTGCTATTAGCCTCCTGACCTCTGTCTCTTAGACAGTCAATTGGCTTTGCGAGTCAGGAGGGTGAGTTACTTGCTGCAGTATTCCTAGCCTCTGGCCTGCTCACTGATGGTGAGGGATTCAGTGGTGGTAACACTATTGAATGTCAAGGGGTTTTGGTTAGGTTGTCTCTTATTGTCAATGGTCATTGTCTCGCAGCTTTGTGGTGTGAATGCTATGTGCCACTTGTCAGCTCAAGTCTGGAAATTGTCCAAATTTTGTTGCATTTGAATGTGGACTGAGGAGTCACAAAAAAGTGTTAGATTAATGCAGATTTCACTTCTGACCTTCTGATGGAGGGAAGGTCATTGCTGAAGCAGCTGAACATGATTGGGCCAAGGACACTTTCTTCAGGAACTCCAACAGAGATTTGCGTTGGCTGAGACGACTGCCCTCTAATAAGCAGAGCCATCTTTCAATGTGTATGACTGCAGGCAGCAGGGAGGTTGTCACCTGATACCCAGTTTTGCTAGGCTCCATAATATCACACTCTGTCGAATGTGACCTTAATGTCAAGGGCTGTCACTCTCCCCTCATTTCTGGAATTCAGTTCTTTGTCCATGTTTAAATCAAGTCTGTAATTCAGACATGAGCTGAGTCGGCCTTGCGTAACCCACATTTACGCAGGTTATTGCTGAGCTAGTGCTGCTTGATAGCACCTTCTTACATCTAACTCATGATTGAGCATGGACTGATGGGGCAGTAATTCGCCAGGGTGGTCTGACCTATTTTCTGTGCACAAGACGTGCCTGGCCTATTTTCCACATTGTCCATGCCAGTGTTTTAGCTGTACCGGGATTGCTTGGCTCGCACAAGTCATCAGTATTAGTGCCAGAATTTTGTCAGGCTCCATAGCATTTGCAGTAACCGCTGCACCCCCTCCCCCGCCCAAAAGTGTCTTGATTTTTCAAGAGAGAAGCGAATTCCCTGCTGACAGGTATCTGTGATATTGGTGATCTATGGAAGATGCCGAGGTGGATCAGACAATTGGCACATCTGGCTGAAGACTGCTGTGAATGCTTCAGCCTTAACTTTTGCGCTAATGTGTTGTGCTGTTCAAAGCAGATCAAGGGAATATCTGTGGAGCTTATTCCTTCAATGAGTTGTTTAATTATCAACTTTAATTCACGACTTGATGTGGCAGCCCTGTGGGCTCAGACCCCTGTTTCCTGAATGAATGTTCTAGCCACAATATCTCCAGACTATAACTCCAACCTCCACTCCATAATGTGGATATTCACAACAGAAGATCGCTTATCCTTTGTATTGTGTAGATTCCAACAATGCATCGTATATTCGCTTAAATTGTTAGTCTCGAAAATACTTTACTTCACAGACTTTAGAATATAATGTTCTGTTTTCAATTCTTCTCTCCGACAGGCAAGCTCATCGATGTCACACTGGCTTTCCTCCTCACTAATTGCAAAACCAAACATTTTTCACCTCATCTTTGAATTTACTGATCAAAATTGCTACATTCTTGACTAGACCGTTCATATACGCTGCAAATATCAAAGGATCCAGCACGAAGTCATATAGTAAGCCACTGGACACAAGATGTCTCCACAATGACTATCTTCGACCATTACCTTCTGCCAACAAATAAACCTTCGATGCATTTGCCAAACTGCACCAGAACCCATGAACCCTTACCATATTAAAGATGCAAGATCTGGTCAAAAACCTGATTGAAGTCAAGAAGCATTAAATCTACTTTTTGCACCCGATGTCACATCTCATTGACATCTCATTGACTCACCGGAAAACAGAATCAACCACTTCCGATATGACATCACTTCCACCAAAGCCATGCTGAATTTAATTGCTTAAACCTTACAATTCCAACTTTTAATTAATGCTGTCTCTTAGATTTACTTATTAAGTTCCCTCAAGCTTTCTACTTTTAAACATAGGTTTAGGAGTGAAACTACACATTGACATTTATCTCTCTGACAGATAATTAGATTACATTACAGTGTGGAAACAGGCCCTTCAGCCCAACAAGTCCACACCGACCCGCCGAAGCGCAACCCACCCATACCCCAACCCGTACATTTACATTTACCCCTTACCTAACACTGCGGGCCAATTCACCTAACCTGCACATCTTTGGACTGTGGGAGGAAACCGGAGCATTCGGAGGAAACTCACGCAGACACGGGAATAATGTGCATGAGGCAGGAATTGAACCCGGGTCTCTGGCGCTGTGAGGCAGCAGTGCTAACCACTGTGCCACTGTGCCACCGTGCCGCCCACATATTTGCTCTAGCTGAAATAATATTGTGTCTCTTCTGTTTCATTCTGGGAAATGGAAATGGAATTGAATACAATGTTGAGACCAACAACAATCTGTTTGTTCTTGACACTGTCAGTGTGCGTTCACCCTCAGAGGCAGGAAGACTTTGTGCTGATAATACGGAAAGTAGCGCCTGATGTATCATTCTCAGCTGGCACACAACTTCCTGTTTCTATGTGCCAGCAGCAAGCCACACATCTCACTTCTGATCAGAAAATAAACCCAGGGGATGCAATCTGGCGGAAACATCTGCCAATGTGGCCTATATCAGGACACAGAGTGTGAAGCAATCACATTGAAGTGACATTTGCAAATCGACCATTCGATCTCTGTTTCACGGTCTGATTCCAGGACGTCATTGGATGAATCTCTCGACCATCTTACAAGATCATTCGATTAACTAATGTCTGGGATATATCGACTTGCGCCTTGTCATGTCTTTGATCTTGTACTACTTGTTACTCTCTCTTCAGAATTAATATTCCCAGTTTTTGATTCTGTCTTCTGTATCCATCACCTTCCCAGCCGAATACATTCTGTTTGATCTGTTTCCTAAATTTTGATCAACTAAAAATATAATACAGTTTTGTACAGACAGGTATGTTGATGTGTCCGATTAACAGAATCAATATGGAGAGATCACCTTGGCTGTATCTAAGTCTGACCGACATTGAATTCAAATAAACCACAGCACTGTATGGTTTCAAACTTTGCAAATCCTCTCTCTTTGAAAGAGCTTGTTCTAACGGTTAATTATTTTCTTGATTATTTCAGAAACTATGACTAAACATCACTATTTTTAACAAAGTTTCAAATATTATTAAAAATTGCAGCCCTGGCATTTCCTACAGTGAGCTTTGTGGTGTTTAAATGTTCTGGTCAAAATGTGCTTCAAGCAGAAGACTGAAACATTGGTTTCTCCGAGTTCCCAGCCATTGCACTTGCAGTTCCATAATAATTGCAAGCTATTGATAAGCCCCAGAGAGAACAGAATGTCCAGGCCCTCTACACATCCAAACGCCATGATGTCGGCCTCGAAGCCCTCCGTTTCTTCCAGTCACGCCAACCCAAGCAGTACATGCTCAACCTCAACTACATTTCCTTTCAATCCTCCCACTTCCTCCAAACCAAAGGGGTCACCATGGACACCTGTATGGACCCCAGCTATGCCTGCCTCTTCGTCAGATATGTGGAACAGTCAATCTTCCACAGCTACACTGGTACCATTGCCCACCTTTACCACCGCTACATTGATGACTGTATCAATGCCACCTCATGCTACCACTCGGAGGTTGAACAGTTCATCAACTTTAATAAGACCTTCCACCCTGACCTAAACTTCACAGGGACCATCTCACACACCTCCCTCGCTTTTCTAGACCTCTCCACCTCTATCTCCAGTGACCGACTAAACATTTACTACAAGCCCACTGACTCTCACAGCTACCTGGGCTACACTCCTCCCACCCAACCTCCTGTAAAAGTGCCATCCCTTATTGTCAATTCCTCTGCCTCCACCGCACCTGCTCCCAGTTCGACAATAAAACATCCCAGATAACCTCCTTTTTCAAAGACTGCAATTTCCCCTCCCATGTGGTCGACGATGCCTTTGAACACCATCCCTCCAATCGCAACAGGGAGCCCTCCTGGTCCTCATCTTCCACCGCACCAACCTCGCATACATCATATCATCCTCTGCTGCTTCCTCTACCTGTAAACAGACCCCATCACTTGGGGTATATTTCCCTCCCTACCCCTATCTGCATTCCGGAGACACCATTCCCTCCGTGACTCCCTCGTCAGGTCCGTGCCCCTCCACCAGCCCACTCCCCTCCCCTGTCACCTGCCCTTGCCACCACAGGAAGTGTAAAACCTGCCCCACACCTCCCCCTCACCCACGACAAGGCCCCAAATGATCCTACCACATCCCGGAGAAATTTATCTCATCCACAAATGTCATCCACTGTGTCTGTTCCACCTGATGTGGTCTCCTCTACATCAGGGAGACAGGACACTAACTTGTGGATCATTTCAGAGAACATCTCTGGGACACCCGTGCCAACCAACCCCACGCCCCCGTGGCTGACCACTTTAACTCCCTCTCCCACTCCACCAAGAACAGGCCAGTCATATTCTGTTCATTTCCAATGAATAAAGACAAAATAACCGAGCCTGAATTTGGGATGATATTAACAGGATTTATTTAGATTTAAGTATACAGATTATTTTGACATAACAGGTGGAGAGATTCACTTCCTGTAAAAGCAGCTCAAGTGATATAAGCTGGCACCAAACCGAGTTTGGTCAATACTGAGGCAAAAATACAGCATGCAGTCTTGAGTGAAATAAATAAAGAAACTATCTTAACATCGGAACAAGATAGAGTGTATTAAATATGAACAAAGACACAAGTACTTTAGGATATAATAGAAAATTAATCTATATTACATTGAAATGCAAACAGAGATGTGAATTTGTGTCTCGACATTCTTCCTAGCTAAATTAATCATTTCAGAAATGCCTTTGTTGAATTTCATGAATCATTCGTTGGTCCATTCCACGAACCTTCCGAAGTCCTTGTTAAATTCTGAACCATCGCCTTCCAGGTTCAAAGTGGTTGCGAGTTTCATGTTACAGCAAATTGTGAAGTTGTGCACTGTATGCCAATGTCTTAGTTCAAAAGTTAAAGCAATCACAGCTCCAAACATTTACAAAATATCACTATGGAGCTTCCTGGAATCCAAAAAAAAATGTCCCTTTGATTAATGATTTCTAAAATTTACTAACATATCTGTCATGAAGGACGTTTTCAAATAACTTGAAGTGCAAATGGTTCACATCAGTCGGAAAACAGTAAGATTTCATGTGTTACCCCACACAAACAGAAATCAAGCAATATTCACGAGTTGCTCTCAGCAAGTCTATGATGGACTGTTTAATCAAACAAAATCATTTCCAATGTTGTGAGGGCTCGTCTATCTTCTGTACAATGGTCTGAATTTTAAGTTGTGTCTGACTGCAGATGAAACTGGCTGATCTGGGTAAAAGTACAGCTTCTGCCTTTCACATTGTTAATGTATATTGCTGACTTTAGCAACGTGATGTTGTCCCAGGCATGGTCTGGCACCATTAATTAGACCATTAATTTCCACATCACTAGCCAGACTATCAGGTGGAGTGTATTGATCTCATTGAAACTAATGCTTGGAATATTTCCGGTATGAATCATGTGAAGTAGAGCCTCTGAACGAGACATAGAACATAGAACCATACAGCACAGAACAGGCCCTTTGGCCCACGATGTTGTGCCAAACATTTGTCCTAGCTTAAGCACCTATACATGTACCTATCCAATTGCCGCTTAAAGGTCACCAATGATTCTGACTCTGCCACTCCCACAGGCAGCACATTCCATGCCCCCAACCACTCTCTGGGTATAGAACCTACCCCGACATCCCCCCTATAACTTCCACCCTTCACCTTAAATTTATGTCCCCTTGTAACACTCTGTTGTACCCGGGGAAAAAGTCTCTGACTGTGTACGCTATATATTTCCCTGATCATCTTCTCAACCTCTATCAAGTCACCCCTCTTCCTTTGCCTTTCCAATGAGAAAAGGCCTAGCACTCTCAACCTATTCTCCATTCCAGGCAACATCCTGGAGACAAAGTAGGAACGATGGATTTCGAGTAGTAGGAAGTTTTCATGACAGAGAGAGATCACTTCGCCCATCGCACCTGTATCACGTGAAGACAGAGCTTTCCAGCCAACACCCACTTTCTTGCATGTTGTCCATAACCCTGCAGGTGATAGCACTGTAAACATTGGGAACATTGTGTAGGGTCTGACCCATTATCAACATAGATATGATCTCCAATGCTGTAAATCCTGGCTTATGGGGAAAAAGTAGGGGCAGAACTGTATCAATATTCAAACAGTTGGTACAGCCCTGGGGAGCTAATAGGCCCATTTCTAAACCCTGTTCCTCAGGATATTTTGACTATTCTTGACTTAATATCATTGAAAACTGACATGAAAAAATGCAGACATGTTCCCCAGAAATGCTGACAGCAACATACCTTTAATTAGCCAAGATCAGCAACATGAATTTAGAAAGTTTAAAAAAAATCTTTCTGTTAACTGATTATTGACAACACGGATTTCACAAAGTGCAAAGTACAGAGGGGAAGGGTGGATGGGTGGGGGTGGGCGATGTTCACTATTCCCTGATGTCTGGTTGCGTTTGTGAGCAACAGATGAACCTGCGAACCAGATTCAGGACGGTACTGCAGGTATTTCAGCAGTTACGGTGTACACAGCATTCTCCCAAAAATCAGCAATGACACGAACATTTATTTTTGATGGTGTTTGAATAAACTAAAATTGAACAATATGGTGGGAGAAGTTCCTTTCATTTCTTTGAATTAGTAACAAGGGACGCTCTCTGTGGACCTGGGGTGACAGGAGGATCTTTCACAGCAGAATGTAAGGGAACAGAGTTACCGTTGGAAATCCAGATAGACTGGAACTTTTTTCACTGGAAGGTGAGAGTTCGGGGTGGGGGGGGAGGGGGGGGTGGGTGACCTCATATAAGTTTATAAAGCCATGAGTGGAAAGGTCAATGGCTCTAATTGACATGATTCATACTGGGAAATTACGAAGCTTTAGTTTCAAAAATATCACATATCAATAAACTCCACCTGACCCTACAGCTAGCGATGTGGAAATTAATGGTCTAATTAATGGTGCCAGACGATGCCTGGGACAAATCTCTTTATTCAACTACAGTCAGCATATACAGTCACAATGTGAAAGGCACAAACTGTACTTTTACCCAGATCAGCCAGTTTCATCTGCAGTCAGACGCAACTTAAGATTCAGACCATTGTACAGAAGATAGACGAGCGCTCACAACATTGGAAATAATTTTGTTTGATAAAAGAATCCATCGTAGACTTTCTCAGAGCAATTCGCGTCAACAAACTTGTTTTTTTGTGTGTGTGGGGTAGTGCACGAAATGTTACTTTAATCCGATTGATGTGAACCATTTGCACTTAAGAAGTTGTTTGAAACGTCTATCACAGGAGATACGCGAGTAAATTTTATAAATCATTGATCAAAGGGGACAACCTTTTTTGGACTCGAGGAAGATCCACAGTGATATTTTGTAGATGTTTGGAGCTGGGATTGTTTTCAATTTTTGACCCAGACATTGATGTATTTTCCCTCTGGTGGGGGATTTCAACACGTTTTTCCAATGAGAGGAGAAAATTTTTAAACAAGATATCAGAGACAACCTTTTACACAGAGAATGGTTTGTGTGTGGGATGGTCTGGCGGTGGATACTTACAACCTTTAGAAGACATTTGGATAAGTAAATGAATATCAAATGTTTGGATGGATATGGGCCAAGTGCACACAGGTGGGATTAGTTTAGTTTGGAATTAGGACTGACATGGAGTGGTTGGACCGAAGGGTCTGTAACCATGCTGTATCACTACATGACTCTATGACTATTGATCAATTTTTCTCAATACTGAACAGTGCTGTAGCGATCCTTGAATGAACTGTTGATGTTAAGGTTGTGTCTGAGACTCTGCGAATATTTCCTTCAATGAGAGGAGGGACTAGTTCTCCAAGTTACACAACTGAAAATAAACTTTTCTCCAGCATTGCTGCTGAGTCGATTTGTTTCTGCGGAGGCGGTGGTTATAGTTTGCAGTTGGCTTTCCACCAAATGGTCAATAGTGAGACAAAATATATTTGATCCACTACAGAAACTCCACCTGCTTCCAGTAAATGAAACTTGGAACTCAAGGACCTTTTCTGTAGTCAGCTTAATTGCTGCCAACTATTGTATCTGGCCGATTAAAGGGAAAATGAATCAACTAAAGTAAAATCCTACCAAACAAATTATATTTTCCCATTTACTCACAATGGATGCATTTCACTTAGCATTTCTCCCTTTAAAAGGAAAGTCACTGAATACAGCATTCACTGTATGACTATAGAAAACAGAACATTGAATGCAGTGACGTTCTGGTTAGTTCAGTCTGTTTATTGAGTATCTTTAAAGATCCTGAATATGAAGTTAATGGATCCAAAATCCCACATTGCGATAACATTTGTTATCATCTCAAAGTAAATTAACAAAATTGAATTGGTTCAAACTCACATCACTTGTTTCACCATTCCCTGATTCATGCATCTCATTAAAACTGAGTGGGCTCTTTCTACATGGTTAACACTGGTGTACTGAAACAGCGAATTTTTGCTGATTTTTATGATTTAACTGCCCTGTCAGAGCTATCAGTGAGCAGAGAAATGTACTGTTTATAACCTACATTCGTGGTAATTATTACTGTAATACTCTCTAATTTAGCCAATCATTCCTGATGTACCCAGACTGTTACATGCAATGGTTTAGATGTTGAGGATTTTAAAAAAAACTTATGGACTGTCTTGTTCTAGTTCATTCGATGCTCTTTCAAATGTTTACCTCGGTGTTATGTATCACTGCGAACTCACATTTTGTTTCTCAGGCACACAGCTTTCCTTTACTGTGCATTTTAGTGTCGGAGCAATTTGAAAAAAAAGATGCAAGGAGAGACATTCTGCAATGTAAGGAGGCGCTTCTAATCTCCGGGTCCAAACTGTTTAGTGACATACACTCACATTCTGAACATAATCACTTTAGACATGCTCCATATTAGGTTGCCGAAACTGAATTTAGAATCGTAGATTAGAAATGATATGTTATTTTGTAATGTGAGAGAGACTTTGAGTGACAGCAAAAATAAAGTCATTCATTTTGTTGGCTAATGATATTATTGAAGTTCTGTTTAGCTTTATCTGCTTGTGGTGGAATGTAGGATTAAAGGGAGTTAACTTCTAATTGAATATTCTAAATATAATCACTTTGGACACGCTCTGTATTCAGTTGCCTAAATTGAATTTTGAAATGTTTATTATGAATTTACATGTTATTTTTGAGTGCGACAGAGACTTGCAGTATCCAGGGAAGTAACGCTCAAATGTTTTATTAGCGAGTAATATGTTTGAACTTTAATTTCAGTTTTATCTACTTGTGAATGAATGTAGAAATAAAGGGAGCTAACTTCCAGTTGAATTTGTTTTTTTAAAAAACAAAATAAATGCAACTATCATGTGAAACAGACCTGAAGCTACTCAAATTCACTTCCAAAGAAGCTCTTCAGCAAAACAAATATCCCAAGATGTGTATGTGTCCATGTTTAAGCTGAACCTCATGTAAAGACATGATCCCACGTGTTCGGGCTGTGCAAGCTGATACTAGGATCCAGTCTCAACCTCCAGCAGGTCACCAACATGCGGAAGCTGTAAGCCTGCCCCTTCCGATGCCCTTATAAATCCTGAGCACTAGACCGTAATTCAATACTCCTGGGTCGGCTCTGTTTGGAAAGATCTTGACAGAACCGTTTCCCACAAGTTATCAGAATGATTATGTCGACACTTTTTCTCAGTTTGTTACTGACTTCTTATCATGTGAGTGTTTGTTGTTCAAGTCTCTCTTTGTGATTGTCTCAATGTTAGTCTACGGCAGGAATGTAAAAGTCTCAGCCATCATTTCACCAATATTAATGCTCATGGTTTATTTGTTTTCTTTTTAAAGGTGTCCAGTCGGAGGTTGTTTTGACCCAGCCAGAGGCGGAGACTGGCCGTCTCGCAGGCAGCCTGAAACTGACCTGTAAAACCAGCGGGTTCAATCTTGGCAGCTACTACATGAGCTGGGTCCGACAGGTTCCCGGACAGGGTCTGGAGTGGCTGGTTAGCTACTATGATTCATCCAGCAATTACTATGCACCAGCGATTAAGGGTCGGTTTACTGCGTCCAAAGACACTTCAAACAACATTTTCGCGTTGGATATGGAGAACGTGAAGATCGAAGACACCGCCATCTATTACTGTGCAAGAGGCCACCGCGAGAGGAACTAGGGCTGGACCCGTTCAAAAACAGCTCGAGGGAACATTTTGTTAATTCCATCATAAACTGACAGTCAGTACGAGTTTTAAATGCAATTATAGCAACTGCAATCTGAAGCAGACCTCAGGCTGCCTCTTACAAAACTATCAAAGAGGAAATGTACCATTTAAACTAGCAAACTGGTGACACAATGGGACAATGTTTTGGGCATGTCATATGTACTGCTAACACTTCCATCAATTAAATGCTCTGACAAAATGTTAGTTTTAATATATCTGACAGCTCAGGAAATCACTGCTAATTGTTATGTCAAATATGGCATTAATTCTAAACATGATCAGAACTAAATGGCTCTTTCAAATGAAAATTGAGACCTCGACTAAACAACAGAGAATGAGTGTACTGGTCTACATCATTGTGATACTACAGTGGGTCACAGTGTTGTGCACAGCGCCATCCTCATACAAAAACCATTGACAAGTGTTTATCTCAAATTGGTGATTTCTACCATTGCAGGAGTGAGAAATAAGGTGAGATGCGATTTAAACGCAATCCAGTAGTGCTAGTTTGTACAAATGTATAATGTTTTCTACCTTCTTCGTGTTGATTGTCAAGTTAATTGCAGACCAAACTTGGAAAAGTATTCCAAGCTTTCAAAATACAATGAATCGTAAAAGCTGGAATAACAAACTGAATCATTTTTAGAGGAGTCTGAATCACTGCTTTCCAGGAAGTGAAGAAATTCTCTGCATTTTACAGTTTACAGTCTGTCATAGTATTTGACACAACGTGTCTCATAGTGATATAGCTGGGGTGACACTGCAATTATGATCAATACAAAAACCTATTCAGTCTCCATTGTTTGAAACTAGTCAGTGATTACTTCTACAAACCGTCTTAACTTGCAGTCAGTATTAGTTCTGTGCGGTTTAATGCCAGTATCACTATTTAATTTGTAAAAGTGTTGGGTAATTATCGATACACCAGTTGGGGATTTTGAGAATCAGCTCATGTGTTACTCTGTGAAGTATAAAACAGTATTAACATTAATCAAGAATGTTCAGAATTCACTAGTGCAATTATGTGATGAAGATTTATCGTGACTTTATTTTGCCTGTGGTTCTGAAAATTTAAAATGATGGTAGATTTTTGATTTGTTTTATGCAGAGCTAGTTATTGTGTGACCCAGTCCAGAGAATGTAACACTGTGACTATCTTGGCTACTGGGGCCAAGGGACCATGGTGACAGTGACTTCAGGTAAGACCCTTGAACTTTCTTAGTGACTTTTTAAAAACTTTCTATTCATGTGACTAATTTCTGAATTAAATGAAACTCAGATTCTGTGCTGAGTTTGGTTTGGTTCGGATTGATTTTTGTTCACACTGATTACAGACTTCAGTTAAGGCTCAGCAAATAGTTACAGT
This sequence comes from Chiloscyllium plagiosum, assembly GCF_037043375.1. NCBI lineage: Eukaryota > Metazoa > Chordata > Chondrichthyes > Orectolobiformes > Hemiscylliidae > Chiloscyllium > Chiloscyllium plagiosum. The sequence continues at coordinate 67,944,002 of NW_028270178.1, read as the reverse complement.
GGGGATAATGGAGTCAGTTACTCGGTGAATCGCTTTTTTTGATCAGATGGGCATTCTGTGTGGCTGGGTTACTTGAAACACCTAATGTCTCTTAATCAGTCAGCTATAAATAATGGTTAATGTCAGTGACACCCTGACTGTGAGTTTTATTATCAACAACAAACGCTAAGAATTCAAAGATGTTCGAGATATTACTAAACATGATTAAAATATGCTAAAATATCATTATTCACTTCGTGAATATATGTTCTTACCCTGATTATATTTTCTCATTTATTTTGTTAATTTTGTTGATGACAAGCAGGTTAGAAACTGTCATAAAATTTTCTTGCGGTGCTATATTGCATTCTGTTGATGAGATTCTGAGTTTGTTTTACTTGATTCTGTTGAATTGAGTTGATTGGATTTTGGCTTTGTTTTAGTTGATTCGGTTTGAACTGTGTTGATTGGATTCTGACTTTGGTTTTATTTGGTTTTGTTGAATTGTGTTGATTGGCTTTTGAAATTGTTTATTTGATTCTGTTGAATTGAATTGTTTGGATTCTGATTATGTTTCATTCAAATCTGTTGTTCTGAGTTGATTGGATTCTGATTTTATTTTCCTTGATTCTGTTGAATTGAGTTGATTGGATCTTATTCAGTTTGTGAAATTGATCAGCGTTTTCATGCTTTCTGTAATCGGTGTTTTCTCTCTGGTGAGGAGATTGACTCTCTGGATTACTTTTCATTACCAATATTTGTGAAGTTCTTTGGTTTTTCATGAATCATTTCTGCATTTGTTAAAATTATATGACACATTTTTCTCTGCTTGATTGAAAACATTACATCCATTTGTAACGGTTTGAAAAACAACTTAAGGCAGAAACCCGGAAGTGTGAGAAATGAAAAAAAAACGAGTTTTTAATGCATTGACTTTAAAAAAAAAACTCAGTTCTAATTGTAAACTAACTGAATTTTGTTTTGAGTAGCCTCATTCAAAATAAAATTTGGGACTAAAATCTGAAACTGCCGAATTGATCAGATTATGTAATTGAAACTAACTTAAAATTATAATGTGGTAATATTTGTCCATTCAGTAATTTTGTTTTGATCATGAAGTGATTAATCAATAAATGCCTTCAACCGCTCTACTGTGCGCTGCACAAGATTGTCACGATCAAGAAGGGTGTACAGGTTGGAAATAAATTGAACTGTTGCCAGAAACGTTACAGCTTTAAGTGTAAAGTCCCCTCACAAACAAGGCTGCTGTTATGACTTGCTATTTCTATTCAATTTAATCATTAGTTTGCTGGATTCTGTGCAGCTTTGTTAGACTTCAATTTGTTTTTTTTTGTGAGGTTACATCATGTTCTTGGTTCTGTTGAAAATGTTTGCAGAGCTAGTTCTGCAGCAAACACACCGTGTTGTGATCTGGTGATCATTGATCTGTTGAGGAGGGACTGTGCTTGGGTAACATTAAATATGTTATATTTGGGAAACCGTTTCTGGTTCTACATTGTTTTTGCAATGTTAACATGGTTGGTGACAGTGAACCGCTCCAGGTTCCTCATTCAATGCAATCAGCATGCGAGGTGAAATTTCATAAAGCCTAATATTAAGTGAAAGGCAAATCGCAAAGATTTTAGAAATGAAGGGAAAACAGATACCTTCGGGCGCCATTTTTACTTAAAAGTAATAATTAAGGATTAATCTAATCCATGCTTTACAATCCAAATTCAGAACTCCACTATCTAGTTCAATCACAAGGTGTGTCTTTTAACAGTTTACAAGTCATAGAGAAATATAAATAGAATTCCAAAAGTCTAATGTTCTAATAGTTCTTGCTCTTGAGCAAAAATGCCATGACTGTGTTATAATTGATCAACAAACACCTTTCAATTCCGCTGTACATTACATACATATTTTTTCTGGCTGGAAAAGATTATTGGCAAAGACCATTTGGAAATTCTGTTCAATTCTATGAAGAACAGGTCAGTTTCACTGCTTTGATCAGTTTCACACGTAACTTGAGTTAATTCATTGTTATGTCCCTGATTAAACTGGATTTACTGGATAAAATAAAACATTAGCTGAATTATTTAATCTGCACAGTGCTTTAGGTGTTCCCAATCTGTGCATTTTAAATAAATAGTTACATTTTACAACAAAATATCAACTGAAGAGTCATTCTTTCGGAGCAACTGCTATAGTGAATTATGTGACCAAGGCCAAATTTCGAATTAATTAAAATAATCCATTCATGACCTCGCAGGGCAGCATGGTGGCTCAGTGGTTGGCACTGCTGCCTCACAGTGCCAGGGTCCCAAATTCGATCCCACCCTCGGGTGACTGCCTGTGTGGAGTTTGCACATTCTCCCTGTGTCTGCGTGGGTTTCCTTCGGGCGCTCTGGTTTCCTACCACAGTCCAAAAGATGTGCAGGTCAGGTGATTGGCTGTGCTAAATTGCACATAGTGTTCAGGGATGTGTAGGTTAGGGTGCATTAGTCAGGGGTAAATATAAATTAGGGGGAATGAGTCTGGCTGGACTACTTATTGTTCAGAGGGTCAGTGTGGAATTGTTGGGCCAAATGGCCTGTTTCTATACTGTAGGAACCCTACTCTTAAAACCATGGGAGTGCTTGCTGCAAACAAAGAGAATTCATTTTACATCGATGTGTTCAGACGGATGCAGTGTTCACAAATTTGCAGAAGACATGAACTAGAAGATAACAGAGCACATGGTTTATTCAGACACTGAAAATAGAGTAATATTTATTTTAATTAATATACTTGACCGATGTATTGCAATGTCGCGATCGGAAGGAATCTGCTCACATTAGTTAAGTGTAACAATCATTTAGATTAGATTTCCTGCAGTATGTATCGTGCCATTTGGCCCAACAAGTCCACACCGACCCTCTGAAGAGTAACCCACCCAGACCCATTCCCCTTCCCTATATTTACCCCTGACTAATGCACCTAACACGATGGACGATACAGCATGACCAGTTCACCTGACATGCACATCTTTGGATTGTGGGAGGAAATCCACACAGACACAGGGGAGATTGTGTAAACTCCACATAGGCAGTCACCCGAGGCTGGAACCGAGCCTGGGTACCTGGATCTGTGAGGCAGCAGTGCCCACATTTACTTAGACATCCGCTAAAGCGGGCAACTCCAGACAGAAGCATGTTTTCAATTCATACCTTTTTAAACATTTTCGTTCATTAAAGGAGTTAACAAAAAAATGACCTTGCCCTAATTCCTTCAACAGAAATGCTTTCCACACTGGAATGCAGTATTGACTTTATGCAGTGCATGCAAAATCTCCACAGTTCAAGGAACGTTTTAAGAATATGTAAAAACAATTTAGAGAATAATCCATTTCCTCCGGATCTGTGCTTTAATTAGCGATATTTCCCACCTCAATAATTTTGTTAAATACAATGACTTATTAAGTTTATTAACTCAGTGGTTATTTATGTTCATTGTGAACACATTCTTGTTCACATTAATCCTCTGGTTAGTTCCTCTGATGAATGTTCAATTACAGTGAATATATTTGACGTGAGGAGTTGAGCAATCTATCCTCTAGGATTAAGTCTGTTGTGCAGTTTATTTCAGTGCTATGTCTGACTAACTTGTCAATGGTCCTGACCATTTGTAAATTGTCCAGTTCGGATACCTGAATCTCAGACAGTTCAATTTTATCTTGAGCTTCAAAACCACTTTTATCTGCCAGAAATACAATATTCGATTAGGTGCCTCAGAATTGAGAGCCCTGACTAAGTTGTTCCAATCAGAATGAACGTTTCAGGAACAACAGCAAGAGTTTTGAAATTGGTTGTTGGCAACAAGAGATATTTGATTGAGAGAGGCAGAGGGAAATATGCTGTATATTTTCTTTGTGCCTCAGTTATGCAGGACATGTTTCGAGGCACAATGTAGAATCAGAATTTTTTTGCATCTTATTATTTGAAAACCTATTATCAGCTTTTAATGTCACTGGAAACGGTCATATTACACTTCAAAACATTTTAATCTTTTCCAAACTAAGTAGACCGTCTGGTGCAGCAACATTCACAGGGGAAAGAGGAAGGGAGTTCTAGGTTGGAATCCAGTGACAGTGAATTGATGGCAATGTAATTCCTAGATTTATTCCTCTGTAGTTCTCATAGAGTTTGAACAATTTGGAGGTGCTGTCAAAGCATTCTTCGATAAATGTTGAAATGTTACTTTCATTGTACAAACATTCTGGAGCAATCCCTGGTTGTTGGAAGGTGATAATAACTAACATGGTTTATGTACTGTCAAAACATGTGGGCTGTGTTCTCCGTGATAGTGTCAAGCTCATTGTGTTCAGGTCTGTTGTGATGTTGTAGTAGAGTCCCTGATTCTGTGCCAGGTGGCCTGTGTTCACTTACAACCTGTTAGAGAGGTATGTAACACAATCTCTTATCAGGTTACTTCAGTGCAAGAAAGCAGATTGACATGTCTGGGTGTTTGTTGGAATTCCACTCACAGAGGCCAATGAAATCTATTCAATCGCTGTCCTGACTTGTGTCTCTTAGATATTAAACAGAAGTTTGGTGGTTAGCAGCTTTTTCCAGATCAATATTTGTTCACAAGCTTTTGGGCATCGCTAGATGGTGTTAATGGAGTAAGTGCTCAAAGAAATCCCAGCTTTTGACTTGCTGTTCTAACAATATCATTTATAACTAATCCAGAATAGATCATTTTCGCAGCATATTTGATGAGATTATGCTTCGGCTGTTTTACTTTATATTAAACCAGTGCTGGAGCTGAATTTGATTGTTCAGTACGGTGGGAGTTCCGCTGAATCCAACACTTGCTGCAGATGGTGAAAGCTTTTCAGTTGGTCTTCAATTGCTATCTCAGACCATCCAGTATCTCTGCTAAGAATTCTTTTTCCAACAGGAGTCAAGCCAACGTAATCACTGTTTATCTCAACAGGTGTGAGCTCTTGTGCCAAAAACATGAAAACAATTTGGTGAAGGGCGGGGAGGGGGTCTCTGGATGCGAAAGGTTAACCTTGCCTTCTCTCCCCAGGAGCTGCTAGACCTGCTGAGTTTCTTCAGAAGTTTCTGTCTTTATTTTGGTTTTCTAGCATTTAAAGTTTGTTGTTTCATTGAAAAAAGTTGTGTTCGATGAAGCACGTTCTTCAGAGAAAAGATGCATTTGAACAAATTGCGAATGTTCAGAGATATTAAATATCAGAGAATCATTGAATTTGAGCGCCCTGATCTCGAGCTGTAGTTTCACAAGAAATATGATGAAGTAACAACACACTCCAGAGCGCAGTGGCTGCTGTAATTGGGTGGAAGTTATTTTGATCACTCACATAGAGAATGTCAATGATCCCGTTCCAAATAATCAACTGAAGGTTTTTTTTAAAAGCATGTGTGAAACAATTAATTTGTTGAAATATTTTAACAAAAAGTGTTCACCGCCAGTGCTAGCTTAATGAATGACACAATGATAGGAAGGTAGGAGCAAGAGGAGGGCACTCAGCCCCTCGAGCTGTTCCACCACTGACTTAGATCATGGAGCATCTGTGAGCTAAATCCACAGGTCTCCCTTTGGCTAAAACTCTTTAACACCTTTGATTAACAAGCAAAAACTATCCCAGATTTACTGATTCGCCTGCCCGTAACAAAGGGAGACACCATTTCTGAAACACATTCCAGTGAGTACTGTGACACAATGAGGCTGGAATTAATTGCTCATGAAAGTAAACTTTCAATCTCTGACAATTTCCAATTGAAACATCCCAATCATCATATTTCTTTAATTTAACACTATACTTCCCTGGAATAAAGAAATATAATGTGTGATTGCCTTGCTAAAAATGAGGGAAGCTTCATTCCTATTACATGATTAAGAAATAGCTCTGTTCATTCAGTGAAAACACAGTCAAATCACACAAAAGGAAACCATGTCATCTTGTGTAGACACACAAGTGCCTCAAATAATTTTCAATTCTTCCAGTGGTTGTTTGAATCTCTAGACAGGTGTGGAAGTGTCAGACTTTTTATATCGCCTTGAGAAACCAGTTATCATCAGCCTATTTGAATTGCTGAAGTTTGTGTGGTATTAGCACATTCACAGCGCTGTTAGGAAGTGAGTCCCATGGCTGTGATTGAGGAAGAGGAAACGGCAGAGAAATAGTTGAGAGTCAAGTTGAAGTCTAATTTGGAGGAGAGCTTTCAGGTGAAGCATTTACACGCATGTGCGCCCTTATCCTCAAGGATCACGGTTTTGGAACATGCTGCTGAAGGGACATGTCAGCATGCAAACTGGAAGCTGAAGAAGGCCCCTCAGCCCCTCTAGAAGGCTATTCCATTCATGGGATCATCATTAATCTTGCTGCTCACCAGTCTTCCCAACACACAAATAACATTGAACCTGATTGTTTACTGTTCAGCAAAAGAATGGTGAAACTTTGGAATTCTCCACCACAGAAATTGATTCAGGACAAAACATTAAATGATTTCAATAAGGAGATAGATTCCTTCAATCCTTAAAAAAATGCTCCGGATGTGTGGGAGAAAGGCAAACAGGGTACAATATTGGTTGAAAGCCATGAAAACATTGAATGGGGCATGGTTTGTAAGTTTGCACGTAACACCAACATTGGTGGTATAATTGGCAGTGAAAGTTATCCAAACGTACAATGAGATCTTGATTAGCTGGGCCAATGGGCTGAGGAGTGGCAGATGGAGTGTAATTTAAATGAATACGACGTGTTGCTTTTTGAGAAGACAAATCAGGTCACAACATACAGAGTTAATGGTAGGGCACTGCATAGTGATGTTGAACACAGGGCCCTGAGGGTCCAGACTCATAGAGTCTTACAGAGTTCATGGTAAGGCACTGGGTAGTGATATTGAACACTGAGGACCCTGAGGGTTCAGACTCATAGATTCTTGAAAGCGTTGTCTCAAGTAGCTAGTGTGTTGAAGGCGTTTGGCACATGTACCTTCATTGGTCAGAGCACTGAGTGCAGGAGTTGGAGCTTCATGTTGTACCTGTCCAAAACATTGGAATGAACTGCCAGAGGAAGTGGTAAATGCAGAGATAGGTCCAACATTTAGAAGACATTTGAACAGCTCCAGGAACTGGATAGGTCTGGATGGATATGGGCCAAAGGCAGGCAAGTGGAATTAGTTTAATTTGGGAACTCTGGTCAGCATGGATGAGCTGGACCAAAGGAACTGTTTCTGTGCTGTACGACTTTATGACTCACTGACTTTATGGTGGAGTAGGCTTAAAGTTGGAAGGTGGTGAGCAAGTGAGGGGCTAGATTGGGCATGTGGGAGAGTTTGGGCTGGTAGGCTGTGAGGTGTTGGCTGGCTGCTGGGTAAGCTTGCATGCACTCTGTCTGGCAAGGTGGCATCAAGGTAAATGGTAATGGTCACAGGATAATTTGGTCGAATTGTGCTTGGTAGGTGAGGGGTAGTTTGAGCTGAAATGCAGGAGGTCTGTCTTTGCCAGGCTGGTTAGTGCAGAGGTGGGCAGTGTGCCAGGCTGGTTAGCGTAGAGCTGGGCAGAGTGCCAGGATGTTTCGGGGGTGGAAGGTCACTGTAATGAAGTGACAGGGGGACGTGTTGTCTAAATGCAAAGCTCGGAGTCTGGCAAAATGGTGGGTTGTAAAGGACAGATGCGAAAGGAGCTAGGATGCAATGTGCACAGGTTGACTTGGGTAAGATGGGAGGTCAGTGATCAAGGACTGAGGTCACGTCTTGGGTAGTGGGCTTTTGTCCGAGATTGTGAAAATGATGGTGCCAGGTCCAGTCAGGGCCAGATTCACCATGGGCCAGGTGCAGGGCGGCAGGAGTGTAAATGAGTGAAAGGGATTGAGATCATATGTCCATCTGGAATATAGAATATAGAACATTACGGTGCAGTACAGTCCCTTCAGCCCTCGATGTTGCGCTGACCTGTGGAACCAATCTGAAGCCTATCTATCCTACGCGATTCTATTTACATTCATATGTTTATCCAATGACCTTTTAAATGCCCTTAAGGTTGGCGAGTGTACTATTGTTGCAGGCAGTGCGTTCCATGGCCCTACTACTCTCTGAGTAAAGAAACAACCTCTGACATCTGTCATCTATGTCCTCTCCTGCTAGCCATCACTATTCAAGGAAAAAGACTTTCACTGTCCACTCTCTGTTTATCTTTTATGTCTCAATTAAGTAACCTGTCAACCTTCTTCTCTCAAATAAAAACAGCCTCAAGACCCTCATCCTTTCCTCTTTAAACCTTCCCACCATACCAAAAAACATCCTGGTAAACCTCCTCTGAACTCTTCCAAAGCTTCCACATTCTCCCTATAATGTGGTGACCAGAACAGTACACAATACTCCCAAGTGCAGCCACACCAGAGTTTTGTACAGCCGCAGCCTAACCTCATGGTTCTGAAACTCATTCCCTCTATCGATGAAAGCCAACACAAAGTATGCCTTCTTAACAACTCTATCAAACTGGCTGGCAACTTTTAGGGATCTATGTACATGGACACTGAGATCTCTCTGTTCAGCTGCACTACCAATATGGATTTCCTTGGATGTGTTTCGTGTGATAGGGGTTGTGTGTTCCGGGCATGAATGGGTGTATAGCAGGGTAGGGTTTGTCAATGTGAGTGGGAATTTAGGTCTAGACAGAGTAAGTGCAGTGGTTAGTCTGAGACATGAGGTTTGGTGATGAACTGTGTGTCAGTTTGATAGTTATTAAAGTTAAAGATTACTTGTTCATTTCTTAAATCATATTTACGTAAATACTCAGCTGTAACACTCCAAAGTCTCTGAACCTTAATGGTCCTCCATTTTTCAGAGGCCTCCAGAATTCAGATAATTGTAAATGAGATGTTTCAACTTCCAGCCAAATGGCATGAGTTCAGTCGTGACATCCATCCTCCCCGTCCCAGTGCTCAGCTCCTGCCTGTGCTGCTGCTGCAGTGACCTCCCTCCCAGAGAGAACATTCTGCCTTGCATTGATAAGTGAGGAAGGCTCACTGGACCTGATTTCCAAGTATGGGGACGGCAAACACGAGGGGACACAACTTTAAAGTGAGGGGAGATAGGTATAAGACAGATGTCAGAGGTAGTTTCTTTACTCATTGAGTAATAAGGGTATGGAATGCTTTGCCTGCAACGGTAGTGGATTCGCCAAGTTTAAGTACGTTTAAGTCGTCATTGGGCTAACATATGGACGTACATGGGATAGTGTAGGTGGGATGGGCTTCAGATTAGTATGACAGGGCAGTGCAACATCGAGGACCGAAGGGCCTGTACTGCGCTGTAATGTTCTATGTTCTATGATTCACTCTGACTTCTCTCCGGGGGTACTGCCAGCTGTTGGGTATTTCCAGCAGCACGGCACCTCGTGGGGCAGCACGCTGGTTCCGTGGTTAGTGCTGCTGCCTCACAGTGCTCGGGACTCGGGTTCCATTCCAGCCTCGGGTGACTGTCTGTGTGGAGTTGGCACTTTCTCCCCATGTCTGTGTGTGTTTCCTCCCACAGTCCAAAGATGTGCAAGTTAGGGGAATTGCAAATGTTGTGTTCAGTGATGGGGAGGTTAGGTGCATTAGTCAGGGTTAACTGTAGCATAATATGATAGGGGAATGGGTCTGGATGCGTTACTTTTCAGAGGGTGGGTGTGGACTTGTTGGGCCAAATGGCCTGTTTGCACACACTGTAGAATTTCAATGAATCTGCATTTCCTTGGTTTGTCGTTTGTGAAACTTCTCTGCTCTTCACAGCAATCCAGTGAAAGTGTCAGTTGGTGAGATCTTCAAACAGTTACTGGGGTGGGATCAGAATGTTCTTCTTCCGAAATTATATGGCAATGGTCAAGGTCGAGGGCATGTTTCTAAAGAGGGAACCAATGATCATGATCAGCAACTGGTAGGAAACAAAAATAAACCCCAGTTATGCTGTCGACTTCAGCGGGAGCATATTGGCAAAAGTTTACAGCTGAGGATACATTTGAGTAACTGATAAGGTCAAATTAACAGAAACTAACATGCTCAATTGGTCATTCTGTTGTAGAGACACCATCTCCCCCCACGCTTTATGGCCTGGTCTCCTCCTGTCAGGAGCACAACACCGGTTCTGTGATCTTTGGTTGTTTGGCGATGGACTATTCCCCTGATGTCACCAAGGTAACCTGGAAGAAAGGTGGGGAGCTAATCACGACTGGATTTAAGACTTACCCATCAGTGAGAAACAAGAAGGGAACCTACACCCTGAGCAGCCAGTTAACCCTGCCTGAGTCAGCGGTAGATTGCCCCAGCAAAGTCTACTGTGAGGTTCAACACAGCGGGACACACAAGAGCAAAGAAATGCTATGTCCAGGTACGTGTTGTAGGAACTGAGATAAACAGATCATCTGTGATTAACATGAATAAGGCATTATTTATAACCGTTTTCACAGAATCACCTTATACAGCACAGGAAAAAGGTCCTTTGATCCATCCAATTCACGCCTATCAATAACAGCCACCTAACTATTCCAATCTCATGTGCCAGCCTTGTGTGACTTGCCCTTGCAAGGATACTTCATACTTATAATGAGGGGCTCAGTCTCTACATGACTTATAGGTGCTGAGCTCCAGGCTAACACCACCCTCTGTTTGATTTTGTTTTTCCCTGAGATCCACTTGGGACCTCCTGGCCTTACCTTCACCCTGTGCCCCTGAGGCATTGATCTCTCCATCAAGGGGAAAGGTTTCATCCAGTTTACCCTGTCCTATGCCTAAAATAATTCTAGACATCATGATAATCTTCTCCCTAATTCTCCTCTGCTCCAAGGAAAACCCCTGTCTCTCTAAACTAGTTTCATTACTAAAACCCTCCAACCCAGGCAAGACCCTGGCAAATCTCATCAATACTGCCTTCAGTGTAATCACATTCCTTCCATAACATGCACACAACGCTTCGGTATGGCCTAACCAGTGTTTTATTATGTTCCAGTATCATCTCACCACTATTCATTGTCAATGTCTAGGCTAATAAAAGCAAATATCCTCCCACCTTCTTAGCCTCTTTATCCAGACGACACAGTACTATAGGGGATCGGTGGGTACATGCACCAAAGATCCTCAGGCCTTTCCAGGGTTCCACCATTCAAAACGTCATACCTCACAGATTCTTCTGCCGATTTACGTCACCTTACATTTATTCAGAATAATTTCCATTTGCAACTTTTCTCTTCACATACAACCAACCCTTTTATATCCTCCTGCAATCTAAAGCCATTATGCTCATGACTTACCAACATGACAGTTTTAATTTCATCTGTGAATTCACTGGTTAATCCTCCTAAATTTGAATCTCAATCATTGGTATGCAAGAGAAATTGCACGGAAATCAACACCAATCCCGACAGAACACCAGGAGACATAGATTTCCAGTCACGCAGACACCCGATGACTATTAACCCCTGCTCCATCACTCAGCCAGTTCTAGATCCAATCTGTCAAATTAACTCGGATCCCATTGACTCTGATTATTGCTATCATTTGGACATCGAGTAATAGAACATAGAAGAATACAGCGCAGTACAGGCCCTTTGGCCCTCGATGTTGCGCCGATCCAAGCCCACCTAACCTATACTAACGCACTATCCTCCATATACCTATCCAATGCCCGCTTAAATGCCCATAAAGAGGGAGAGTCCACCACTGCTACTGGCAGGGCATTCCATGAACTTACGACTCGCTGAGTGAAGAACCTACCCCTAACTTCAGTCCTATATCTACCCCCCCCTTAATTTAAAGCTATGCCCCCTTGTAATACCCGACTCCATACGCGGAAAAAGGTTCACACTGTCAACCCTATCTAACCCCCTAATCATCTTGTACACCTCAATCAAGTCACCCCTAAACCTTCTTTTCTCTAATGAAAACAGCCCCAAGTGTCTCAGTCTTTCCTCATACGATCTTCCTTCCATACCAGGCAACATCCTGGTAAACCTCCTCTGCACCCGTTCCAGTGCCTCCACATCCTTCCTATAGTATGGCGACCAAAACTGCACACAATATTCCAGATGCGGCCGCACCAGAGTCTTATACAACTGCATCATGACCTCAGGACTCCGGAACTCAATTCCTCTACCAATAAAAGCCAGTACGCCATATGCCTTCCTCACCGCACTATTTACCTGGGTGGCAACTTTCAGAGATCTGTGTACATGGACACCAAGATCCCTCTGCTCATCCACACTACCAAGTATCCGACCATTAGCCCAGTACCCCACCTTTTTGTAATTCTTCCCAAAGTGAATCACCTCACACTTAGCTACATTGAATTCCATTTGCCACCTTTCTGCCCAGCTCTGCAGCTTCTCTATATCCTGCTGTAACCTGCCACATCCTTCCTCACTGTCAACAACTCCTCCGACTTTCGTATCATCCGCAAACTTGCTCACCCAACCTTCTAACCCCTCTTCCAGGTCATTTATAAAAATGACAAACAGCAATGGTCCCAAAACAAATCCTTGCGGAACACCGCTAGTGACGGTTTGTGAGGCACGACCTGCCCTTCACAAAACCATGCTGACTATCCTTGATCACATTATTCCTATCCAGATGTGCATAAATCCTATCCCTTACAATTCTCTCTAAGACTTTGCCCACAACAGAAGTGAGACTCACCGGCCTATAGTTACTAGGGTTATCCCTACTCCCCTTTTTGAACAAGGGAACCACATTTGCTGTCCTCCATCTCTGTGAAAACTACTATCAAGTTGTTACACGTGACTTCCTCTCAATAAAACCGTGCTGAAACTTGTTGATTTATCTTGCAAATGAAGACTAATTTCACTTCTCAACAGTTTCCTTACCACTGAGACTAGCTTGACAGATCTGTGTTTTCATTATTTATCCCTTCCTTCGTCCTGCATAACAGTGCAACGTTGGCTGATCTACACTCACTTGGCACAACTGCTGTGGCCAGACAGGAATTCTAAATTATTGTCAGCGACCCAACTATTTCATCCTTTGCATCGCTCAACCGCTTGGTATACTTTTCATCTGCCCTGGAAATATAACCACTTTTCATTCAGCAGGACAACACAGAACATCACGTCATGTGTCCTAATTTCTGAAAGTACATCACAACACCCCTCCATGATTTCTGTCCCCACACTGTCCCTCTTACTTGTGAACACTGACACAACACATTCGTTTTGACCACAACCAAATCCTCCGCCTCCACTCCAATAATAACACTTAATGGGCATTACTGTTTCCCGAATAATTCTTTTATTATGAATGAGTCTGTAACTTTAAAAAATATTTTCCTTTATTTTGATTGCTATTATTTTCTCATGGTCCCTTTTGCTCTTCTAATTCCTTTGTCTTTCAAACTCCCCCTTGCACGTTCTGTACTCCATATTAGTTTCTATTGTTTTGAGATTTCAGTATAGACTGGAAGCCTCCCTTGTTTCTCTTTATCTCCCCCTCCATGCCCTTTGGTGTCCAGAGCCCGCTGCATTCTTGGTACCACGCAGTGGCTTCCTGGGAAATGCCCTCCCTGTGATTTTCCTATCTCTTTCTTAAATGTGTCACACTGCTCTGACTCAGATTTACCAATAAGTGTCAGCTTCCAGTCCACTCTAGTCAAGTCATAACCTGATCTTACTAAAACTGTCCTTCCCCTTTTCAGAACTTTGGGCCAATTTCTATTCCTTTGCAGTACAATCTGAAATCCAACTGATTTACGATCACTGTCTGCAAAGTGCTCCACCATTGGTGTTTTACCCACTGGGTCGACTTCATTCCTAAAAGTTAAGTTCCGGTTCACCCCTCTCTTGCAAGATCTGGATTAAAATTCTCTGTATTAAACGCATACTTTGTTCAAACATTCTCCTGGGGGCATTTTTAGAATTGTGCTCCCTCTAAACTTTTGACAAAATGAATATCCAAGCCTATGCTGAGGAAGTTAAAAACCTCTTTTCTCATTCCCCTATTTAATTTACATGTCTCTGAAATTTGCCCATGTATTTGCACTTGGTATTTTGGACCAATAGTAAGGTCTATCGTGCTCTCCCAGTAGTTATGTTTGTTGTATTTTGGTTTTGGAGTACTGTCCATTTGCCTTTGTTTGAGGAGGTATCCATGATTTCATTTCTCTTTACAGCCTAAAATACTCTTGTCAGAATTGCGACAGAAGCTTTATTCAGTACCGCACACCCCCGCCTCCATCATTTTCCATCTCTCCCTGTCTCGCCTGAAGGCACGAAATGCTGGAATATTGAATAGCCACTCCTGCCCGGCTCTCAATATGTCTCCGTGATAGCAACGGCATCATTTCTTCATTTATGCCAGTAATTCGTCTGCCTTGTTCATCAGACTCTGTCATTAAAACGAATACCATCCAACGTTGCTATCTCCCTTCTGATGTTACCGGCCTATAGTTTCTGTGCCTCCTTGACTCCCTTTCTGTGTCCTCTAAGTTTAGCCTTTCACATTGTCCTGCTGGTCTTTCTGTGTGGAACCCAGCTTCTCCAGCACTCTGCACAATTATGATTCTTGTATCCATTAACCACAAGAAACCTTGATATATGAGAACTGATTGTATTTGTTATGAAATTCATCGGATAATGTATGCGATGTGTTTCCTAACGGTCCAGACATTCTCCCACCAACCCTTCTCCTAACTGTGAGCTCCAGTGAAGACATCGCAAGCAGCAAGTTTGCAACCGTCGTCTGTTCAATCATCGAGTTCCATCCGAAGTCAATCTCCGTGAGTTGGTTGAAAAATGGCCGACCCTTGGATTCTGGCTTCTTCACCTCTCCCGTGTGTGAGGCGAACGGGAACTTCTCGGTGACGAGTCGGCTGATGGTCCCTTATGGTGAATGGTACAACAGTGCGGTCTATACCTGCCAGGTCACTCATGGAGAGAACACTCAAAGTAAAAACATCACCGCACTCCAGGGTAAGAGACACACACTGAGAGAGCTACAAATCACTCTGAACTCTGATGTGAATCAAACACACTAATTTATCAGGCGGAGTAAACAGCACGGTACAGCTTCTCATTTCCCAACATGCCACGTATCTCATTTCAGTTTGAGTGTTACATTAGCATTGCTCATCAACCTTTTGGCAAGTCAGAAAAGCATGTTTCCTCTCTGTTGAAGATAGATATATAGACAGTGAGCTTTGTTAAATAGTTTGTTGCCTGACCATGCTGGGAGAGGCATTCAGAGTGCTGAATCCTTGCCTGGTAGCTGCTCAAGGATAAGTTTGGGGTGGAGGGGGATATTGGAGAGATATCTGATTGAAACATAGAAAATACTGAGAGACTGAGGTCGAGTGAATGTGGAATAGGTGTTTGACTGGTAGGCGAGACTAGGACCCAAGAGCACAGTCTCAGGGTCAAAGGGGCACCGTTTAGAACTGAGATGGTGAGGAATTTCTTCAACCAGAGGGTGATGAGTCTGTGGAACATGTTGCTGCAGAGGGCTGTGGAGGCCAGGCCATTGTGTGTATTCAAGCCAGAGATAGATCGGCTCTTGTTTAGTACGGGGAGAAGGCAGGAGAATGGCTTTAGCCCGAAATGTCGATTTTCCTGCTCGTTGGATGCTGCCTGACCTGCTGTGCTTTTCCAGCATCATTCTGATCTAAACTCTGGATTGGCCGAATAGCCTTATTCTGATCCTCTATTAAATTGACGTGGTTAAAATATGCAGTGACCCTTACTTGAAAATAAATCAAAATGCGTTCAATGCTTCATTCCCTGCTCAGGAATGACCTGTTTATTGGACATTGTACGACATCGATTTTTATCTGGTACTGAGCTCTTTAACTTCATTTATGGGATCAGACCACAGACCAAGTGGCTATCACATTTGATGAACTGGGATAAACGTGATCTCACTGAGCTTCTTTAAGATGCTCTCTGTAATTAGTGGATGAGGCAGTAGAATAAATTCTGGTGGGAATGCTACAATAGGGATGAATGAACGAGGAACTCGAGACAGGCTGATTTAGCCTGGTTTGGGGTGGCGATGTTTACACAGTGAGTAGTGGATGTCTATAAAATTAGTGGCATTTCCATCGCGTTTGTAGATTAATTTAAGACGCTTTTGTTTGTTTATTTTCTCTCCTGCTCTATGAAGAAATTTAAAAATGCAGCTTGGTAAATAAAGTGAAAGTACAGACCAGTTATGAACTAACTGAATGGAGGGAAAGACTTAAGGAGATGGGTGTCCTTCTCGATATCCAATGCTGTACTCAATGTCTTGTTTTCAGATCTATTCCAAACACAGCCCACGAGGAACAATGACATAAATTAGAGAATGACATTACACCAATAACGCAAAGTATTTTTAATCATGTTAAATATAATGAACAGAATTTCCATGGCTGTTCACTGCTTCTGTAACACTTTAGAACTCTGCAAAGAGAATAATTATTATTTATTATAATCTGTCCAAAATTTGGGATTTGATTTGGCAGTCAGTGTGACCAGCAGCACTTGCACCTAAAGGTTATGAACATGGAAATGAACTCATTATATTCAGATTACTCTTGTCACAAGTATCAATGGATGGTCTTAAGTGAGAGACAAACTCTGAAAGAAAGGTCATTCCATGGGTTACATGATGGTATCTTTGATGATTTTACTTTTTTCACAGGTTTCACTTGTTACAAAGCCAGTGTTCTTTCGGAATAATTACACAGGGTATGTTATAGGTAATCACAAATGTTTCACAGATCAAAATACATCAACAATAGTAAGCATCGTTTCAGCATAGTTGGAGTTGCCATTTTGAAGGTGGTGTCTTCACCCTGTGAAGGAAGTAATCTGAAGATTGGCTGTTTGTATCAGAAATGGGCATTTTTCATTGACTATGATTTTTGTTTCATAGAAGATACCGAGTGCCACCCTAACACCGTTAAAATCCTCCCACCACCAGTAGAACAAGTCTTACTGGAGGCGACGGTGACATTAACCTGCGTTGTGTCCAATCTTCCTTCTGGAGTCAATGTGACCTGGAAACAAGAAAAGAAGCCTCTGAAATCAGAGATTGCTGAGCAGCCTGGACAGAATCCCGACAGCGTGATCAGCAAATTAGACATTTCTACTGAAGCCTGGCTGAGTGGCGTTACTTTTGAATGTGTGGTGTACCATCAGAATCTACCGACTCCGCTGAGAGACTCCATCCACAAGGAAAAAGGTGAGCGGTGAGATTAAAGCACAAAGGATCCCATGTGTAATCCAGATCCAGTAACATCAATGACAGGCTTTGATTGGTAATGAACCAACACCATTGGGGGCATTAATGATGCAGCTGAAGGCAGGATAGCTAAGTAGGTGATTCAGAAAATGATGGACTAAATGATATTGTGTTCTGATTAAGTCAGATAAGGTGGGAAGAAGCCTGGGTTGTGACGTCACCATCAGCAATGACAAATGGACACAATGCCCTTGTTGTGGGCTGGAAACTTGGAGACAACTTTCACATTAAACTTTCCTTTTTTTACTGAACTGTATGCGTACCATTCTGCTCCTTTAGAAATCGAAAGTGAATAAATCCCAATTAAACAGGCGTATTTTAATATTTAGTGAAATTGTGATATTGGTTCAGGATTTTTTTGGTTGATTTATATTTGTCTCAAATATTCTGCAGTGATTAATCCGCTGGAGCCATCAGTGTCGGTCCTCCTGCCACCAACAGAAGAAATCTCCGCTCAGAGGTTTCTCTCCCTCACCTGTTTAGTGAGAGGTTTCTCCCCCCGAGAGATCTTCATCAAGTGGACAAACAATGACAAGCCGGTGAATCCCAGTAACTACAAGGACACCGAGGTGATGGCGGAGAGCGACAACACCTCCTTCTTCATCGACAGCATGTTATCCATTACAGCGGAGGAGTGGGCCAGCGGTGCTTCTTACTCCTGTGTGGTGGGACATGAAGCGATTCCATTGAAGATCATCAACAGAACAGTCGATAAATCCAGCGGTAAACCGAGTTTTGTAAACATTTCACTTGCACTGATGGACACTGTTAATTCATGTCAATAAAAATCTCAAAGTTGCATTTAATAATTCAACAGAAGTAATGAAGTGTTTTTTTTCCCTCCAGTAGTGAGTTAAATACTGAATTAGTTGTTTCTCACTCTGACTTACATTGCATCTGTGTAGTTAAAGTGGATTATTAACAGGTCTAGAATGAGTGTCTTGTGCAGTTAATGTTCTCTGCTCAGATACACCCTGGGTCAGAGATAGAGTAAAGCTCACTCATTGCAGGATTCTGCCAAGAACGTTATCCATCCTAAATCCCTCTGTGACAAAATCTGACAATGTCCATTTTATGTCAAGGGTAGGGCACGAGTTTTGAACTTGGTGTTTTTGATTCCCCCAATTGGACAGTCTTACAAAATTCATGTTAGTTTTAAAGTGTCAAATTGCACCAATTGGAAATGTAAATTTAAGACACTTTAAAATTAAATTTGATTGGAACATACCAATCATAAATAGTGCCGAACAGTTTGAATGTAACCTTTGTTTCTGGGGAACTGCCAGGGATCTTGCGCCAGTGCATGAGTTGACAGAATGTATCTTCACTTTCACACCAAAGTTGTTGTGGAGCAGAGGGGAGGGGAACGATGAATGGGAATCAAAAACACCAAGTTCAAAACTCGTGCCCTACCCTTGACATAAAATGGACATTGTCAGATTTTGTCACAGAGGGATTTAGGATGGATAACGTTCTTGGCAGAATCCTGCAATGAGTGAGCTTTACTCTATCTCTGACCCAGGGTGTATCTGAGCAGAGAACATTAACTGCACAAGACACTCATTCTAGACCTGTTAATAATCCACTTTAACTACACAGATGCAATGTAAGTCAGAGTGAGAAACAACTAATTCAGTATTTAACTCACTACTGGAGGGAAAAAAAACACTTCATTACTTCTGTCCTCTTGCTCCCTGTCCAGTGTTTTCATGGTGGATGTCCTCTGTAATGTAACCCAGTTGCGAACAGCAACAGTCAGCTTCTTGCTTACTGTCCAAAGATTTTACATTTCCATGCAAAACAATACCTTTAAAGCATGTTAGACACGCTTGGCTCTGTTAACAAATGATAACATTGATTCCCATAATCCAAAACTGGTGTTTGCATCGTCCCAGTTTGAATTCCATAGTTTGGTCTTAGTTTTCTGGAGCACATAGGATCAATTCTGGTATTCGAATACCTGATATCATTTTGTTTCACATACAGAACACAAGTAGACATTTTCTAATAAACATATTCAGAAATGTTATCTCTGGGGCAGTGGGGATTTGAACTCACGCCTTTTCTCTCAGAGACAGAAGTTCTATCACTGCAACAGAGGAGTTGCTCATAAAATGCTTATCTCTGCACAACGATGGGAAATGTTTCCTGCAACACCAAGGTCAAATCTAATTATGGGCAATGCATTAAAATTAAAACAATAAATTAGAATAATAAAAATTGCAGTCTGGTATAAGAACAGATACAGAGAGATGATCGCAAATAAACACATAATGACACATATACGGGCTCTCACTTAAAGACACATATTTATGTGCACACTCAAATGTGCATATAGATAAGATGTCACACACGCATCCTCGCACAGAGCCACACATGCAAGTGGTACTTGAACACTCACCTAAGCTCATACAAAAACTCACATACACCGAAAGAAAATCATTTGCACAAATGAACAGAAGTACTCACACATAACCATGAGAAACATCGACACACGGTAACACACAAATGGGCATGAATACATATACATTCATACAGCACAATGCGGACAGACATACACACATGAACACACAGATACAAATTCCGAAAAATGTCCTCCCACATGTCAACTCACACAGGCACGCAAGTGCACAGAGATAAACATTAATATCATTATTTTCCCATTTTCAGAATCACAAACGATGACAGAGGCAGCTTAATTAGTTATTTTTAAACCACATTGATCAGCATGTATACAATATCACACGCACACACAAATTCAGAGTCTCACATGCAGACACACAAGTGCATAGATGAACAAATAGAGGGGCGTTTATTAAATAAGTATAATGGGCACAAGGATCAGCAAGCATCCACAAACAATAGCACAAACAAGCTGATCAGGAGATGGTTTGGGAAAGATTGCCACACAAGCAATCATCATCATCTAAATATAAACATCCATCAAATCATAACATTGCAAGCTAACATTTATTAAGAATAAACATGAAAATAACCCAGTGTAGGTAGGATCTGAAACAGACACATAATCACACATTTTAGATAGCACTAATGAAAAGTGAACACTCACAAAGACATTACAAGATAAGCATAGGCAGCAACGAAGTGGCATATTAGCATGATGATGCTTACATAATGTGAAAAGACCAAACTTTAGGTGCACAAACATATGAGCACACCAGCAGTAAAGGAACAGGAATATGTTTATTCATACACAGACTCCAACATGGGCAAGAGTGAAGTAAGAGACTCTCATAACCACATACACAAACATTAAAGGGAAACCAAACACACCAAGCAGTAGATCAAATAAATTAAGGGGCACACGTACAAAAACTTATTCCTAAATGTACAGATCCTACAAACTAAAATATGAAGCAATGTCCTGACTGTGATGTCACTTATTAAATTAGATTAGATTACATTACAGTGTGGAAACAGGCCCTTCGGCCCAACAAGTCCACACCGACCCGCCGAAGCGCAACCCACCCATACCCCTACATTTACCCTTTACCTAACACTATGGGCAATTTAGTATGGCCAATTCACCTGACCTGCACATCTTGGGACTGTGGGAGGAAACCGGAGCACTGGAGGAAACCCACGCAGACACGGGGAGAACGTGCAAACTCCACACAGTGAGGCGGGAATTGAACCCGGGTGTCTGGCG
The DNA here is from genome assembly GCF_037043375.1 of Chiloscyllium plagiosum. Classification (NCBI taxonomy): domain Eukaryota; kingdom Metazoa; phylum Chordata; class Chondrichthyes; order Orectolobiformes; family Hemiscylliidae; genus Chiloscyllium; species Chiloscyllium plagiosum. The sequence goes on along the minus strand of NW_028270178.1, from coordinate 67,923,078 downwards.
CTGTAAGGTAGCAGTGCTAACCACTGCGCCACCGTGCCGCCCCAAATCATACAAGAAGAAAATTATATTCATGATTTGCCAAGCAATTGGTCACCAATACAAAAAGATGCGAATCACATTTGAACATTTATTCAGTGATGGCCACAATTTTCAACTAAAGTGCTGTCACAGCCTATATTTAAAATATAATGATATAATTAAAATCATCATTCGTAATAAGCATTCCTCAAATAATAATATCCTTAAATAATAGATGAAAAGAAAAATAATTTAAAACGTTCTGACATGGACAATGAAGAAAGAGCATGTGCAGTTAGTATTTGTAATTTCTTGCTGAGTCAATAATGCACTAATAGATACAGATAAGAGTCACACTTGAGAAATCCCTGACCGCTTTATGAAGATGTAATGGTCTCCAATTAGAGATGCAGATAGATCGACCTGGATCAATAAACAATCTAAATGCGTTCTCTCGGCTTTATATTCATAGATTCAATAGATCACACTTGGATTGAAGACTATGAGGATGATAACAGCAACATCTGGACAACTGCTTCCACGTTCATCACCTTGGTCTTCCTGAGTATTTTCTACAGCGCTGCCGTCACTCTGGTGAAGGTGAGAATAATCACATCTTTCTCACGCCAAGCAGCCCAATATGTTTTGTGAAATCTCTAAGTGTGCCATTGAAAAAAACATTGTGTCTGAAAGTCCCTGATCAAAAATATCTGCGTCATTGCTTTCTCTCTCTTTTCCAGGTTAAGTGAATGACTTGTGGACCCCTTTGATTTTCCTGATCTGCTTATCAAGGTCTATGAATTCCCAATCTCCAATCTGTCCTGTTGCTGACTCTAACAGTGAGATTACTTCAGTTTATCAGTGTGTAACTGAGACAATTATTGATGGATTTTCCTTTTTACTTTGATATCTTTGAGATGGTTGTGGTTGGAAGAATTTGTAGCTTCCCAGTTGTTTGAAGCCCGTTTGTTTTGTTTTTATTTGTTACTTACTCAGAATGGTTGCCTACCCTTTCTGATGAGCCTTTGTATTCCCTTTCTTGTGACTGTTACTGATGTACAGAAAATTCCCAGCTCACAGCGCATGTGTTCTCGTCTCAATGTGGCATCCAGCCATTATATTCACTTCTGTTAGCTTTTACATCAATCTTTTGGATAAAAATGCTTTCTGAAATGTTTAGTAAATCTCGAATGAATATGCACTAACCTTGAGTTTGCTTAATTCTTTCTTCAAGGCCAGTCAGTAATAATACACTTTCCCACATCCTACTCCTTTCCCAGCCAAATACTTTCACTTGTTCTGTTTGATTGTATTTTATCCAGCCATTTAGTTTAATGCTGCGCTACCATGCAGCCCACTAATGTAAATACATCTTTCACACGATATGCCTGATGGAACACTCCAGAGGCAGAATGATTAGAGAACATTTCCGCTTATGCACCAAGGGTCACGGCCTCGGGTCACCTCATGATAATGTTATAGGCTCCACCAGAAGCCGAAAAAAGGCAGACAACGGAGTTTGAAAGTTTACTCTACACTGTCTAAACTAAAAGTACTCCCAATGTCAGGGCAGCCTGGGTTAGTAATGCAGAAATCGCCACCTAAAGCGCCCAACGAAACATTCATTAGCCAAAAATGTCAACGTTCAGTCAGGTATTCAGACACAACACGTGCACAATCCAAGGGCGGATTCTCAGAACTGGAGTTTTTCTCACACATTAATCTCATGGAGCACAATTCCTGGGATCTACTTGACACACCGCACCTGTCAAATCCCAGGGAATGAGACTGAGATCTGTCTGATACAGGGATATTACTGAACAGCAACCCTCAAAAATAATAAATCAGAGGGCGCTGTGATCAGGCAAGGCACAGCTCATGAGTACTTGAAATATTCAGCCATTGAGATCTATATGACGCAAGACGGAATTGAGAACCAATCACAGCAACTGGTCACAGAGTCTGGAATCTATCAGCAGAGGAGACCATTCTCAATTTCTCAGAGTTGGTGAGGTGTATCATCCCGGGAATAGTGTTGTGAATCAGTCAAGCACCCAATCTCAACTTTGCATTTTTTTCAAAAACGTGGCACCTGAAACTAGATGCAACATTCCAGGTGAGACAAGAGACTGTTTTATTTCAGTTTAACATAATTGCTGTGTGTTTGTTCTCTACAGCGTAGGGTGATGAAGTAGGGTTTATTTGCTCTTCTGTCCATGTGTCATGGTACATTCCCTGATTTGTGCACAGACACACGGGGGATCTTCTGCTCCTGCACCCCTTTGGGTTTACCCCCTCACTATTGTATGTTCCCCTGAGTTCATCACAAAACAAAGAAGCAGGTCACACCTCTCTGAGACTGAGATCTATCTGACACACCGATATTAATGAATAACAATCCTCAACAATTATAAATCACAGATTGATTTCGATCAGGGAAGGCAGAGATGAGAAGTTCTGGAAACCCTGCTGCTTTCCATATCCTTTCCCACAAGCCGTCTGTCAAGTTTTGAAGCTCTTCGCTGTTCTTCCAATATCCTAACATTTTATTTTAAATTGCTATTAATATTTTTCTGTAATTTTGCATTGTAGATCAAAGCACAGGTTGAACCAACAAGGACTCCAAACACGGAATGGAGTTCGTTTTTTTAAAATTCTTGTTTCTATCCAAAATTTTCCTTCCACACAATGTAACCTTTTATTTCCCATCACCCAAGTCACCCATAGTATCTTTATTTTCAGCTACTAATCATCACCAGTAAGTTGAATAATTTATGTTCAAAGCCCCTCCCATCATCAAAGGTACGGCAGAAGTAGGAAGAGCTCGAAGGAGATTGGAGTCAATTTTTCTTGTGGTGAAACATTACTACTGTTCTAACGCAAGGGATTTCTGAGGGATGGTCTAGTGAAGCTATGTGGATGGAACTCAGAAATAAGAAAAGCATGATTACTTTGATGCGATTGTAATAGTCCCCCCAGTAGTCAGAGTGAAATTGAGTAGCAAATATGTCGAAAGATCTTATTTATACGTGAGAATAATCGGATTGGAATAATAGCAAATTTTAACCTTCCAAACATAAAGTGGGACAGCCATGGTCTTAAGAGCTTGTATGGTGAGGAATTTGGTAAGTGCTAAAGTCAATTTTCTTCATTAATATGCAGATGTAACTATCACAGAAGGAGCAAACCTGACCTACTCTTGTGATATAAGGCAGGGCAAGGGACTGAATGGTTACTCGGGAAGCTTTTTGGGGCCGGGGTCATAATTCGCTTAGTTGTAAAATATTTATGGAAAGGATTGGCATTATATATAAGTTAAAGTTCTTAATTGGACGAGGGCAAATTTTGATAGTATGAGACAAAAACTTTCAAGGGTTGATTGGAGTAGACTGTTTGCAGCTCAAGGGACGGCCGGCAGGAGTGAGGCTTTCAGAAGTGAGATAACGAGAGTTCAGAGGCGTGATGTTCCTGTTGGTGTGAAGATAAGGTTGGAAAGAGGAGGGAACACTGGAGGAATAAAGATATTGAGGCTCTGGTTCAGATTAAGAATAATACGTATATTAGATATAGAGAAATGAGATCAAGTGAATCCCGAAGAGTACAAGAGGTGCAGGGACATTGTAAAGAGGGAAATGAGGAGGGAAAATGAGATAACCTTGGGAGATAATGTTAAAGATAATCCAAAGAGATTCGACTAGGACATTAAGAGCAAAGGGGTAGATCATAGAGTCATAGAGATGTACAACTTGGAAACAGATCTTTCAGTCTCACTTGCCCATGCTGACCAGATATCCTAAACTAATCTAATCCCATTTGCCAGTACTTGGCCCATATCCCTCTAAACCCTCCTATTCGTCTACACACTCAGATGCCTTTTAAATGTTGAAATTGCACCAGCCTCCACTGCTTCTTGTGGCAGTTCATTCCATACACACCATCCCCTGCATGAAAAAGTTACTCCTTAGGTACTTTCAACTTTTTCCCCTCTCACTCTAAACCTATACTCACGAGGTTTAGATGAGACTCCAACCACCCCAGGGAAAAATACCTTGTCTATTCACTGTATCCATGCCTCTGATGATTTTATAAACCTTTATAAAGTCACCCCTCAGCCTCCAACGCTCCAGGGAAATCAGCCCCAGCTCTTTCAGCCTCTCCCTATACAACTCTACATGGCTGTGAATATGTATAAGCCTAGAGGGATGGTTTCATAAATCATGTTACATTTTATATAAACGCTGTTTTTTTATTATCATTTAGTTTAACATGGAGGATGGGTGCCTTTTCAATTTCATACCAGTAGCACAGAAAGACCTGGGGAAATAAACTGCAACAAAAAAAGAAATGGACAAAAGTGATTGCACTACGGATAATCTCACCATATCATTGGTGTAAAAAATAATTCCCTGTTTTGACCTTGAAGTTAATAGAGTCTATTAATTAGTCCTGTGTGTGTAATAATTTTCATCTATCTGTCATTCTACATTTAGTTGTTATAGTTACCGTGTGGATTACTGCACCTCTCTAAAAATTCAAAACAAAATAAAGTAAAACTGCAAATTAATATTGTATCTAATTACGAGAAAAATAATTAGCAATTCAATGGCACCAAATTGGAAAGGAATGTTGAAATGTAGCCAATTCGGAGGACTACAAGAAGTTGCAAGAGATCATTAATTACTTTACGGTATGTTCAAATAATTAGCAAATGAAGATCCACACAGATAAACGTAAGGTGTTACATCTTGGTCGGAATAATGTGCAGGTCATTTGTTCAAAGATGCACGTCTAAGTGAGGGAGACAAACAAAGGGATTTCAGACAATTACATCAGTCACTAACAATTTCACCACTGGTTCCAAAGGCCATAAAAATGCAAACAAGGCTCTAAGCTTTATCTCTAAAGGGATAGATTTGAAAGTAGGGTCACTATAGAAATTTGGTTGACTATAATTAAGAGTATTGCCTGCAGTTCGAGTTGACATATTATAGAATGTATGAGAGAGAGTGAAAAGAAGATTTATAAGAATGCTACACAAGTTTCTGGCTGTGTATATCAAGGAAGAATTGTTGCGCTGTTCACTTCTCTCTTGAAAAGAAGGCTGACACTTCTAAAATTATGAAAGGTTTTGAAAAGAGAAGGTACAGAGAAAACATTTCACTACGGGGTAGAACGTAACTAGAGACTGTCAATATAAGACAGTACCTCAAGAAATCCAAAAGGGAATTCAGAAGAAACCTCTTCACTGAAAGAATGATGAGAACGGGGAATATGTGACCAGTCGGAATAGTAGAAATCAATTGTTTAGATGTATTTCAAGGCGAGCACTTGGAAGGGATGGGAATAGAGAATTACAATGGGCGATTTAGATGAGGAAAGATGTGAAACATCTTGAGCGGAACATAAGCGCTGGCATGAACTGATTGTGCCAAATGGTCTGTTTTTCCTCTGTAATCCTATGTAGAAAATCACCATTGTATGAAACAAAAAGTGTATTAAGAACATCGAGAAGAATTATAAAGTTTCTCACAAAAAAGTCTCAAGTATTCAGCACTGAATGTAAATGATTTTATCACATGGCCACACTTCACTATTTGCTTGATAGCACTATAACAGCAGTAATCACGGTACTCTTACTAGGAGTAGGAGTAACCCAGTGTCCATGCACCAATTGGGGGATCTTAATTACTTATTAATGGTCTCAATAGGACCTGCCAACCTGGTCCTGGGAATGTTGTGAACACTCTAGCCCTCACGGCTTCTTTCACTCACTTACTCTGATTTCCAGTTCTCGTAATGATCGCCACCATGGACAGGAGACTGTTCCAGTATGCAGATGGGATACCCTGTTATGAGCCATAAGGTACTTCATTAGGAGGGACATCCTGCAGGAGTGTCTCTAGGATGCAGCAGGAGGTCTCCCACACAATGGAGGACCCACCTACTGCTAACAAACTGCCAGCATTGGCGGGAACAGACTCTACATTGACCACCTGAGTGGCCATCCTTTCCCTAATTTGGGATCAATAAAATACTACGGAGGTGGAAATATGAGAGCCACTGAAACTCCTTCCTTCCCTTATTATTATCCACCTAATGACCTGCAGCCTGTCCCTAGAGGGCTGATAGAACCCAGTCCCATTCCAATATTCAAGAACATGAAGAGCTGGCAGACTGGTCAAAATTGATAAAGCTTAACACAAACAGTCTTGTCCTGAGTGTTAAATTCTAAAGTGTAACTTGAGATGAGTTAAATAAAAATGGCAGAAGTACAGAAACAACCACTTCCATCCATCAGAAACAAATTTCTATGACTGGGAACGGGTGGTCCGCTATTTGGAATGGAGCAGTGCATTTGAAACGTTAATGTGGAGCAGCAATGTTATATGATGGATGTGTGCACAGTTTGAAGCTGTTTGCTGATTCAGTTTTGCTAAAGCTTTGGCAGATACATTCCAATTAGAATCAATTAAATCTGCCAAAGTGGACATTAAATACTCACATTTATGAGATGCTTTAACATAGAACATAGAAAAGTACAGCACAGAACAGGCGCATTGGCCCACGATGGTGTGCCGAGGTTTAATCCTAATGTAAAATATAATAACAACCTACACACCCCGCAACTCACTGCTAAACATGTGGCATGTCGAGCAGTCGCTTATAAGTCCCGAATGACTCTGCTTCCACCACCACCACTGGCAATGCATTCCATGCATTCACAACTCTCCACGTAAAGAACCTACCTCTAACGTCTCCTCTATACTTTTCTACTGATATCTTTAAAATATGACCCCTTGTACCAGTCAATCCTGCCCTGGGGAAAAGTGTCCCGCTATTGACTTTATCTATTCCTCTCATTATCTTGTATACCTCAATCAGGTCTCCTCTTTTCCTCCTTCTTTCCAGAGAAAAACGTCTGAGCTTATTCCACCTTTCTTCATAAGGCAAGCCCTCCAGTCCAGACAGCATTCTGGTAAAACTTCTTTGAATGCTCTCCAAAGCCTCTACATCTTTCTTACAGTAGGGCGACCAGACCTGGACACAATATTCCAAGTGTGGTCTCACCAGGGACTTGTAGAGCTGTCGCAAAACCTCGCGGCTCTCAAACTCGATCTCCCTGTTAATGAAAGCCAAAACACCAAATGCTTTCTTAACAACCTATTCATTTGTGTGGCAATTTTGAGGGATCTATGTACTGCACACCCAGATCCTTCTGTTCCTCCACACTGCCAAGAATCCTGTCTTTAACCCTATATTTATTCGAGTCTGACCTTCCAAACTAGAAAAGGATGCACCAAATGCCAAACAGGAGAAGTTTATTGGCATGTATCAGAAGAGTTAGGACCAATACCAAAAACATGAAATCGGCCTTTAAGCAAGATTTCAAAGAGATAATGAGTACCAGAGGGCATCTGAGGTAGTTTATCAGTAAAGTACAGCTAATTAAGGGGGCTTGGCTTTACTTATGGACAAAAAGATATAAAGCAATCAGAGAACCAAAGAACAGAGTGTGTATATAAGGGGTACAAGAGACAGCGTGGATCAAGGCTTTGAAGAATTTAGAGATAGACATAAGTTTACACTCAATACATTAGATGATAATGAGCCAGTTAAGATCTCAGTCCTTTCTCTATAAGCACAAGTTTAAGTTTACCAGTCTTGTCCAGGCCAGCAGTAAATGGGATTTTTATTTGCACTGTGCACATCTCCTGATTTCACAAGATATCTTAGTTTTGTAAATGCAATGGAATGCATTTTGCACCGTTTCAGCAATTCATTAAATAGAAATTGACCAAAGTGAACAACTTTCCAAAGCTGTCTTTCAACAGCCAGACTGATACAATATTTAAAGAGGATCTTCATGAACAAAGTGAGCTTGTCAGAGGGTTAAATCATTTCAAATTCGAAAACTAGATTCCATTTTAATCATATCAGCTGGATGTTGGATACTCCGTTCACAAAAGGTTCCCAAATTCAAACGATTGTTTGCAAATACAGAAATATTTTGACATAAAGGGAAACAACATTTTATACTGAACAAGAAAAGAGTTCTGATGCTTTGGAAAGTGCACAATGATTGATCGAGATGTTCCCAATGGATAAATGGCCTGGTCAGATGGTGATGGACAGTTGACAACTGAACTTTGTTATGTTTTCAATTGGCAGGTTGCCTCAGTGGTCAAGGTATTGTCATGCCAAATGAGGCAGAGAATGGCCATCACCAATTTAGTCGAATCACAACAAGCATTGGCAGTTAACTGTCAACCATCACCTGGTCCACTCTCCATGCCTTTACCAATCAGCACTCATTACCCAGACAGATTAAATGCTTTCTCCGTTTCCATTGGAATTCTTGAGAGTGTCCTGCTTTTACAATATTAAAGACTTAAATAAAAAAAACTTTATTTTCATCAATACTCAAATACCCATGTTGTACCAGCTGGCAGAGGTGAAACTTAACTATAATGTATCAGGCCTACAATGAACTGGTAAAGTTCGGCACTGGTCTCAGAGGAAAACCAGCAACAATGTCCTTGTGGAGACATTACTTTGCCTTTGATCCTATACAACAACAATTTCAAAGCCATTGAGGAACAGAAATAAATAGAAACAAACCACATGCACATACACACAATACACTATTATTTAAAGTAATAGAGAGAAATTCTGCGCTAACAGAAAACCTAATTGTCATTCTGAATACTGAATGTGGCACCAAAAGCACCTTTGTGATAATGACAGTTTGAAAATCTAGCCCATATTGGTTTGCAGCAGTTGAAGAATTAGCCATTCTATTATGAACCCTGGTTAGTTCCGACACCAGTATGTGACCATAGATTGAGATTGTTTTTAAAGGCAGATGTCAATATGAAGTTGCACAGTGGCAGGAACACGGCTCTCCTATGGACAGCACTAAAGAGATCTCACACCCATTGGCCCTTTAATAAAGAAATGGGGCAAACCTCAGAAATAGGGAAATGCAAATAAAGTAATCACTATCAACCTTTCATGCAATTTGATAGTAACTGATACCTGATCACCAAATTCAGCTGCCACTTGAAAGGATGAAAGAGAACTCCAAATTTCCCTTGATTCTGTGTCACATTATCGCAAGAGAGCTTTGCAGTTGTCTTCTAGCAGATATCATTTTTTTCCACAAACCACAGAGATCAGAACTGAATAATGCAGAACCACATCAAAACTCATCTCCAGAAGCTGTGTCAGTGGGTGTTTGGGTTTGCAGTGACTCTGTATTCTGAGTTTCGGCCTCAACCTCTCGCTGATCCCTAGTTTTCTTGATAAGTTACAGTTCCAGTCAGTTTCTATTTCATCATTGTCCCAGATTATCGAGGTTTCAGTATCAGTGAGTTCACCAGTATAGCGCATTGGGTAAATCAGCAGTGGTTCCACTGAAAAAGGCTTTTAAATCTCGTGGTTCATAGAACAGCACATAGTTATCCATGTTAAAAGATGTAATAAAAATTAACAACATTATATTTGATCTGCTATATGTCCCATTCCTGATTGCAATGAATCTACCTCATGGGATACAGAAACTCACCACTGTGAGAAAAAAACCTCTCAAACTTTGGGCAAAGCCCAGGCTATTGACTTAAGAGAATAAACTCCATACAATAATGCAACAAAGAAAAGCAGATTGAAGTCAAATGATGCACAGGTTTGATAGAGAGCAAAATCCTCTCTAACCTAGCAGAGTAGAAAAGCTGCGCATTTATATAACATCTTAATACCACCTCAGAGTATCCTAAACATCTCTTTCCAGATCTCTGACACAAGTGCAGAACCCCTGGGGCCACTGTCAACTACATACTATCAATCCCAGGGAATCATAGACGGAAATATCAGCATGTGCCCATGTAACAGTTTAAAATGTGTTTAATACCTCCGCTCGAGTAACTAACAACATTTTTTCGAGGTATGAACAGTAAATGAGAATATGTCACTTGGCGCTTCAAGCCTGTTCCACCATTCAATAAGATCCTGACTGACCCGATATTAACAAGCTTATAAAACATTCCGCTGACAATATCCCACTTTAGCTTCTCTCATTCTATCATTTTAGTATATTCCACTCCACATCTATTCTAATCTGAAGAATAATTTTCCTGCTGTTAGTCACTGTTCCACACTGTATTCCTTTCCTCATCTCGAATTTAAAGAGCTTGCAATGCTTTTCCTCAGCCTGTTCTTTAGACAAGATAAAATAGATTGTAACAGACTCCACTGTTTGCTTGTACTTGACGCAATGAGAAACTATTGAAATATTTCAATACACTACTTTGGTGAATAATATCATTTGTTTTAATCCTTTAAAACTGGTTCAGTCCGTTTTATATTTGCATTGAATGGTATTTCAGTTTGATCCAGATGTTAGTATAAAGTGAAATGTTACAGCACTGAGCTTTGTCTCATTCTCCTTTGGTGGAAGTTGGAAAGGAGCGCTTTCTTACAACAGAGGGTCAAGAGAGTGAAAAATGAACGGTCAAGCTGAGTAATAATACATGCAGGTTCTGACAAAGCCAATTTTCAATCAGAGATGCTCTATACAACAACCGAAGTACTTTTGATCATGTAGTTACATGTTAGAAATGTGATATCTAATTTGTGTACCGTGAGAAAAGCAGGAAGGAGATGATGACCAGATCATCTGCTCATCGGGATTGAGCGATAAGTATTGGCCGGGACACCAGATATAATCTCACTTTAATTCAAAGTAATAAGAGTCCCTTTCGAGGGCAGTGTGGCTTTGGTTTAATGCCTCATACGCGTCTGATGTGCAGGATTATTTCAGGATTGCACTGCCGTGGCAGTATCAATTAGTGTATTCTAACCCTGAGGGTAGATCTTGAACCCTCCGACTCAACGATCAGCATTATACTCATTGGACCTGAGCAACACACAATGCTCTGACAAGTGGCTTATTATTTACATCCCCAGGGATCAATGAAGCAATTAAGGGCAATTGCACCAATTCTGTATGAGATGCAAAACAGACCTCTGATGATAGAATGATAGTCTCCCCACCCTTGGTCAGTAGGCTTATTTTCCTAAATTAGATTTAGTAGACTTGGATTCCTGTCCCACCTCCTCCAGAGGTGTGTCATACATCGCTGAACATTTTAATTTTAAAAAAAGGAAAACCTCTCAACCAATGGGCTATTATCATTTGGAAAGTGCAATATGTGTAATTAGGAATCAGCACTTTGGGTCACCTTTGCTGATTCCCTGTGTGTTCTACGGGAGTCAGTAATTTTTCTCAGTGTCCAGCGTTAAAGCTACAAAAAGTTCTGTAATATCTCTCCTCAGTAGGTCATTCTTCCCTTTTGAATATGGGCAGTGAGCACTCAGTCCTATCTCTTTTTTAGCAACAAATGGCCAACTTGCTTCCAGCCTGCTATCAGCAAGAGGTTAACTTGCACTGTCAAAGTGTGGCAATACAGAGAACAACCCTCCCCATACATGACCCAGGCGAAGATCACAAGATGCAGCACAAGCCAGTATTTATGCCCAGAATTAGATAACCATGAAGGATGATCTCCACAGATGGAGAGTCCCGAACCAGGGCTCACGGACTAAGGAGACTGTCTCGGGCTTTTTGGACTAAAATGAAGAAACTTTTCTTCACCCTGACAGAATTCAGTGTCATAGAAATTGATTAAGTCCAAAACATAATAGTTTTTTTTCGGACTAAAGGGATCAAAGAATGATAGAACATAATACTGAGTTGGATAATCAGCCATCATCATTTTGAACAGCAGCGCATGCTTAAGGGGCTGAATGGCTTACTGCTCCACCTATTTCTGTGACCATTCTGTGGCTTGAAGAGATGGATTTTGTTCAAAAGCTCATCAAGATGATTGTGAATTAGACATTCTTCAAATTAAATTGAACAATGTGGAATTTCTGGAAAACTGGGATAAACTGTTGAGTTACCTTCCAGATGAAAATCGAAATGACCTGAAAGAGTTGGTATAATCCCATGGGGAGATATGTGGGAATAACCTGGGAATTACTAATCTCACTACACATAATATTGATTGAGAAAATGTTGTTCCAATCAAGCAACATCCTATAGCCTAACCTTTGAAGGTTGGCACAGGTTCAGAAAGAGACTGAACACATGCTGAAGCATAACATGGTCGTACATTGGAACAAACTTCCTTTTTGACTGTCACTTTCTTTTCTCGTGAACTCAAATTGTAACTTCCTCAGAATTTGGACAGAGTTTGGACTCCATGTTTGTTTCACAGCTTCAATTGAACGCAAGGACAAATTAAGACATTTCAAACAAACACTTACAACTACAATTCAAGAGGCAGTTTCCTCCTGCTCCTATTTTCTATGTTTCTAAACCGGCTTAAATATCCAATAAAACTGAACATTCAGAATTATATGCCTTCATCAGATGATTTAGGTAAACATGTTACACATTAGATTTTCTAGTCAGCGTATAAAGTTAGTCCATATGATTTCCCAGTATTGTTGCTTGAGGCTGAGATTACTGTTCATTGGAAGCTTTCCCACCACTAAGATGAATCTGTTTGCTGGATTGAATAAAAATATTTTAAATGTAGTGATTCGCCAGTCTCTGATTCCATGTCTGTATTTGAACAGGATTAGGGTGTTGTGGATATTACCACTGCAGCTTCAATGTTACTTTTCTCTGTACCCTCAGGTGTCTCCAATTCAGCTGTTATCAGTTACCAACACTCAATGACAATCTGCCTTTCTAATTGAAGCATAAATTGCTGGAGAATCTCAAGAGGTTACAGGACTCAAAAACATTAACTCTGCTTTCCCGCCACAGATGTTGCCAGACATCTGCTGAGATTCTCCAGCAGTTTCATTTTTGTTTCAGATTTACAGCATCTGCAATTTTGTTTTGTTTTAGCCTTTCTAAAATTCTGTCAAACTTCATCTCATCCAAGTCCCAATTACATTTTGTTTCACCATGAACTGGACATCAAATTCCTCTTCATAATACCCCTGCCCCGCTGAAGTTTAAACAGGGGATTTATGATCATTGGCCCCACTCATTCTTTTGCTACCCTTTCCCTGTTTGTGACTAATGATGACTTTTGGATTCCCTTTTAATTTTAGCTGCCAGTCTCCCTTAATCTTTATTTCCCCTCTGAACAGTCTATATTTAGCACGGTTCTCACTGGGGTGAACAATAATCCATATCCTTTGCAACATCATGCAGGGAATTAGAGTATTGTTTTTGCCACCATTTCCTGCTTGTGGAAATGTTAAGCTGTACTGTACAGCTGAAGCTGAACATTGCCCAGATTTGTGCTCAAATGCCCTCTTGGCCCATTGAATTCAGCCCTCCTCCAACTCAGAATTATTCTGGATTGTTCCTTGTTCATTTTATATACAAGCTAAACTATTTTTATACAATGACCGATGCTTTCTTAAATGATCCCAGGCTAATATTTAATGCATTTTATACATATTGTGTGTATGCACACAAATTATGAAGTTGGCAGTGCAGATTGAAGATATCATTAGGATTCTGAACATTATAAATAGGACCGTCACATGCAAAATAAGGAAATTATGACAAATGGTTATAAACAGTCCTGCTTTTCCCTCATGTCTAGTATTTATGCAGCACGCTTCAGGAAGGGATTTGAGAAGGTGCACAAAAGGTACACAAGAATGGTACCAGAGATGAGCAACTGGACAACTATGTGGATAGTTTGAAGAAGCTCGGGCTGCTCTTTATGGAGGACAGAAGATGAAGAAGACATTTTACACGTGTTCAAAATCATGAGGGATTTGGATAGAGTAGAGTAAAAGGGTAGGAGAATGCATCTGGATTTGTTACTCTGTGGAGGGTTGGTGTGGACTTATTGGGCCAAGTGGCCTGTTTCCATACTGTACCGATTCTATTTTAAAAAAGGCTTCAGAAAAAAAGGACACTGACTTAAGATGATCAGCAAAATAAAACAATGGTTACGAGGAATTTTTTTTTAAAAATAGCATAGTTCGGAAACTGTGATATTCTGCCTAATAGTGTAGTGGTGGAGGCAGCTTCAACTGAGGTCTTCAAAAGGAATCTACAATTTTCACCAGGAGAGGTTTTGCAGTATCACATAGTAAAATGACTTGGGAGTGAACATAGGCAGGTTTCTCTTTGAGAGCTGATCAAATCATTGCCTCCGAGTTGTTACCATTGATCATTGTATAACATTGCACAAACTACCAGCTCACCAGTATTTCCTAATGGTTTGTCATATTCTGATATAATGACTAACTTAGTCATGCCTGCAACTAAACTTACTTTGCAATTACTTCACTTGATCCAGAAGAACCTGCATTCCCATTTCCCTCACTGTTTGCACTGACAATGTTTCCAGAACTGCAATTCATCAAAGAACACATATTAAGTCATTTAACATCAGTAAACTTATCCAGAATTAAGTCCAAAGCAATTTAACAAAAAGAAATCGCAGACTTGAGATTCAATATTCCAAGCCTGGTCGACTAGTTTTCTTAAGTTAGTCAATAACTACAATTTTAATAAATCGCATTATTAGCCATAGTGATAATAAAAGAACAGAGGTATCCATGCAAAGTGAGAATCAGGTGTAACAGACCTTTCACTGATCGTTGTTCTCATCAGAAATAGAGATTATAGACAGGAAAGGTCCTTTCAGAGTAAGAGTAATGAGATTCTGTAGTCCATTCCGTGGAGTGTAAGTGCTAGGTAGCCCAACATCGTAGCTCAGTGATGGTGAAGGAAGTGGCAATTAGGTCCGTTAGTTCTTTTGCCAGTCAATCAAACTGTTCTCTCTTTGATCATATTGAGCTTCTTGACTATTTTTGCATTAAACCAATCACCAGGTGAGCAGTGAAGATTCCAATGCTCCCGATTTTACCCTTGTAATGGTGAAATTAATGAGGGGGTAATGACCAAGCAGTTTATCTTGAATCCCAGTCTTGTAATCTTGCTAATGTTATTCGTTATTGATGCCTTCACCACCCATCCCCCTGGAGTGTATTGACAATGCTGTCCTATGATCTGCCAAATGTTGCTGGGACATTGTTTTCAAGATGCATCATTAACCATCTTGGGCGTGATGGTATGGGGTTCTTTTGACTTCCACAGGATGTCTACAGTACACCACAATGAGGGAATGCTGGGGTTGGGGTGTGGAAGAGACAGTACAGGTTGAAAAGAAGAGAACACAATTTCTTTAGTATGTCACCATTGTTTCTTGCCATTCCTGAATACTGAAAGACAAGCAAAATTCAACCGACCATCGAAAAACTTTGGATGTTTTATGCTGATTCAAGATTGGTCTCTCAAAATAAGCCAAGCATTTCTGAACCAGTCAAGTAGTTGTTATCTGTGATTGTTCTCATCTCTGTTGGTGTTCACCACACTGCCATGGGATCTCTTCGTGAGGCAACCCTGATATAATCTTACAACAGCAGCCAGCACTCCCCTCTCACATTATTGGATCTCTAGCATAGCAGATTTAAATCTGACCTTAGATCAAACTTACTTGCCAATTTGTTCCCTTTAGTTTCTGACAAACTTAGGTTTCTGCCTAATTCACAGTTTGAGGTGTCAACATTTTCGCAGCTGCAACTGGTCATAAAGTACCAGTTAAATCATTTTAAATATGTGCATGATCACCAAGTTAATATTTGGCACTTCTTACCAACATCGAGAGTTTTGGCTGTGAGGGCAGGAGCTGGTGGGTGGGGAGTAAAGAGGTCAAATAAAGACTTGTCTGCACTGGGACAGAGGGAAAACATCCAAAATGAAAGGATTCAAGTTTAACTGCCTTATCTCTGAAAAAAAAAACTTAAGGTCTTCATACACTATTGCTAATGTAACCCTTGCAAGCACAATTTGCAACTCAATGTTTGATTCAGAATCCGAATATAGTAATTTCTCATTATTCAAATTCACTGAAGGTTCATGTAATATTTGTCAGTATTGGCTGTTTTGTTGAAAAAAGAATTTTATTCCTTTTCCTTTCCTGCTCCTTCATCCGTTCGGAGTTTACTGAAAGATCTGACCAGAATAACCCCAGGAGTAATTACAGGCCTCTGACCCAGAGCAGTGTAATGACCTCAGTATTTAGGATTTTATTCATTGATGACATCAGTGAAACGGTGTGGATGTGATGCTACCTGTATTGAATTCACCAAGAAAGCACTTTATAAGCTTGATTCAAACAAATAACTATTACTCGGGAAAGCGCCTGACTCTGTGGATACACATGGCCTCTGTCCAACTTAAATTATAAAAAGTGCGAAGCATTCAATGGCGACATTGTATGGGAGATAGACCAAGGTGAGGAGGCCAGGAGCCGGTCCCAATCCATAGCCATGTTTCTTCAAATATGTAGCCATATTTCATCAAATGTCACCAAACTTTGGAGACCATGCAATGATTTTGGAGGTAGTGTGGAATGGGGGGTGGGGGAGTGAGGATGAGTAGGAAAGAGAAACAAAGAGAAGCGATGAGGTGGGGTGAAGGAGAGGAACCCAATTCCTCACTATTTTCACAATAGCTCCAATGTCCAGAAACAGAACCTCATTATCGATCAGCAAGCAAATTCCCGTCTCAGCATTTAGGGTGGTGGTACGACTGTTTAAGACAACTCTGTCATTAATATTAAATTCCATGGGAGGCAGTCTAACAGCCTCTTTAATGTAGCTGTTGTTATCTGAACTGGCATTCGTCGCGTTGCACAAAACATTTCAAAGGAATCAATGGTTCTTCAACATTCCCTTTTCACATTGTTGCATTCCAAATGAAGCATAATTAAACCACATCAAAATCAGATCATATTCAAACTTGCTTCCGCATGTCTGGCAAACTTTGATTCCCATCCACCTGACAATCTGGTCTGTCAAAATGTCCCCAGCCACAAGTCATTGTGAAACACAAATTAAACAAAAGGCTTACACTTATAAATGACTGGCAAACATTTGAAAATAAACCCTGAAGATCAAAAGGCTCTATTGAGCTGATAGAGCACTTTTTTTTAAAAAAAGAGGAATCACTCTAATCACCAGGAGTAATGCAAATATTGGGATGGGCTGTGGTCTGGAATGGTGGTGTTTGCTATACCACCGAGAGATGTTGTCAAGTTCCTCCAGAAATCTTACAGAAACTCCTGCTCTGTAGAATTTCCTTTTCACATTACATTCTCTTAAAAAAGGCCACTTTCAAAAGCTATGACTGCAATATATGTTGATTTTTTTTCCAACTTTCACAGAGGTTTGCAGGACACCATGGTCTGTTCTTTTTGAATCGATAGGGATGAGGGGAGGTGGCCGATGTCATAGTATTGGGAAGCAGAGAGTTTGGTAGTCAATGTGTTTTTAAAATGTTTAGCCTCATTGCACAGTCCAGTGCTTTGAAGTGAACAACTGAAGGCCTGAACATTGAAAGGCTGGAAATTATTATTGAAAGACTTTGTGTTAATGCATGCTCAATTATTCACTGGCTTTTAACTGGGAGGTGGTAGGATTTGGAAAAAGGCTTGGAGGGAGTCTGGCACATTCGCATTGCTAAGCCATGCTGACATAGACCAGTTCTCTGACATCTTGACTCTCCATGATCTCTCAGGCCTGCCTCCATCATTTCCCTGATTGTGCCCACCTTTGCAGCCTCAGCAATGATCAGTATGAACAGTAGGGCTCAGAAATGTGTTGATCTGTCCTCCCTCTTACTGGAGTAGCATCTCTTGAAACTAAGCTGCACCGTCAACTGATGAGTAACCCTGGCAAGAATCTCTTCATTTTTGATTAGAATGAAAAGTACAGCAGGTCAGGCAGCATCTGAGGAGCAGGAAAATCGCCGTTTCGGGCAAAAGCCCTTCATCAATGAAGAATCTCTTCATTGGTCACTGCTGGCAATATACCATCCTTAGCATACGCCAAAACCTCCAGGTTTCAGTCCCAGCATCAGGTCTGCAGCATTCACTGCAAGCTTCACCTAAAATGTTTTTTTTACAAGTCTAACGATAGAGCAAAGATTATATGCAAGTCAATAATTTCTTCAATGTAAAATAACAAACTGTGGAAGTTGGCAATCTGAAAGAAATACAGAAGTTGCTGGAGAAACTCAACATATTTTGCAGCAACTGTGGAGAGAAAGCAGAGTTCACCTTGAGACAAGTGACCCTTCTTCAGAGAGATCTGAAGTTGTGAACATGAGTCATTCAACGAAAAATATTAACTCTGCTTTCACTCCACAAATGCAGCCAGATCTGCTAGCTGTTAGTAGACAGTCACACATTGTGTTCAGCTTACTTTTCAATGACCTTCTTAGTTTCTGGAGAAGCAGAAAGACCAGTTCCCTTGCACTTTCAGCAGTTGATGTTTTCAGAGCTGCAAATGGTCTTCAAGTGCCATTAAGTCAATTGAAGCAAACATTTACGTTCAGAATAAAAACATTTTTAGAAACTTGAATAGGAGTGTCACGATTTCAAGCCACTGACAGTGAGGTTGGAACATGGAAATGAAAGCAAGGATGTGACAAACCCATTTCTTCAATACTTTACACGTGTTGCACAGTCTAGAAAAGTCTCAAATAAGGAGGATAGGGCAATTAGAGAAGGGCAACTAACTGTCCAATTTCTCCATTGAAGAGCTTTGGATTCTGGTTCTACATACAGGATTGACTTTTCCTCATCAATGGGTATTGGCTCAGCAATTGCAAACATTAATAGTGGCACAGAAAGGTTTGCCACTCTGCTATTGCTCCAATTGATCCATCAGCTCTTTAGATTTGGCCGGTTCCTTCTTGGGATAGTGACCCCGCAACAGCTTCTTGATCAGTCCACATCAGCAGCATGCCAACATTAGTGGTACCATCATTCACAGCAGCGCTGGGTCCAGCTCTCAGTCCAAGCAGCAGGGCTCCACCACAATTCACAACATTATCACTGCAAATGGCTTGTTTTTAAGAAAAACCACCACAATCTGACTTCTAGAAAAAATACACACTTGGGAGGCAGAGCCCAGCAGTTTACGTCATGTGCTAACTATGGCCTGGAATAGCGTATTTGACATTGTTCTCGCATGTATGCAGAAGGAAATATCTACATAACTTCACGGGAATTGCTGGTTCTCCAGCAATAACCTTTACTCCAAATACAATATTAATCAGGAATTAAATTGCGCTTTGGATCAAACTGACTCTTTAATTTCTTCAGTTGTTCCTGACGGACTATAGGTTTCATTTCCATCGCAGTTTGGATTGTCGCACTTACCATGCCTGCAATTGGTCATAAAAGATAGATGAAGTTATTTAAATAAGCATTTGGCTCCATCCCACAATTGTGTGTCAGTTGTTTGAAAGACTGAAATTCTGGATTCAGGACTGCAGCCTGCATTCAGCCGTTTGAGTGAAACTGGTCACACTCCAGATGGGTGACTGCAATAGATGGTGAATTTGTTCTTCAAAACCTTTGTTGCTGGTGATAACGATTAGCGACAGAAAGGGGATATCAAGTTCTTGAATGTATTTATATTCAGAGTTTAGAAACTTCAATAACAAAATGCAAGCAGACTTACAATGAAGTGTCTTTGATGTCCTCTCCTAATACGATATTTTTGAACCAAAATTCTGAAGCCCTAATTCTAATGCAGATAACAGAGAGACAGTAATGCAAATGCTCTTGCCTGGAGTGGTGTTCCCTGCGCTGCAGTGTGATGTTTCCTGAAAAGTACCTTGAAAGTAATTTCCTTTCTATTTTGTCTACTCTGAATGAAACAAAACATTAATCACATATTGTTTTCAAACTTACTTTTTTCATGATAGATTTTGGAGTGTACAGTTTTCCATCGACCTTGTACTATGGACTGTCAGGTGGTCTGCTAATAGTCAGAAAAGTGCTATTCAGTCATTTTAAGCGAACATCTACATCCACAATAAAATCATCATTATTAACCTGAAACATTGAGTAACTATTTCAAGCCATGGACAGCTAGTTTTGTAAAACTAGTTCAAGACACAATTACAGTAGATGATGATTTATTACCCCAAAACCCTCATTGGCTGTTTGCAAGACAAGGTAATGAGGCTGGAGCGAGTGAGCAAAGAAAGGGAGATACGATGCAACCAATTCATTTCCTCAATACTTTATACTTGTTGCAACGTCTCAAAATATCTCAACTAAAGAGCTCCAGGCCCAAATGGAGACGAGGCAACCAATTTTCCAATGTCTCCAATGAGGACCTTTGGTACTGTCTCGACATAGAGGGCAGAATTTTCCACGTCAACTGGCTCTTGCCAAGATTCTGATGAGTCAGGCCAAGTGGAGGGGAGTTCAGGAGCAAAGCCCAATCCCTTCTGCACCATTATATTATCTTGTCAGTGGTGGGCAAATGAAGGCACCAATTGAGAGCCACTCGTGTCTGTCTGTGTTTTGAACAATAGAGCTCCTCAACTCCCACAGTGAGCTTTTGCCTGCAATCTCTTTAGTACAGGCTCAGCAATACCCATCACTAATGGCAGCAAAGGAAAGGTCGTTGCTCTGCCTTCACTCTGTTATTGCTGTTAGCTCCTGGGATCATGTCATTTCAATAATGGTTTGTGACCAGGCAGCAACTTCTGTATTAGCTACTGTCAGTACCATGCCACCCTTGGCACGGCCAACCATCGCGTTATAATCCAGCTCTCAGTCCAACCAGCAGGCTCCACCAGAATTCATAAAATTATGACTGAAAAGGTCTTGTGTAAGAAAGAACACCATCTTCCAACTTCTGGATGTAATACATATTTTGCGGGTTAAGCTGAGTGTGGTAACTCGGGCCTGCTACATGGTTCCTGGATGCAGAAGGAAATATCTCCATAACTTCACAGGAACTGCTTGTTCTCCAGTAATTGCCTTGGAGAATATAATATCAAATGAAGTACGGAGTACATAAAAGATCAAACATATTTTTTGTAGTTATTGCAACCAATCCTGGAGAACTATATTTTCCATATCCCATGCAGTTTGGATTGTCAAACATGCCATGCCTGTAACTGGTCAGGCAAGATAAATTAAGTCCTTCAGTTA
Organism: Chiloscyllium plagiosum; assembly: GCF_037043375.1. Taxonomy (NCBI): domain Eukaryota; kingdom Metazoa; phylum Chordata; class Chondrichthyes; order Orectolobiformes; family Hemiscylliidae; genus Chiloscyllium; species Chiloscyllium plagiosum. The sequence goes on along the minus strand of NW_028270178.1, from coordinate 67,901,995 downwards.
GCATTTGCCTCCAACTAAGATTGAGTGCCAGCTGCTTGAATGGCTGAAGACTCTGGATTCTTTAGCCTTGGATTCTCTCAAGAAGACTCTTGAGTTCAGCTGCTTTTGTTAAACTTCTTACAATCCAGACGGATACTGCAATCAATACTGATTTTATTCTTCAACCCCTTTCACAGGTTTGATGGACACTATAGCTGGTGGTAAGGGTGAGTGTGTGATGGGATACATATTTCTTAAATATATTCATTGTAAGAGACTAAAATGATCAGGAATAAGTAACCCAAATTTGCAAGCAATTTTGAATTCAAGCTTCCTTGATGTCCTCTCCTAAAACTGTTTGTTTTGAAAAGAACTCTCTGACCCAAAGAACAATGTGGATAATGGAGAGGCAGTATGTGATTGCTATGTTCGGGAATGGTAATCTCTGCACTGCAGTGTGGTGTTTTCATGAGGGGTCTGTACGTTATTTTACCATAACTGCCTGCCCAACAGCAACTTACTTTCACTTTCTTGTACTCTGAATGAAGCAAAATCATGGTCACATATCGTATCAAACATACTTTTTCGAGACCGCCTTAGATTTGGAAGGCACGGTTTTCCATCTCCATCGCAGTTTAGGCTATCACTTTTACCAGGCTTGCAATTGAACAGACACGTTTAGTCACTGAAATCAGCATTCGTCTGCATATACAATTGTGTGCCAGCCGCTGGAATGGCTGAAGGATCTGGATTCAGTATTACAGCACTTATTGAGCTGTTTTTTTAAAAAAAAAAACTGCTCACACTGCAGAAGGATGACTGCATGAGTTGGTGATTTTTTTTTGTCAAACTTACATAACTGGTTTGCAAGAAGTCAGAGCACAGGTAGGGGGAGAGGCAGAGAATGTCGGGGAGATGGAATCTTTCCTTGCAGTATAGACCAGAGAGGTCAATGGGAGGTAAGACGTTCAGGACCCGGCTGATGAAGGGGAAACGTTTCACTGAAGAGATTGGGATGTTTTAAAGCAATGGCTTTACCAGCAACTCTGTTTTTCGTCTGATTTACAGCATTCGCATTTCTTTCGGGTTTTATTTGGATGCTTTCTGTTGTTCTAGTTAAATAAGAGCTTCAATCAATAGGAACAAAGCAAGCATTAGAGATGCAAATTTAGTGCGATTGCTGTGGTCTGGTCTGCAAAGGTGTTTGTGGCACTGCTGTCACATGCTTTCAAGAGGAAGCCCCTGAACAATCTAAACAATAGCTCTCCAGCAATTTCCTTTCACGTCTTTGAATTCTGAATCAAGGATCATTTATACACAAACTGGAGCAAACTTATTTTCTGCAACTGTCCCTGGAGAAATTAGATTTCCCGGTTCTTCACAGTATAAGCAGCTGAAATTAGTCATGAAAGGTAACATTTTAAGCTAGGTCTTGTTTGCACAATTGGCTGATGGCTGGTATAAAATTGCTGGATGCTCAGGGATTCAGTATTATATTCTTTGATCAACTGTATTTATTAAGTAGATCAACTTCCAGAGGAATGGGATAATGGAAAACAATAGGTTTTTTCTTTAAAACTTTCATAGGGGCTTTGAAAGATATCACAGGCAGAATGAGGGGAGCAGAGGATATAGGAATCCTAATTGTTCAATACATTTATTCTTTCTTCAGAGTTCAGCTATCGAAATGTTCGAATACAAATTGAGATCTGAATATTGAATGGGCAAGCAATTTTCCACTGACCACTTTTGAAGGTTTTGTATTGATGCAACTATTTTTTAAGCAACAAAATCTCTAATCTCTCAGAAAAATGCAAACATTATAGTCATATAAAAGCAACTTTGTTAATGTGACTGCCGTAGATCGGTGTTTGTTGCATGACTGTGGCATTACTCAGTCAGAAGCCCCTCCACAGAACTTACAGGAAGTGGCACTAGTTTTCTTTCACATTGTTGTGTTCCAGATGAATCTTAATTAAGTCAGACATTGGACTAAAACTTTCTTTGTGATCACTGCATTCATTACTGGAATCTCTTCTGCCTTGGAAGTGTCACAGTGTCCATATCGGCAATTAGTGTTACAGCACAAATTAAGTGATTTTAAACAAACACGTGAAAAATTCAACCATTGAAAAAGCTCTGAAGATGGAGGATTTCAGCATTATAAACTTGTTTGTTGGATCTTTACATTGAAACTCCAATTTATCAGTTTAATCAACCTGCCACATCCCATACAAACAGGGATGAGTTAGATATTCAACATGAATATGTCTCATTAATTGTAACTTTAAATCCACATTCCTGCCTACCCTGAAAACCTTTCGCCATCTCTCTCTCAACAATAAACTGTTTATGTTTGGCTTTAAAATATTCCATAAATCTGCTTTAATAGCGTGCCAGAGTTTCCACATTTTGAGAGAAAACAAATCATCTGGATGTGTTTTAAATGGGCAACCACTGACATTTAGACAGTAGTCTTTCATTCTCGTCTCTTCTGTAAGAGGAAACATCTTGTTTCAATTAATTTGCCTCTTCCTCTCCTAACCACAAACTGACAAAAAGCCTAGACTATCCGAATTCCCTTTGTATGACAAGTCATTCTGTAAGTATTATTCTGGTAAGCATTCTCCGAATTGCCTCCAACGTATTTACTTCCTTCCATAAACAGCGTGACCGATAAGAATTAGAGCATTCAAGATAAAAGCTCAACAGTGCTCTCTACATTTGTCTTTAAATTCCCCCACGATAAAAGGAAAACATTTATTCACTGTCCTAATTACGTACTGCTAGCACTTTGTGATTCAGGTAATGTTACACTCTGATCCCACTGCATCTCAGAGCTATGGAATCTCCCTCTATCAAAACAAAATGCTTTTCTTCCAGTCAAAATGGACAACTTCACTTTTATCCACGTAAAGCTCTATTTGTCAGGCCTTTGACTACTCACTTAACCTATATTTCTCTATAGCGCCCCAATGTCCTCTGAAGTTATTTTTTAGCCTTTCTTTGTCATGTCAGCTTTATATTAATTCCTTCGTGAGTCATGGACTGTGAGTCAATACTTGAAAGATTTGAGCAGATACAGATTTGTTTTAAATAGCTGCTCAAGTTATATTATCCTAACCATTCTGAACTCCGGTTAATTCTCAGTTCCAAACAAACACCGAAGTAATGAACATTCATGTAAAAAAGGCTGAACCCCTGAATATAATTAGAGTATACCAAAATAACAATAGGATTCTTGCCAGCACCCCTCTCTCTCTGTCACTCTCTCTCATACAAACAAACACACACACACACACCATGGATAAGGGAAATCATGAAATGTAAGATGTCTGTAAGGCAAATGGATACTATAAACTTCCACTGTATTATGTCAACCTTTTAGCAAAACAACAATGGTTGAATTAGACCCATGGCCTGTGCCTCTTGCTTGATGTGGGAGCTTAGGAACGTGGCTGACGCTCCAGACTCTTACACTTGCAAGAAATGTGTCCAGCTGCAGCTCTTGTTTGACCGCATGATGACTCTGGATCTGCGGATGGACTCAATGTGGATCATCTGTAATGCTGAGGATGCCGTGGATAGCACGTTTAGTGAGCTGGTCACAACACTGTTTGGAATTGCTGAGAGAGACAGTTAATGGGTGACCAAAAGAAAGAAAAAGAGTAAGAAGACAGTGCAGGTGTCCCCTGCCGTCATCTCCCTCCAAAACAGGTATACCGTTTTGCATACTGTTGGGGGAGATTACTTACCAGGGGAGGGCAGCAGTTGCATGGTTCATGGCATTGTGGCAGGCACTGCTGTTCTGAAGGGCGGTAAAACGACTCGTAGGACCATTGTCACAGGGAATTCTCTTGTGAAGGGAGTAGATAGGCGGTTATGTGGCCGGAATGGGACTTCTGGATGGTATGTTTCCTCACAGGTGCTCAGGTCAGGTATGCCACCGATCAGCTGCAGAGCATTCTAAAAGGGGAGGGTGAACAGCCAGTTGTCTTGGTGCTTATGGACACCAACGATATAAGTAGAAAATGAGATGAGGTCCTCAAAGAAGAATTCGGTGAGCTCAGAGAGAAGTTAAAGAGGAGGACCTCAAAGGTAGTGATCTGGGGATTACTACCAGTGCCACGTGCTAGCCAGCGTAGAAATTAAAAAAAGTACAGGTTGAACACATGGCTTGAGAGATGGTGTAGAAGAGAGGGGCTCAATTTATTGGACATTGGGACCGGTTCTGGGGCAGGTGGGACTATTACCAAATGGACGGTCTACATCTGAACCAGACTGGAACCAATGTCCTTAGTGGGTTTTTTGCAACTGCATTTGGGAATATTTAAACTAATGTGGCAGGAGACTGGGAACCAGAAGAGAAAACAAGTAGGCAGTGATGTGGACACCGGAGACTGTAAGAATTATGAAGATTGCATTCATAAAGGGAAAAGTAGACAGAGAGTAGATGAGCACAAAAAAAAAACTGGGAGCCTAAAATGCGTCTACTTTAATTCAAGGAGTATAGTGTGAAAGGCAGATGAACTTAGGGCTTGGATTGGTGCCTGAGTATCATGTCATTGAAATCACAGAGACTTGGTTGATGGAAGGGCATGAAGATTGGCAATTAGACATCCCTGGATATAGACGCTTCAGACAGGACAGGGGGGGAGGTAAAAGGGAGGGGTGGAGTTGCATTGCTGGTCAAGATCGATATCACAGCTGTGCTAAAGGAGCACACTATGGAGGTCTTGGTTAGTGAGGCATTATGGGTGGAGCAGAGAAATTAGAAGAGTGCAGTTACACTGTTAGGGTTGTATTACAGGCCTCCCAACAGTGAGCATGTGGTAGAAGAACAAATAGGTAAACAGATTTTGGAAATATGTCGAGGCAACAGGGTAGTGGTGATTAGAGATTTTAATTTTTCCAACATTGACTGGGATATGCTTAGCGTCAGAGGTCTGGATGGGGTGGAATTTGTAAGAAATGTCCAGGAGAGTTTTCTACTGCAGTATGTCAATAGTCCGATGAGGAAAGGGTCATATTGGACCTGGATCTGGGGAACAAGCCAGGGCAGGTGGTAGAGGTTGCGGTGGGGGATCTCTTTGGGAACAGTGACCACAATTCTGTAAGTTTTAGAATACTCATGGATAAAGAAGAGAGTGGTCCTAAGGGAAGAGCACTAATCTGAGCCAAGACCAATTATATCAAAATTCGGCAGAAGCTCGGAAATGTGGAATGGACACAGCTATTTGAAGGGAAGTCCACATTTGAGACGTGGGATGCTTTGAAAGGTAGGTTAAGGATAGTGCAGAATAGGCATGTCCCGTTGAAGGCAAAGGATAGGAAGTGCAACATTCGTGAACCGTGGATGACAGGAGAAATTCTACGACTAGCCAAGAGGAAAAGGGAAGCATACATAAGGTCTAGGCAGCTAAGAACAGAACGGGCCATGGAAGAATATCGGAAAAGTAGGACAAGTCTTAAACGAGGAATCAAGCGGGCTTAAACGGGTTATGAAATAACTTTAGCGAGCAGAATTAAGGAGAATCACTAAGCATTTTATTCTTATTCAAGAAGCAAGAGGGTAACTAGAGAAAGGATTGGTCCACTAAAGGATAACGAAGGAAGGCTGTGTGTCGAACCTGAGAGAATGGGTGAGATTCTGAATGATTACTTTGCATCAGTGTTCACTGAGGAGAGGAACATGATGAATGTTGAGATTAGAGATAGAAGTTTGATTAGTCTTGATCATGCTGACATAAGTAGGGAAGATGCGTTGGGTAGGCTAGTGGTTATTAAGGTGGACAAATCTCTAGGACCGGATGGGATCTATCCCAAGTTGCTGAGGGAGGTGAGAGGGGAAATAGCTGGGGCCCTGACAGATATTTTTGTGGAATCCTTAAATACAGGTGAGGTGCTGGAGGATTGGAGAGTAGCTTATGTTGTCCCCCTGTTTAAGAAGGGTAGTAGGAATATTCTGGGTAACCAAAGACGAGTGTGCATGACATCAGTGGTGGGAAAGTTGCTGGAGAAGGTACTGAGGGATAAGATCTACTTATATTCAGAAAAGAATGGGTTTACAGTGATAGGCAAAATGGTTTTGTGCAGGGGAGATCGTGCCTTACCAACTTAATTGAGCTCTTTGAGGAAGTGAGCAATTTGCTAGATGAAAGAAGGGCTGTACATGTCATATACATGGACTTTAATAAGGCGTTTGATAAGATTCCCCATGGTAGACGAATGGAGAAATTGAAGTCATATGGTGTGCAGGGTATTCTACTTGGTGGATAAAGAACTGGTTGAGAAACAGGAGACAGAGAGGAGTATTTGAAGGGAGTTTCTCAAAATGGTGAAAGGTGACCAGTGGTGATCCACAGGGGTCAGTGTTGGGGCAACTGTTGTTTGTAATATAAATAAATGATCTGGAAGAGGACACTGTTGGTATGATCAGCAAGATTGCAGATGACACAAAGATTGTTGGAGTAGCAGAAGGCATAAGGGACTGTCAGAGAATGCAGGAGGATATTAAGGGACTGGAGATTTGGGCGGAAAGTGGCAGATGGTTTTCAATGCAGACAAATGTGAGGTAATGCATGTAGGCAAGACTAATTCTAGAGCGAATTATACAATGAACGGAAGAGCCTTGAGAAAGGTTGTTGGGCAGAGAGATCTGGGAGTGCAGGTCCATTGTGCCCTGAAGGTTGCTGCACAGATGGATAGAGTAGTCAACAAGGCATATGGTTTGCTTGCCTTCATTGGACAGCATATTGAGTATACGAGCTGGCAAATCATGTTAACATTGTACAAGACATTGGTTCATCCGCACTTAGAATTCTGTATACAGTTCTGGTCGTCACATTATCAAAATGATATGGACGCCTTTTGGAGGATGCAGAGAAGGTTTACGAGGATGGAAGGCACTAGCTATGAAGAAAGGTTGAGTAGGTTAGGTTTGTTTTCATTAATAAAAAGGAGATTGAGGGGGGACCTGATTGAGGTTTATAAAATCGTGAAGGGTATCGACAGGGTGGATAGAGACAAGCTTTTTCCGAGGGTGAAGGATTCAATAACGAGAGGTCACGCTTTCAAGGTGAGAGGTGGAATGATTAAGGGGGATACACGCGGCAAGTACTTCACACAGAGGGTGGTGGCCGTTTGGAACGCATTGCCAGCAGAGGTGGTAGAAGCAGGTACGGTAGATTCATTTAAGATGCGTGTGGACAGATGTAGTAGATGGAGAGCAGAGGGATACAGATGCTTAGGAATTGACCGACAGGTTTAGATAGTACATTTGGATCGGCTCAGACTTGGAGACCCGAAGGGCCTGTTCCTGGGCTGTAAATTTCCTTTGTTCTTTTTTGTTAACTTATACATTCCTTTTCATGTTGTATTTATTAGAAGGTGAGAGGTTGGGAAGTGCTTTTGCCAAAAAGGACCGGAATGTCCTTGGTCACACATCACGAACAGAATTCATGCAGGGCATCCATTAAACAGGACAGGAAATCAAATGTCAGCTATCATTACAAAATGAATCATGTGTAGGAGTTGTGGTGTGTTATTGAGGCAGTATTTCGACTATTGTGGACAGACTTTCTGACCTTTATAAATCAATGGTCTCCTTGTCACAGAGGCAGTGCAAAGCTGTTTTATCAGAATAATCTCTGGGATGATGGTAAAATGAAGAGAGAGTGAAGGAATGGACTTCCATATGCAAAGAGTGTGTTTGTGGCTGTCCATATGACAGTGACCGGTGTTGCCCTCGCTCTAACTACCATCCTTGATAGTGTAGGGCTTGGTATCCTCACCTTGCACGCGGGAGTTGAGGGTGCAATTCTCTGCAGCAGAAAACCATAGATTTTGGAGCAGAAAGATGTAAAGCTCCGGTCCTCGGAGTTGTTGTTGGAATTTTCAGCGGAGCTGTGAAGAAGGTTTCCAGCCTTTTCCTCCCCTTTCTCGATGACATTCTCAGCGCTGCTGAAGCTCATGTGAAACGCTGCGGTCCTGTGAGTGTTATGAATTGAATTAGTTTCAATCAATAGTTTCCGCTTCCGATTGTTGGGGTTTGAGAACACAAGACCCAAGACCCATCAAGTGCAGGACAAAGTATTTGACAAGATTCCACCAAGGGACTGCAAGAAACAATAGAAAGGATAAATAGGCTGACAACGTGCGAGCTGCATTCATAAAGTTCATCTAATCCGTAAATGCCACGGACAGCTGTTCCTCATATCGATATGCAGGACACTGAGTATCTCTGATCCCGGGTGTTGGAACTGGGATTATATGGCCGTCTGCAGCACTGGTTACTTCCTTGTGTGAAGTACCTCCTGATGGAACACATGTAAAAGTCTATTGCTCATTGAGAAATACATACAAAATAGTAGCCCAGAACAGTATTTCTGTTGCGTTTCTGGTGCTGCTCTTGACATGCCCTACAACACTGAACTTTTTCTGTGCTTCCTGAAGATTAATTGAGTGCTTCTATGATCGTATTGTGGGCAGTAATCTGCGTTTTAACTTCAATAACGCGCGTCTGAAGCCCAGGTCCACCAATGCCTTTTTTGTCTTTCTCTTATCATGTGCAATTACAATACAGTAAATAATCAATTAATATTCGAAGATGACATTCAGAGGCGTGCGAAATGCCGAGATTTTAGTGATATTAATGCAATGATTAGAGATTCCCTTGATTCAGGAAATAAGGATGTGTTTTGTGTCGAGATAAGGAACTGTGAGAAAAGAAGTCAGTAGCAGGTGTAGGTGACAAGCTCACTCGCAGTAACCAGAGTGAGAAATAAGACGTACAAGAAAAAGTACTGTGTGTGAGCGCTAAAAGATGGCAGTAATCATGGGTGATCTTCATTTCCCCTTTCCCACTCCCGGTTCTATTGTAAAGAATGTTTGGAGAACAATAATCAATAAAATATGTATGGCCCATAGAACAAGACAAGCCATACCTTCGTCATCGATTACTTTACAGGCGACTTAGTTTCCGTCTTTTCTTGGAAACAATCTGAACCACACTTTTATTGCGTTTCTTTCCATATTAATATTAGTCTGTCTTTTGATTATTCCTAACAAAGTGCATGACCTCACACTCACAACATGATACTGCAAGATTTCGCCACTCACTCATACTACCATTATCTTTTTGAGTTTTGCACGTCCTCATCAAAATAAGCCCGCTCACTGATTGCGTATCGGCAGCAGAACTGGACACATTTCACTCTGCCACTTCCTTCAAGTCATTCAGACAGATAAGTCATTGAAGCCCGATGACTGACCATTCTGGATTTCACTAATTATATATTTTCAACTTGAAAACTGTTCAATACTCCCGATTCGGTGACTTCTTGTGAGTAGACAGTGGACAGTTAATGCTGATTTATTACCCAACACAGTCAGTGTGCAATGATCTATTATATGGCTCCTAATTGAGTATTTGACAGAAATTCGAAAGGACTATACCGAACAGCTCCCTTGATCAGCTCCGCCGGTCATGTTAGCAAAGAAATCTGGCAAATTGGCAAGTGTGATTTTCCTTTCAATAAATAATGTTGACTCAGTTTGAGTGCAAACATATCTTCCTAACGTTGTGTTTGACTCATTTTAAATGTTGTCTAGCATTTTCCAAATGACAGCAAAGAACATTAGAGCAGATAGCAGCAGTTTAGCCCATCAAGTCAGCGACAGCTGTCAATGATATCTCGGCTTATTTGCATAATCCTCAACTCTACTTTTCAGCCTTATCTCCGTGGCCCTTGACTGCGGGCTGACTAAATAACTGTCTGTCTCAGTCTTGAATGTACCCATTCTTGACAGACCTCTGTTGGGTGCATTTCCACAGACTTGCTATCCTCCGAAAGAGAGAATATTTTCCTCAGGTCAGTCTTACATGTTTTACCCCATCCGCTGTGCTAAGGCCCACTGGCCCCATATCTTCCCAGGTGTAAATCAGAGCAGAATAAACACCCGAAGGGCGGTCTTACCTCCGCAGAGCCAGCTGTGAGTATTTGAAACAGTTTCATATCTTGACCACAGATGACACAAACAGACATGAATTGCACATTAGATTTGCCAAAAGCGAATCTTCTTCAAGATCACATAGAATCATAGAGTCATAGAGATGCACAGCATGGAAACAGACACTTCGGTCCAACCTGTCCATGGCGACCAGATATCCCAACCCAATCTCGTCACACCTGCCAGCACCCGGCGGATTTCCCTCCAAACGCTTTCCATTCATTTGCTCATCAAAATGCCTCTTAAATGTTGCAATTGTACCGGCCTCCACCTCTGGCAGCTCATTCCATACATGGACCACCCTCTGCATGAAAATATTGCTCTATAGGTCTCTTTTATATCTTTCACCTCTAACCCTAAACCTATGCCCTCTAGTTCTGGACTCCCCGACCCCAGGAAAAAGACTTTGTCTATTAATCCTATCCATGCCCCTCATAATTTTGTAAACCTCGAGAAGGTCACCCCTCAGCCTCCGACGCAGCAGGGAAAATAGCCCCAGCCTGATCAGCCTCTCCCGGCAACTCAGATCCTCCAATCCTGGTAACATCCTTGTAAATCTATTCTGAACCTTTTCAATATTCATAACATCTTTCCGATAGGAAGGTGAACAAAATTGCACGCAATATTCCAACATTGGCTTAAACAATGTCTTTTACAGCCGCAACATGACCTCCCAACTCCTTTATTCAGGACTCTGACCAATAAAGGAAAGCATACCAGACGCGTTGTTCACTATTCTACCTAGCTGCGACTCCACTTTCAAGGAGCTACGAACCTGCATTCGAAGATCTCCTTGTTCAGCAACACTCCCTGGGATCTTACCATTAATGGCATAAGTCCTGCTAGGATTTGCATTCCCAAAATACAGCACCTCGCATTTATCTCAATTAAATTCCTGTTGCCACTTCTCAGCCCATTGATCCATCTGGTCCAGATCCTGTTGTAATCTGAGGTAACCCTCAGTAACTCAGCTGGCGATGAAAGCACTGGACCAATACAACAACGTTTTTATTTTCTCGACCATTGCTATGTTTATTAATCTCTCTGCACATGAAAATGGATCCTTCCCATCCACTTTAATGGTCTAAATTCCCTCCAGTGTGGCCCCCTTCGGCTCTACCAGTCCACACTGACCCTCTGAAGATTAACACACCCAGACTCATTTCCCTGTGAGTAATGCACCAAACGCTATGGGCAATTTACCACGGCAAATTCACCTGACGAACACATGTTTGGACTGTGGAAGGAAACCCACGCAGACAGGGGGAGAATGTGCAAACATCACACAGACAGTGGCCCGACGTTGGAATCAAACCTGGGACCATGGTGATGTGAGGCAGCAGTGCTAACTGCTGAGCCACATTTGTCTCTCATCAACGCGTGTAATTCAACTGGATCTCCCAGCATTCTACTCCGTTCTGAACCAAGAGAGGGGGACAGCGAATACTGGGGTCAGGCTGCGGACAGGGCGAGCCAAATACTGGTGTTTCAGGTTGGAAACATTCATTTCAGAAGATGTGTTAAGCACAGGAGTTAAATGTGGGAAAGGTGATGGGTTAGAAATCCATTGGGAATCCCCACGCGGTTTCGAATTCTGCCGACTACGTTTTCAATGATTTCCGAAAGGACGATTTCGCGCTCAAACTTGAGAAAAGAACAATCTCAACAAACCATGCCAGTTGTTCGATTTGATTTTGTAACCTCGAGTTCTTAATCAGAACTGCACCACTATCAAAACCTTGACCGTTTCTCTTCCCACGGATACTGCTGGACACATCGAGTTTCTGCAGTATCCTCTGAATGTACTGTGCAAAAGTGCAACTTTACATTGGATTCCGTTCATCACAGTCCTCCATGTCCTGACCCTGGACAGTGGCAAGTTTTCTTCCTGTTCGTCAAACGGCCCATCCCCACCGCTCCCTCCCACATCATTATAAACAGCCGCAGGAAATCTCTGGTTCACCTTCTTCGCTCCAAAGTGAAATTTACCAGCATCTGGACTCTCTCCTCATAACGGGAATTCTCATCCCCGGACATGGTGAAAGATAGAGGATAGTGAAGAGATTTTGGGGAAATATTGACATTTGAGAGAGGAACAATGTTAAGGAGGCAAAACATGGAAACCAGTCTCCAGCTTTGTGGATCTTCAGAAACTTTTTGGGAAGTGGAATCGGAGGGCAATGTGCAAGGGTGAACTGTCGGACTGAGCAGAAACAGTCAAGACAGCTTTCCCCTCTTTAAGGGGACGGGACATTAACTCTGATGTTCTCGGGACACGAACTGATCTGAGACATTGAAAGTTTTCTCGTTCTTGTATATGAGGACTCCAGGACATTGAAAATGCTCGGGCCAGACAAACACCGAGAGGCTGGAACCCAGACTGTCAGGGTGTGGGAGAGAGGCTTCCCAGTGACATGGGTACGTCTGAGTGAGTGGAATCAGACTGTTCCTAGGTCTCCATAATGAGCGTCGCAGGCTCTAATTTGGAAAAATACATCTGATAGAGGACAGTTGTCATTCTGGGAAGGGCAGACTGAAGTTGAGATTCCGTAACCGCATACTTTGGAGGATTGTGCGATGTGCTGGATTGCACATGTCAGCGCATTAGTCTGCCGAATGAAAGATAGCTGATTCAAGAGCCCCCAGGGCGACAGCGATTGCTGCCTTTAATGCATCTGTTTACTTTGCTGCACTGTTTCGGTTTCTAATGAGATCAACAGATATTCTCCAAATGGAAACACTATCGTGTGACTAACCACAATGACATTTCCGCATTGCTGTCAAGATTAATGTCAAGAACTGTGACTTGTGGGAATCTGAAACCAAAAGGAAACTGCTGCAGAAACGAGCCAATTTGGGAGTACCTGTGGGAGAAAACACAGCGCTGATGACGTTCTGAGACATTGCCTCTTAATGTCTCTCTATAAATGCTGCTGGACCTGCTGAGTTTCTCTTGCAAATTCTGTTTTTACTTTAACTTAATGTCCATTCCATCCATCAGGATGATGCAGCCAGCCTCACCACGCACTGAAATTTTACACGTTTTGAAGCTGTGAAATGATTGGATTCAAACAAACCCAATAATGATTTACTCTTCCTCAGGTCCACAAGGAAAGAGAGCTGGGAAGTGAATTGCACAGTGTCGTCCTGTCGTCCTGGATGAGTGGTTAAGTCAATGGAATTGAAATTCATATGGCTTTAACCATGCAGTCTCGTATCCTGCTGATGGTTATGGAGAAATGCTAATAATTGCGAAGGGAAATTGCTCCCTGACTTCGATTGGTAGGGTCAACTTAAAAACAAAAACGGGAAAATTGGGCATGGTGGGAATCTGCAACCCACTGCCTGTCAGGGTGCAGCAAGCAGAAATTTCTAGAGAAATTTGAGACGCATTGAGGTGTACTCTTCTCCCACCAACTGCGTTTGAAGCTGTAAGCCAACTGTTGGAAAATGAGACTAGAACAGTCAGGGACTTGTGTTCGACTGGTGCAAACTTGTTCAGCTGAAATGCATTTTCTGTGCTGCCGAAATCTTTGACAAGCTGCGGTGAGGTGGTCGGAGAAACTGGCGGATGTGAAGCAAGTTAAACTGGTCTCATCCTGACATCTCTCCTGCTCTCGGGGGATTTGTCTGTCTGCCCACCTGTGTGGATGAAAATGAGGATGATTTCCTCAGGGCGATTACCATACAGTGTGACCACGTCAAAGTTCAGTCCTATGATTTTGTCATTTAAAGCGCAGGGAGTATTTCATTGAAATTTACCATGGAAACATCAGAACATGCAAGGTTAATTGCCTCATTCTGGAAAATGGGACTAGAGTAGATGAATATCCGGTCTCCCGCACTGCAGATAGGCGGAAAGGCCTTTTCCACGCTGCAAGGAATGGAAGAAAGAACGAAATTGATGTTCAGCTAAAATGATCACAAATGAAAAAATTAAAGGGGATTCATTAAGGAAACATGCAGCGCCATATTTCAATTTCCCTGGAAGTCTAGTGGTAAGAATTCAGTACTCTGACTGCTGTGGCAATGGGAGATTTCCTCTGACAGGAATCTTGTTGACAGCCTTCCCAAAGCAGGGAATGTTGTATGGTGCTGGAAATTGATGGAGTTTTGTCACAAACACGATTCAGACGAGCATAAAACAAATAAGTGCAAATCGCGGAAATCTGAATCCAGAACAGGAATTGACAAATTCAGCCGGCCTGACAGCACCCGTGGAGACAAAGAGATTTAATGTTTCATATCGACAGAATCAGGTAACTTGTGCATTTTATTGTTTTAATTCCTGGGTAATTGCCAGTTTCAATTCACGAATCAGCATACATATCAGAATCTCTCATTAGCTGACAAACGTCATCTGTAAAATGAAAACTGTCATATCGGCTGTATTGCTGTTGTTGTTCTCCTGAGTTGGTGAAAGTCTGGCCTTACTCATTACCTTTATCTTCTCCTTTCTGTCCATGAGCAACAACGTTGAGTGGAGAGCTTCTGTTTTCAGTGTCTACCTTCGTATGCTTATCTATTTGTCTCCCGTTGTCTCTCTGTACTATCTCACTCTCTTCTACATTCTCCCACTCTCTGTCTGTCAATATCCCTCAATTTCTATTCCTATTCTTGGAAAAGTCTGAAATTCGGTGACAGTTTGAGAGTATACCTGTTTCGTGGCTTTCTCCGCCTCCCCCGCAACTCGCCCCACCCCCAACCCGCCCCGGCCAGAGTGTGTAGAACTGGGCTCACAGTCTCCAGGTAATATCTCTGTCACTTAGGTCTGAGGTCAGGTGACATTTCTTCACTCAATATACGATCATTTACAATTGTAATTAGAATTCCTAACCGACCAGAAGAAAAGCAGTTTCTCTCCAATTATAGGATTTCAATGACATCATTGCAGTTTGCCTAAAATTAATGAATGGTGACAGCAGACAATGAGAGCTGTCATCTCGCAATGGATGCGTTATTACCACAACATTTCCTGGCAAGTCTGCAGTGTCTCCTGCCTCACTTCAGTATTTAAAAAAAGACTTGCTGTGACAGCGAGAGACTAAAAGTAGAAGAGATGGAGAGATGGAGAGATCATTGTTGAGTAGAGTACAGAATCTCGGCGTTGGATCAGCAGGATAGAACATTGACTAATGGGTCCACAGCAGGCGGCAAGGCTTGGTATCACCAAATAACAACGGGCTGAGCTCAAACACAAGAAGCATTCTGAGCCCTCACTGTCGCGATATTGGATCAACAATACGGCTTTTACAATAAGTTTATGTAATGGACTTTCAATGTACGGAACATTTCAGAGCATTTAACACCATACTCGCCTGGTTATTACCAGATGCTTTAACTGACAAAGCCACATATGGTGTTCTTCAAATCCATATGTGCATCTAATTAACTATTTGATCACAGTAACTCGGACTTCCTTGCAGTAATAAAGCTGCTCGATGAGAATATATATCAACCTGCGCTTATGCAGGAAAGAACAGGTCACAGCTGGTCTTCCTTCACTGAAAATGCACCGAAAGGGGCAATCTCTTCTTGCTTTGCTTTCAAACTATTGCCTTCACCTCTGTAGCTGAAAATGTGTTGCTGGAAAAGCGCAGCAGGTCAGGCAGCATCCAGGGAACAGGAGAATCGACGTTTCGGGCATAAGCCCTTCTTCAGGAAAGGCTTATGCCCGAAACGTCGATTCTCCTGCTCCCTGGATGCTGCCTATCCTGCTGCGCTTTTCCAGCAACACATTTTCAGCTCTGATCTCCAGCATCTGCAGACCTCACTTTCTCCTTCACCTCTGTAATCTGACAGGATAAATAGGATGCGTTCATCCTCTCGGGGCCGATAAAATGCGTGAATATGCACAGAGGAAATCTCACACCAAAAGATCAGGGTAATTGTGGTGAATTTACCAGGAGTGGTGTGTAAGTCGGTGTTAACAGTGGGTACTAAGGGCTAACCCATTAGCACTGACATTGAGCCTTGCACTAAAAGCATCTAACTCAAGTCTTGCCTCACGTCTCCCAGTCATCATTGACTTTCAGTTGATCCTACTCCCCCTTCGAAACTTCTCACTTGTTCCCGAATACTTTCGGTTTTCCATTTCGAAATTGCAGCCGTTTGAAACGAATTTCTGGAGTATGAACGTCACTCTTTGGGATCAGCTTCACTGCCCATCCATAATTACTCCAGAGCTTGCAATATTAAGTTACTTTACAGAATCGTGGAAGTACTCAGCACAGAGATGCATCCATGATGTCGCTCGGGAGGGAGTTCCGAGACTTAAAACAAACGACTTTGAAGGAACAGTGAGATAGTTCCAGCTGAGAAAGGCGAGATTCTTAGAGGCGATTTGCGGTGACAGGTGTCTCGTGTATCTGCCGCAATGATCCTTCTAGTTGGATGCGATCAATCACTGGATTGATTCTGGCAGATCCGCGTCTGTGCTCTGTGTGGAAGCAGGAAATAGTTTTCATTCAGATAAACCAATAGAAGAGAAATAAATCTTTATTTCCTGAATGCGAATTGGATCCAGGTCTGTGCGATTCAAACTCAGACTCTGAAGCAGGGACTCCACTGATGCTGACAATAACCATTGACCTAACCTGTCCAAACTTTTGTGCCTATTTTCTTTCTCCCCACATTTTGAAGCACCAGTCCTTGCCGTGAGTGGTGAAGGAGCTAACTACTCCCTCGCAGAAACACAATTGGGGCCAGAGACCCATATATCTGTCCCGCAGCGGGTATTGCTTTGCTCCGAACAGACCGGGTTTGCTGTGTGGGACTGAAACTGTGTTCGATCACACACAGACGCGGTGAATCAGCTGCCAGCAGATGTGGAGAAGGTTGGGGCGGATTCAGACCCATTCTGGGAAATAGACTGGATCCGGAATTCAGGGGAGCTTAGTGTCACAGAAAGAAGGCTGGAGAATTGGTTTGGGAAAGATATCAGCCATGGTCGAATGGTCGGGCAGACGAGATGGGCTGTGAGCTCTAACTGTCCACCGATGCCTTCTGGTCCCTGGCCATCCGAATCTAAGGAAATAGAAAGAGAGTTATTTTTTCAGTTCGAAGTCCTCCGGTCATAACTGGGTGAGGTGAGAGATGGAACACGTCTGATGTAAGTTTAGAGACTGGGAAAATGTTTGGAGACGAAGTAATAAAAGAGGATCTGAGTATAAAGTTGGAAGTCAGGAGATATTCAATAAAAAGGAAGGGTGCGTAAGGCAGAGGGAGATGGACATGGAGAAAGAAGTGTCACTGGTCTTGAAGTCTTAACTCTATTTTCCTTTCCAAAATTCTACCAGACCTGCTGAGATTTTCCCGCAATTTCTTTTGTTGGTACTGAAACAGAAGACACGAGGGAGTTCCTGGATCAACCAGCTCTCTGTTCTGTGGGCGTTTGAATTCCCCGTTCGACCAGATCACATCTCAGCCACACGAAAACCTCACTATCCTGCCCCACCCCACCCCTGTTACTGATAATAAACTGTTCATTACGTCAAACCACGTGCACGCAACACCATCATTTTCCGAGTGAACTGGGAAAAGTTTCGGGAGAGTTCCATTCGGTTTCATTCAGAGCATTCTAAATCAGAAACTTTTGTTTCAGCACTATTTGACATGGAGCCGTCACTCTCAATCCCCCGAGCATGTGGCCATTCGCATTCCACGACTCTGTATATTTTGGTTGGTACATGGTTGGAATGGAACCTCACGTTTTGAAAGGGACATTGTTTATCGTATATTCGGCTGAACCGATAAACGTGTCTCTGGTACCTCCGGTACAGTGGAAACAATTTTCACTCAGAAACCAACACATGATCAAAAACAGTGGTAACAATGTGTCAACAAAATCTACAACAGCGAGCGAATGTGCTTTTGTGTGGGGTTGCAACATTGCAAATTGAATGGAGAGCTGTGAACCTATTAACAGATAGAAATGCCCCTACATGAAACTGCATCTGCCAAGACTTCTCCACTCACTCATTCTATCGATACCTGTTTGCAAAATTCCATATCCTTATCACAATATGTTCACCCACCTATTGTGTATCGCAGCATTTCACTCTGCCACTTCCTCCAAGTCATTCAGTCAGATAAAACATTAAATCCGATGACTGAACAATTTGGATTTCACTAAATATATCTTTCCAAGTTGAAAACTGCTCATTAATCTCGATTCGGTGATTTCTGTTAAATAGACAAAGGACGGACAATGCTGCTTTATTATCCAACACCGAGAAATCCTTTCTTGTGCAACGGACTTTTATATAGCCCCTTATTGATCGCTTCCTAAAATTCAAATGAACTTTACTGAGCATCGTCCTTCACCAAGTCTGCAGGTCATGCTACCAAAGAAATCTGTCAGATTGTCATCGTGTGTTTTTCCTTTCAAAAATGATGTTGATTCAGTTTGACTGTAATCATCTCTTCTAAACTTTCTGCTTTTCTTAATTTGCAATGGTGGTTCACATTTTCGAAATGACAACAAAGACATTTGAGCAGATGGAAGCAATTTAACCCATCAAGTCAGCGACAAGTTTCAATGAGATCACGGCTGATTTGGTTAATCCTCAAATCTCCTTTCGGCCTCATCTCTGTGACCAAATGCCTGTCTTTCTCAGCCTTGCATGTATGCAGCCTTGACAACCCTCTGTTGAAAACAACTTCACAGATTTGCTACCCTCTGAAAGAGAAAATATCCCCGACACCTAAGTCTTACGTAATTGGCCCCTTCCGCTGTGAGGTGGCCTTCTGGTGCCACATTAGCCCAGATGTATATCAGAGCAGAAAAAACCCTCAAGGTCGGTCTGCCCTGTCCAGTTCCAGCTCTGAGTGTTTGCAGCATTGTCTTTTTTGACTTTTGAATGAACAATAAACCTGAATCTTCTTCAAAAATGCTTCATTGGCTGTAATTTCGCTGGCAGTGTAGTGCGCTAGAAAGTCGAGTGCTTGATCACAAGTATATCACTCTCAAAATGTCATCTCTGTTTCTCTTTCCACAGTTACCGCGAGATCGGTCGGTTTTCTGCAGTATTCTGCGAATTTACTGTACACAAGTGCTGCATTTCATTAACTTCCTTCAATCACAGTCTTCTGGACAATGACCCTGTTCAGTGACAATACATCCTCCTGCTCGTCAATGTGCCAAGCCCCACCGCTCCCTCCCCCATCAAGATAAACAGCTGCAGAACAGGACCTCTCCATCTCCATTAATGACGACCGACTTGCCACTGACATTTTTTACAAACCCACCGACTCCCACAGCTACCTGGATTACACCTCTTCCCACTCTACCTCTTGCAAAAATGCCATCCTGTATTCCCAATTCCTCCGCCTCCGGCGGATCTGCTCCCAGGAGGGCCAGTTCCACCACAGAACACACCAGATGGCCTCCTTCTTTAGAGACCGCAATTTCCCTTCCCACGTGTTTAAAGATGCCCTCCAACGCATCTCGTCCACATCCCGCACCTCTGCCCTCAGACCCCACTCCTCCAACCATAACAAGGACAGAATGCCCCTGGTGCTCACCTTCCACTCTACCAACCTTCGCATAAACCAAATCATCCGCCGACATTTCCGCCACCTCCAAACAGACCCCTCCACCAGGGATATATTTCCCTCCCCACACCTTTCCACCTTCCGCAAAGACTGTTCCCTCCGTGACTACCTGGTCAGGTCCACATCCCCCTACAACCGACCCTCCCATCCTGGCACTTTCCTCTGCCACCACAGGAACTGTAAAACCTGCGCCCACACCTCCTCCCTCACCTCTATCCTAGGCCCTAAATGAGCCTTCCACATCCATCAAAGTTTTGCTTGCACATCCACTAATATCATTTATTGTATCCGTTGCTCCCGATGTGGTCTCCTCTACATTGGGGATACTGGGCGCCTCCTTGCAGAGCGCTTTAGGGAACATCTCTGGGACACCCGCACCAATCAAACACACCGCTCCGTGGCCCAACATTTCAACTCCCCCTCCCACTCTGCCGAGGACATGGAGGTCCTGGGCCTCCTTCACCGCCGCTCCCTCACCACCAGACGCCTGGAGGAAAAACGCTTCATCTTCCGCCTTGGAACACTACAACCCCAGGGCATCAATGTGGACTTCAACAGTTTCCTCATTTCCCCTTCCCTCACCTCACCCTAGTTCTAAACTTCCAGCTCAGCACTGTCCCCAGGACTTGTCCGGACTTGTCCTACCTGCCTATTTCCTTTTCCACCTATCCACTCCCCCCTCTCCCCCCTGACCTATCACCTTCATCCCCTCCCCCACTCACTCATTGTACTCTATGCTACTTTCTCCCCACACCCACCCTCCTCGAGCTTATCTCTCCACACTTCAGGCTCACTGCCTTTATTCCTGATGAAAGGCTGTTGCCCGAAACGTCGATTTCGAAATTCCTTGGAAGCTGCCTGAACTGCTGTGATCTGGTTTCCAGCATCTGCAGTCATTGTTTCTACCATCTTCAGTTAATTGTCTTGGGTGCAAAGAAAACCTCGGGAATCTCTCCAAATGCCAGGAAATCTCGACCCTGGACATGCTGCAAGGCAGAGGAGTGTTAAAGAGATTTTGGAAAATAGTTTCAATTGGCAGATGGAAAAAATGTTAAAGAGGCAAACCATATAACCCAGTCTCGAACTTTGTGAATCTTCAGAAACTCTGTGAGAAGTGAAATCCATGGAGAATGAAGAAGGGTGAACTGCCCGGTTGAGCAGAGACAGTCAAGACAGCTTCCCCTTCTTTACGAGGACAGACCATTAACTTTGATGTTCTCGGGACATGAACTGATCTAAGATATTGAAATAATTCTCGTTCCTCTACATGTCAAATCCAACCTCATCTTGAATCCGGGACAATGAAAAAACTCGGAACCACACAAGGGTTAAGGAGGCTTGAAAGGAGATGGTCCCAGTTCGAGGAGAGTTGGTGCTCAGTGACATGGGGGTGTCTGTCGTGGATGGGATAAGACTGTTCCCATGCCTCCATAATGAATGTTCCAGACTTTATTTTGGAAAAATAAAACTGATAAGATGACACATCTCGGTCTGGGAAGGACAGACCGAAGTCCGTCACAACCTGCTTTACATGTTCGGGAATGGTTTTAGGTTGGAAGTTTCAGCGTATTAGACCGTTAAATGAAAGGCTGGTGGTTCAAGACCTCCAAAGGCGACAGCGATCGTTTTTGTTAAAGCATCTGTTTTCTCTGCTGCAGTGTTTCGTGTTTCTAATTGGGGCAGGAAATGTTCCTCAAACAGAAAATTCCCGTGTGAAGAACCACAAAGAACTTTTTGCAATGGTTTAAAGGTTAATGTAATGAACTGTGGCCTCTGGGAATCTGAAACAAAATCAGAAACTGCTGACAAAACTATCTGGTTTGGCAGGACCTGAGGGAGATTATTGAGTTCTGATGAAGTTGTTAAATATTGTCCACGATTCTCTCTGCATGGATGCTACCAGACCAGCTGAGTTTTGTCGTGGAAAAAGTATAGAGAATCACCAGGAGACGTAGAGAGTTCTTCAAGAAGTCGGTCTGTTATTTGCAAACGAAAAACCGTGACACCGAGAAAGCAGATTCTCGAATGCTCTCGAACTTCATTGTCCATGGTTTTTTATAAATTTTTCCCATGCTTTGTTTGCTTATCAGCATGTCTAAATATATTAATCAAAGTACCTCACACTCGCTACACAATAAACCAGTGATGTTAGTTCCCATCATCTCTTTAATTGTTCATTCTACTTAACGTTATTCTCATGTGACGGTTAGATATTTAATTTCAGCTTTCGCAAAATTGGTCTTTCATTCCAGACCTTACTTCATATTTTCCCAATGCCATAATTAGTTATTTATTGTCAATCATCTCAATCAGGCTGACTCTATTAAATATTAATTAGATACTTAATGTCATGTCCCAAATATTTATGTTCCCAATCGAGTCATAATGATTCTTAACAGGAAGCCTAACTTTACTAACTGTAATCTAATCTCACCATCGAGATCTTTCAGCGTCAACCTTTCTTTGCTAATTGGTGTGAGAGAATTCCACTATTCTTATCTCATCCTGCATTCTACAGAGCCCTTGCAACAGATCGCCAGTGGGGTTCATGCTTTAAACCTTCCCTTACTTTCATGCTCTTTATTTTCCATAATAACATTTTGTCATTCTGACCAATGGCAGTCATTCCTGGCACTGGATTTTTTTTTCAAAAATATACTTTATTCATATATATTTAATCTATACAATTGGACATGTCATCATTCTGTAAACATTCCATTTCTTTACATATCGAAACAGGGTAATCATTCATATTCACAGGTTGGTGCAATTATATTGAGCTCAGACGCCAGCGGAGCCCAAATGACTGCGTGGGCCCCCTGTTCTTCATTAGGCAGGCAGATGTTCGTCGGTGGTCTTTCCCCACCGCGCCTTGGCGGCAGCTGCCCCAAGCTTCAGCGCATCCCTCAACACGTAGTCCTGGACCATGGAATGTGCCAGTCTGCAACACTCAGTCGGGGTCAACTCCTTCAGCTGGAAGATCAGCAGGTTTCGGACCACCCAGAGAGCGTCCTTCACCGAGTTGATGATCCTCCAGGCACAGTTGATGTTCGTCTCGGTGTGCGTCCCGGGGAACAGGCCGTAGAGCACGGAGTCCCGCGTCACAGCGCTGCTCGGGACGAACCTCGACAAACACCATTGCATTCCTCTCCAGACTTCCTCTGCATAGGCACATTCCAGAAGGAGGCGTGTGACAGTCTCGTCCCCCCCGCAGCCGCTTCGAGGGCAGCGTGCGGTGCGGCTGAGAGTCCGGGCGTGCATAAATGATCTCACAGGCAGAGCCCTTCTCACCACCAGCCAAGCCATGTCTTGATGCTTGTTGGAAAGTTCTGGCGATGAGGCATTCTGCCAAATGGCTTTGACAGTCTGCTCAGGGAACCGCTCGACAGGATCTGCCCTCTCCTTTTCCCGAAGGATCTCAAGGACACTACGTGCTGACCACTTCCTGATGGACTTGTGGTCAAAGGTGTTTTTCTTGATAAACTTCTCCACGGAGGACAGGTGATACGAAACGGTCCAACTACTCAGAGCGTTCCGCGGCAGCGAGGCCAGGCCCATCCTTCGCAACACCGGGGACAGGTAGAACCTCAGTACGTAGTGACACTTGGTGTTTGCGTACCGGGGATCCACGCACAGCTTGATGCAGCCACACACAAAGGTGGCCATCAGGGTGAGGGTTGCATTGGGTGTGTTTTTTCCCCCATTGCACCGGTCTTTGTACATTACATCTCTTCGGATCCGGTCCATCTTTGATCTCCACACGAAGTGGAAGATGGCCTGGGTGACTGCGGCGGCACAGGTTCTGGGGATAGGCCAGACCTGTGCCACGTATAACAATACGGGGAGTACCTCACACCTGATGACCAGGTTCTTACCCGCGATGGAGAGCGACCGTTGCTCCCATCTGCCCAGTTTCTGTCTCACCTTCCTGATCCGCTCCTCCCAGGTCTTGGCGCACGCCCCAGCCCCCCCGAACCAAATACCCAGCACCTTCAGGTGGTCAGTCCTGACGGTGAAGGGGATAGAGGAATGGTCGGCCCAGTTCCCGAAGAGCATGGCTTCGCACTTGCCTCGGTTTACCTTGGCCCCCGAGGCCCGTTCGAACTGGTCACAAATGCACATGAGTCTGTGCACGGACAGCGGATCCGAGCAGAAAACGGCGACGTCATCCATGTACAGGGAGGCCTTAACCTGCAGACCCCCGCTGCCAGGAATAGTCACCCCTTTCAGGCTCGCATCCTTCCTGATGGACTCGGCAAATGGCTCTGTGCAACACATAAACAAGGCAGGAGAGAGAGGGCAGCCCTGCCTGACTCCAGATCTGACTGGGAAGCTATCTGATTCCCACCCATTGATTGAGACTGCACTGACAATGTTGGTGTAGAGCAGTCTGATCCAATTAGCGATTCCCTCCCCGAAGCCCATCTTGGAGAGGACATCCCTCATATATGTATGCGATATCCTGTCAAAGGCTTTCTCCTGGTCCAGGCTGATGAGGCAGGTGTCCACCCCCCTGTCCTGTACGTAGGCAATCGTATCTGTGATGAGTGCGAGACTCTCAGCGATCTTCCTGCCCGGTACAGCACAGGTTTGGTCAGGGTGAATCACCGATCCCAGAGCAGACCTGACCCGGTTGGCGATGACCTTTGACAAGATTTTGTAGTCTGTGTTTAACAGTGAGATCGGTCTCCAATTTCTAATTTCTTCCCTCTCCTCCTTCTGCTTGTAGATGAGGGTGATGATGCCTTTCCTCATGGATTCACTCATGGTACCTGCCCGAAGCATACTGACATACACCTCCAGCAGGTCCCGGCCAATCAAGTCCCAAAGAGCGGAATAGAGCTCGACCGGTAAGCCGTCGCTTCCGGGAGTTTTATTCTTTTCGAAGGACTCGAGGGACTTGGTCAGCTCATCCAGAGATAGCGGCTGGTCCAGCCTCTCTCGTGTTCCGTCGTCTAGGACCTCCGTGATAGAGGACAGGAATGACTGGGAGGCCACGCTGTCGGTTGGCTTCGAGTCATACAGACTGGCAGAGAAAGATTTGCTGATCCTCATGATGTCACCCTGAGATGACGTTACCGAGCCATCTTCTTCCTTCAGGCTGCTGAGCACGGAGCTCTCTTTGTGCACCTTCTGGAAGAAGAAACGTGAGCACGTCTCGTCCTGCTCCACCGAGCGGACCCTGGACCGGAAGATTATCTTGGAGGCCTCCGAGGCAAAGAGCGAGGCTTGCTGGCCCTTTACCTCCTTGAGGTCCTCCGTGACATCGACCCCCAACGTCTGCAGCAGGAGCAGGTTCTGCATACTTTCCTGGAGCTGGGACAGTTTTCCCCGTCTCTCTCTCGCCTCCTGAACACCTTTGAGGATGAAGAACCTCTTGATGTTCCCTTTTACTGTTTCCCACCAGTCCGCTGGGGACTCAAAGAGGAGCTTCACGGTTCTCCAACCTGCGTAATCCCTCTTTAGCTCCTCAATGTTTCCCGGGGTCAACAGCTTGGTGTTCAGTTTCCACGTTCCCTTACCAGCCCGCTGCTCGTCCTATAGGTGACAGTCGGCCAGCAGGAGGCAGTGGTCAGAGAAGAACACCGGCTTGACGTCGGTGGATCTGACCGAGAACGTTCGGGACACAAACAGGTAATCTATCCTTGAGCGGATAGACCCGTCTGCCCGTGACCATGTATATCTACGCTGCGCTCCGTCTGCAGGGGTGCTGAAGACATCGTGCAGCTTGGCGTCTTTGACCGTGTCCATCAGGGCTCTGGATGTGGCGTCCAGTTTACTGTCCCCCCCGCCGGATCGTCCGTCTGCATCGATGCTACAGTTGAAGTCTCCGGCCAGAATGATCGGCCTGGACGTAGCCAGCAACAGTGGAAGCTGTTGCAGGACGGCCAACCGTTCACTCTTACCCTCTGGGGCGTACACGTTGATTAGTCTCACGGGAGCGTTTTTGTATGTAACATCAGCAACGAGGAGGCGCCCGCCCACCACCTCCTTAACCTCGGAGATGGTGAAGTTGCCTCCCCGTAACAGAA
Organism: Chiloscyllium plagiosum; assembly: GCF_037043375.1. Classification (NCBI taxonomy): domain Eukaryota; kingdom Metazoa; phylum Chordata; class Chondrichthyes; order Orectolobiformes; family Hemiscylliidae; genus Chiloscyllium; species Chiloscyllium plagiosum. The sequence goes on along the minus strand of NW_028270178.1, from coordinate 67,876,418 downwards.
TACCCAGGCCCGAGGAGCGGTTAACGTTGCCTCCCGACCACACTGACGGCCCATGGGCCCACAAGCTCGACCATCTCCTGCAACTGCTGAGGTGCGGTTTCCCACACTCCTGCAGAAACAGGACATCAGCTTTCATGTTGGCCAGGAAGGCCAGTGTTGAAACACATCGCGCAGCAGATTTTATGCTGTGCACATTGATAGTTGCAATTTTAAACCCCATTTTGTTAACAGGTTGTAAGGTTACCCATGTCCGATTGTCGCTGGTCCTGCCCCTCTGGGGTAGCTGTCTGCATCCCCGTGCAGTACGAAAACTGCTGGACCCTCGCTGGGCTGAGGTAGCTGTCCAGTTCCTCACTCGGCCCATTTGCCCGCTTCGGTGTCATCGGGCCGAGACCAGGGTCCACGCTGTCTGTTTCTATATCTGACAGCAGGGCTGTCAGAGGGTCGCTGCTCCCAGTGACCTGGAGCTGTGTGGCGGCGGGGCCCTCCTGGCTTTCACCTGGTGGGGGGTGGTGGTTTCCCATTTCCTCAGGAGGCTCGTCCCTTGGTTGGCAGTTGCTGCTCTCCTTTCTCCTCGCAGCGCTCTGCCTCTTCTTTTGGTGACGAACCTCCTTCACTTCCGTCCTCACTCTCCAAAGAGCTGTCCGTGTCTTCCACCTGCAGCTGCCTTTTCCCCTTTTTCTGGGAGGTCTTGGTGACCGGGTGGGTTTTCTTCTTCCTGTTTTTCACCACGGTCCATTCCTCTGCCTCCTTCTTTCCCTTCTCCGCCTCCTCCTCCTGTCCTGTCGGAGCTTCGCTCTGCAGCTGTACCTCTCCGGTAACTGTCATCTGCTCTGCTCCGGCCTGTCCTTCCTGTTGCGTGCCCCCTGACACCATTCCCTTGCCGGATTGCGGTGCCTTGCCGTCTTTTTGTGGCCCGCCTCCGGCCATCTGCGCGTAGGTGGCAGCCCCTCGTCTTGGGCAGGCCCGGTACACGTGGCCCGCCTCCCCGCACAGATTGCAGTTCTTTTCCTCCTTGCACTCTTTGGTCGGGTGGCCCTCCTTCTTGCAATTGCGACAGATCGTGACCTTGCAGTCCGCCGCCATGTGGCCTGACCTCCCACAGGTTCGGCACACTTTCGGCTGCCCTGCATAAGTCAGGTACCCTCTGCTCCCTCCGATAGCAAAGCTGGAGGGTGGGTGGAGGATATTCCCGCTGGCGTCCACCCTCAGGGTTACCTTGACCTGTCGTTTGCTGGTCCAGATCCCGAAAGGGTCAACCACGTCGGTGCTTTGATCCTCGACCTGCACATATCTTCCCAGGAACGTCAGGACATCAGTTGCTGGCGCGTAGGGGTTGTACATGTGGATTGTAACAACCTGGCACTGGATATACTGACGGTGAAGGGTCAGTGATCAGAGCGGATTGTCCCTGTAGTTCTGTTCCCGACTCTCCACCTCCCGCTCTGTTAGTAACCTCTCAGTCTCCTGGGAATTGCATTGTTCCCAATTTTGCCGGATTCCAGGCCTTTAACCTTGGCTGAGCAGACAGTCGATGGTCTGAGGAATATCATTCCCAAACGTCTCATGTCCGAGGTAATAACAATTAATAACGATGTCTGTGCATCCTCCTCATAATCTGTGAAAATCATTGTTGCGCACTGTAGGAACATTTATTGACCGAAATTGAGGAGGTTTTGAACCAGATCAAACTCCTATTAATTAAGAAGATGGTCTAGATCCTTTTTTCTTTTCTCCTGAAGGCAAATGTACGGCAATGCAATTCAATTGGTGAAACTTCCAGGCTTGAACCGAAACACAATTTACTTCGCACTATCGTTGGAACACAAACAAAAAACAAAGTGTGGACGAACCCAACTCTATTGGAAAACTGAACGAAATGAAACATCATTTAACTACGAAACAGTCAATGTTCGAATATAGTAACATTGCATAAACCATACAAAACTGGTCGTCCTCCTACCGGAATGATATTATGAAACGTGAATGGATGAGGAAAAGTTATAATGTGATGTTTGTAATTCTTAAGCTTCCAAATGGATTTGAGGTGCGAATGTATTTTAACCTTGAAGAAATTTGACGCATTTAAACCTCCTTCCTGTCCACGATAGAAGCTGTTGAATCTGTTCCGAATTTCCAGCGGCTTCTGTAATTATTTAAGGTTTCTGACGATAGCAATCTCTCACTTTTCCAACAAAACAAAACGAACCTTATGTTGCGAACAATATTCAAATAAGCAATGGGCAGCAGAGAGGAAAGCTTTCGAGCAACGCTGCCCGGATGGTCTCGGCAATTAACAGGAACCAACGCCATGAAAACCCTAAAGCAACCTGACAAATCCATTTCGCCACAGAATGCAACGTTGTTGCTCAAGACTTTTCCTTACAAAACCACAGGAAAAGCCACAACACTGCGTTGGCCGGGAATCGAACCCAGGTCAACTGCTTGGAAGGCAACTATGCTTACCACTACACCACCACCGCGCTAGCAACGAAATTGTCCCTTTTCCCAAACGCACATAACAAGGCCGTGATCGTCACCAACTGAACTGGGGATGAAAGCAAAACAAGAAATTGGTTGTAAAACGTCACCAGGTCTGAAAACACCAGAATCAGAAGCCTTCAGCTCTTCAGAACAATCACTGGATCCAAAAGGTTCACTCCCCACAAATGCTGCCGGACCTGCTGAGTTTCCCAGCAATTTTTGTGCTGTCTCTCAGATCTGCAACATCTGCAGTTCTTTGTCAGATAGAAAACAACCGTTGACCCATTGAAGGGGATATTTGATCAGGTGATAGTCCTCTTCATCCACAGAGATAGATGGGATGGAGCATAGGATCATAAAATTCTTACAGTGTAGAAACAGGCTATTCGGCTCATCATGCATCCCACCAAGTCTCACCCTCTCCGCTATTCCTGTAACCCCGCATTCCTCATGGATAACCATATATCAACACTCACCTGGACACTATTGACTATTGAGCGTTGCAAATCCACCCTAACCTGCGCATCTTTGGACTGTGCGAGGAAAATGGAGCACCCAGAGGAAACTCACGCAGACACGGGGAGAATGTGCAAACTCCACACAGACAGTCTTCAATCAGACAGGGATCTGGGTAATTGGAGAGGTTTCAAGAGGGAGTGCAGACTGGTTTGTGAATGATGGGCCGAAAGCCTGATCTCAGTGCTGTAAAGGCTCTACAGTAACATGATTCCCTACATCCAGCATTCAACACAATTTGCATTTTGTTTTAATCCGTCCTGTTATTGACATTATTCTGAGTGAAATGTATAGAGAGAGGTTGTTTGAGCATTCACACAGATCTGTGTTGTGATGGGTCAGGAGCAACATACAAAACAACAACTGGCGGAGGGAGAATTGAATTCCCCTTCCGAATCTGCCGAGGACATGCAGAACCTGGAACTTCTTTATCACCACTCACTCACCACCTGGCGCCTGGAGGAAGAACGCCTGATCTTCCTCCTCAGGAACCTCCAACCCCAGGGCATCAATGTGGCCTTTACCATTAGCCTGATTTGCCCCTCCGACCACCTTATCCGAGTTCCATCCTGCCAGCTCGGCACCATCCTCGTGGCCTGTCCTACCTGCCAATCTTCCTTCCCACCTATCCGCTCCACCGTCCTCTCCGACCAATCACCTTTACACCCACCTCCATCCATCAATTGCGCTCTCCGCTCCCTTCTCCGCAGCCCCACTCCCTCCCATTTATCTGTCCACGATGGACACTCCCAGCCTCATTCCCCATGATGGTGTTTTGCCCGAAATGTCGACTCTCCTGCTCCTCGGATGCTACCTGTCCTGCTGTGCTTTTCCTGTATTACTCTAATCTTGACACTGATCTACAGAATCTGCAGTCCTCACTTTCACCTCGCATGACTGAATTCCTGCCCCTTACAGATCGAATTGGGTCTCGTGTTTTCATCATGAATTTCATTATGTTTAATATATTTTATTTTAAAAATCATCACAATATATTGATGCCCTCATGAGCATGTAATGCATTTGGACAGAACAATGCCTCCTTTCTCTGTGAACAATTAGAATTAAAGGAGTCGGTTTGGAAAATGGTTTTTCTCACAAAAACAGGAATAGGGACTTATAATGCTCTCTGGAATAAACACAGGCCATTCAGAGGAATCTGATAAGGTCATGCAACATCTGCCGAGAGAAGGGAAAGGTTAGCTCATATGTTATGAGAGTAGGGGAATTCAGCAGAGCGGTAGGAAGTTAGAAAAGTAATAATTAGTGAACAATTGGAATGGGGATAACGCTGAAGAAAAAATGAGAGCCTGTTTAACATGTTCATTCTGTTCTAGTAGTCAATCCAATCAAAGCTAAACTTAGATTTCATATCCAGTTTGCTGTCCAATCCACATATTCCGTGACTCCCTGAGAAACCAGCAATCTGTGCCTTCCAATCTGAAATGCACTCAGTGAGGGTGCATCAACAATCGTCAGGGACAGAGAATATTAAAGACTCAGAAGCCTTAGAGTTAATCGCTCTCTCCCCATCTCATTCCCAAATAACCTGCCCTTACCCTGAGGGTGTGTCAATAAAAATCAAAAGATCTGTAAATGATGTAATTTTAACACTGACTTCTCTTCGCAGATTCTGTCAGACTTGCTGAGCTTTTCCGCAACTCCTGAGACTGTGTTATCGTGTTTCACATACCCAGACCCACAGGATCAATTTCTCACCATCTGCCCTCTGCAGCCTGTTCAGAATTTGATGCATTCAAATGAAATCGTATTTCAATTTTCTCGAATATGGACACAATTTATTCAAAAGCTCAGCATTGGAGCACGTGAGTTTCAAACAGTGACCTTTATTTTGTGGTTCATTAACGTGTTTGGTTCATTGCCGCTGGGTTACCACGTATTGCTTAGATATAATTGTTCTGACGAAGTTGACGATGAGTTAGCGTCTTGAACTGCTGCCATTCATTTTGTCCAGATAAACCCATAATGATGTAAGGGAGGGAGTTCGAGGATTTCCAACCAATGGCACTTGTGGAACTGAGACGTTTTTCTGAGCCAGGGTGGCGAGTGGCTTGGTGTGGAATTGTCAATTGGTGTCCCATGTATCTGCTGTGGTCAGTGTTCCACGCGATAATGCTGTGGTTCGGGAAGCTGCTCTGTGAGGAACTTTGGGGAATTTCGACAGTGCATCTTGTCAGTGGTGTATTCCACTGCTACTGAGTGTGGATGGTGGAGACAGAATATATTTGTGACTGTGGTGCTGAGCAAGCTGCACTGCAAGTTAATTCTACCTAATTATGGAGAACATATAGACAGCTACTTCAGGCTGCAGCGCAACATAGATAGGATGCAGATCTGGGCATGGCAACCTGGATAAACGCGAAGTGATGCATTTTGGAAGGAGGAACACGAATGCTGAATATAAGCTTAAAGACAGGTTCCTTGGCAGTGTGGATGAGCAGAGGGATCTGGATATGCAAGTACATAGATCCCTCAGAGTTGTCACCCAAGTGGATAGGGTTATTAAGAAAACATATGGAGTACTGGTTTTCAATAAGGGGGATTGAGGTTTAGAGCTGCGAGGTTTTGCTGCAGCTCTACAAGTCCCTGGTGAAACCACTCTTTGAATATTGTATCCAGTTCTGGTCTCCCTACTATAGGAAAATGCCGAGGCTTCGGAGAAAGCGCAAATATGGTTTACCAGGATGCTGCCTGGACTGGAGGGCTTGCCTTATGAAGAACGTTGGAATAAGCTCGGACTTTTCTCTCTGTAGAGAAGGAGGAAGAGTGGAGACCTGTTCGAGGGATAGAAAATAATGTGTGGAAAAGATACAATCAATAGGAAGAGACTTTCCCCCCGGACATGATTGACTGGTATGAGAAGTCAAAGTTTGAAGATATTAGGAGGAAGGTATAAAGGTGATGTCAGAGGTAGGTTCTTTACGCAGAGAGTTGTGAATGCATGGACTCGGTTGCCAGCTGTGGTCATGGAAGCAGAATCATTGGGAACATTGGTGCGACTCCTGGACATGCACATGGATAGCAGTGAGCTGAGGGGTGCGGAGGTTAAGTTACTATATTTGACATTAGGATTAAATCTCGTGGGCCAAAGGGCCTGTTCTGTGCTGTACTTTTCTATGTTCTATGTTCTGTGAGTGCATACACTTGGTATATCTAAACGTAAGGTGTCAACCTGGTGAAGCTACGACACAGAAATGTTGCATGCCAGAAACCAAAAGAAGCAACGGATAGACAAGGCTAATTGACTTTATCACTCACGGATCAGACATATCTGCAGCCCTGCCAGCTCCCATGATAAATGATACGGGACAATATAATAAATCATTTCTTTCACATGAACGTCGAGGCTGAGGGATACTAAATAGATCCTTTCGAAATTATGACAGGCATGGAAGTAATGGATAATGGAAGTCTTTTACACATACCACAGAAGACATAGGTTTAAAGTGTTATCGAGCAGACTAGACCCAGATGTGTGGTACGCAGATTGATTTTGCTTGTTTTATGATAGTCATACATTCTGAGAAACAGTGAAGCATATTGTGTTGCATTCTCTCCAGTACAAATCATACCTTACATAAGGACATCAGTTTAATATAGTTTCACAGCTTTTGAACAGGTGCAGAAAAGGATCAACTCTATATATGACAGGTCCATTCATAAGTTTGATAACAGCACGGAAGAAATTGTTCCTGAATACATTGGTGCGTATTTTCAAACATGTGCATCTTCTGTCCGATGGAAGAGGTTGAGAAAGATCATTGCAGTGGTGGGAGGGGCCTTTGATTGTGTTGGCTGCATTCCTGAAGCAGTGGGAATTCAAGACTGAGTCAATGGAAGGAAATATGATTTGCGTAATGGATTGGGTTAGGTACACGCATCTCTGCAATTTCTTGCAGTACGGCCAGCGCAGTTACCATACGAAGCGTCTGGATAGAATGTTTTCTGCAGTGCAATATTAAAATTGATCAGAGTCATTACCAAAATGCTAAATTTTCTTCCCCGTCTGAGGTGGTAGATGCATTGATATGCTTTCTTGGCTGTAGAGTTGACATGGATAGACTGATTGTTTGTGATATTTATTACTCGGAACTTGAAGCTGTCCATCACCTCCAATTCAGCACCAATACCAGAGACCAGTGTGTGTCCTTCAGTCCAATTCCTGAAGTCAATGGCCAGTTCCCTTGTTTTGCTGACATTGAGGGAAGGACTGTTGTCTTTACACCATGTCACTAAGCTCTATTTCCTGTAGGAGAAAGTGAGGACTGCAGATGCTGGAGATCAGAGCTGAAAAATGTGTTGCTGGAAAAGCGCAGCAGGCCAGACAGCATCCAAGGAGCAGGAGAATCGACGTTTTGAGCATAAGCCCTTCTTCTTGAATGAGGAAGGTGTGCCAAGCAGGCTAAGATAAAAGGTAGGGAGGAGGGACTTGGGGGAGGGGCGTTGGGAATGCGTAGGTGGAAGGAGGTTAACGTGAGGGTGATAGGCCGGAGTGGGAGTGAGCGCGGAGAGGTCAGGAAGAAGATTGCATGTCAAGAAGGCGTTGCTGAGTCCGAGGGTTGGCACTGAGATAAGGTGGGGGAAGGGGAAATGAGGAAGCTGGAGATATCTGCATTCATCTCTTTTGGTTGGAGGGTTCCTAGGCGGAAGATGAGGTGCTCTTCCTCCAGGCGTCTCTTGCCATGGTCTGGCGATGGAGAAGGCCAAGGACCTGCATGTCCTTGGTGGAGTGGGAGGGGGAATTAAAGTGTTCAGCCAAAGGGCGGCTGGATTGCTTGGTGCGGGTGTCCCAGAGGTGTTCTCTGAAATGTTCCGCCAGTAAGTGGCCTGTCTCCCCAATATAGAGGAGGCCATATCGGGTGCAGTGGATGCAGTAAATGTCGTGTGTTGAGGTGCAGGTGAATTTGTGACGGATATGGGAGGATCCCTTGGGTCCTTGGAGGGAAGTGAGGGGGAGTTTTGGGCGCAAGTTTTGCATTTCTTGAGGTTGCAGTGGAAGGTGCTGAGAGTGGAGGTTGAGTTCGTGGGGGTTGTGAAACTGACAAGGGAGTCGCGGAGGGCGTCTTTCCAGAACGCTGGTTGGGGAGGGGAGGGAAACTTATCCTTGGTGGTGGGATCTGTTTGGAGGTGGCAGAAATGACGAAGGATGATACGATATCTGGAGTTTGGTGGGGTGGTAGGTGAGGACCAGTGGGTTCCAGTCCTCGTGGCGATTGGAGGGGCAGGGTTAAAGGGTGGAAGAGCGGGAATTGGAGGAGATGCAGTGGAGAGCATCGTCAACCACGTCTGAGGGGAAATTGCGGTCTTTCAAGAAGGAGGTCATCTGGGTTGTTCGGTATTGGAGTTGGTCCACCTGGGAGCAGATGCGGAGGAAGTGAAGGAATTGAGAATATGGGATGGCATTTTTACAGGGGGCATGGTGGGAGGAGGTGTAATCTAGGTCGGTTTTGAGACCTACCCACTATCGTGGTGTCATTAGTAAATCTGTAAATGGAGTTAGAGCTGAATTTGGCGGGACAGTCACGAGAGGGTAAGAAATATTGAAGGGGGCTGAGTACACAGCCTTGAAGGGCAGCAGTATTGCGTATTATTGAAGAGGAGGAGTTTCCAACTCTCCTCATTCATTGTGATCTACAGGTCAGAAAGTTAAAGATCCAGTTCTCGATGTGAGGAAAGTCCTAGGACTCAGAAATGTCGATGAGTCTTGTTGGCATTCGGGTCTTCAAGGCAGAGCTAAAGCCAATATACAGAAGTCTGATATAGGTGTCCATGTTATCCAGATGTTCCAGAGATGAGTGAAGTGCCAGAGAGATGGGGTCTGCATGGATCGATTACGATCGTGGCGAATTATCGAGAACCTCAGCAATCTGGGAGTTAATGTTTACCATTCCTAACCTCTTAAAGCACTTCATAGATGAGATCGGCCATGATTGTATTAAAAATCGGAGCAGGTTCGAGGAGCCGAATTCCAGACTCATGCTCCTATTTCTTGTGTTCATTTGTTCTTTATTGCTCAGAGGGAAACATGTTAACGAATGGTCCTGGCAGACAATGAAGATCCACACACACAAATCCCATTTCTCGGCTATAAGCCCATCGTCCTAAAGGTTTCAGCAATGCATGGGATTATTGAAATACCCCACAGGTAATATGAATGCTTATGATTCAAACATTCATCCTCGTAATGAGAGTGTGTGAGACTTTACGTTCTTCTGGGTGTATGGTAGCCAACTGCAAAATGAACCTCAGCAGGAACCTCAAAGAGGAGGGTCTCAGAGTAAGGAGCATAAGCAGTCCAAGAGCTGTAACTGTGGTTAGGAAGAGGGCAACCTGCACAAAACTACCCAAGACAGTGGAGGGGGGGGGGGGCTGGGAGTGAGGGTGTCGATTCAATATTACCAGAAGTGTTAACGTGAGTTGATCAAACAATGAATTAATTAAAATTTGATGAAGAAATGTATCTGACTCTCTCTGTCACTGTCTGTCCCTCTTTTGTTTATAGTGATAAAATACCGCCCTCTCCTGGCTGCCCAGTGTCACTGTACAAGCAGGAGATTTTTTTCTGAGACACTTTCCTACTGTCCCTGTTCATTCTTTTATTTCTGACAGTCTCACAATGTCCTGAATGACGCAAAGGCGCACACGGCTGCGCAGTGACGTCACAAAAAGAATGGCCACAACCAGCGGGGAAAGTCTGAAACCGAGGAAGTGAGCGGAGGCAACAGGTGACTCGTGAGAGGACCGTGAGGTGAGGGAGAGAGATACCCTCTGACCGCCACGAGAGGAACCAGCAACCACTTTCTGAATGAAAGCAACTAGATATTTTTGGAGAACTAGGTCATTTATTCTCATTTCATCATTCCGTAACAAGGCAGCACCCACCCCCTGAAATACTTCAATACGAAAGTACAGGAAATGTATAAATGTTAGGAACCACAGAACGATGAAAAGGTTTAACATTGTTGCTTGGACAGAATTTCAGCAGTGTCCCTGTTTTCTGCATTCCTCCATTTTCAAATCGAAAAGTTACATTTGTTACTTCCGAGTTTAAATGAACCTTCTCTGAATTTAATTAATGGAGAAAACAAAAGAAGTGGGAGAGCAATAGTGATAAGGGGATTGCATTGTTCGGGCATCAGGCAGATGTCTGTGACAGTGCAGATGCGACACCAGGTAGCACGCTGCCTCCCTGAGTCTGGGATGTCACTGAGTGGCTGAAGAACATTCTGAAAAGGATACGAGCAAAGATAAGATGTAGCAACGGTTGGAGCCTTGAAAACAGTATATAGGAAGCTGTGAGATCAATTGACAACACAGGGTTAAATACAGAGTAAAGTTCCCTCGATGATGCCTAACCAAACATTTTGAAGACATGTATAATCTGAGAAGTGATAGAAATTTAACTCACTCTCAACTATCACCACAGAAACACACGTGCATACGCGCGCGCGCACGCACACACACACACGCACACACACACACACACACAGTAATTCTCGATTGTTATCCAAGAGGGTTCCCATTTTCAACGAAAATAGATGTATTCCAGAACTTACTCACAGAGTTCTTTACTGGATTGTTTCTGTTCAGTTTGGATTCTAAATTAGATTCCTGATTCGTAACATCCACATGGACAATTTTCCTCAACCCATGTGCTATGTCCTGCTCACAAAAACTGCATTTGATTCCAATGTAGTTTGATACAGGAATCTTTTTGTGTCGGGGGGATTCAGTCTTGAGTCCGACCCAGGTGTGTGAATGTCCTGTTTATCTGGCATCCAGGATGGTTTAATGAAGCTTTGATGTTTGGAAATCCCGATTTTTTTTTTACAGTCCCTCAGTAGAACTGTATTTATTTTCAGTCAAGTACTCCTTTAATCTGGATCTTATTAATTGATTCAACATCATTGTCCACAACCTTGGACACAAATCGGGAAAGTTAAAGTGATGGTGTCACCAAATTTGTGGACAGTTTGGCAATTATGACCAGGACTTGGGCCTGGGGAGGTGAAGACGTTTTACTGTGATCGTACAGGAGGTATGGACACCATGAAGCATCTCCAAAATGATAACGGATGAATGTGTCAATTCACAGATATTCTGGGCGGGGAGAGCGAAACAGACAGACACACT